>NW_028186423.1:425782-440593 GCF_003343005.1 Rhea americana
TGCCATGAAATACCTTGTCCATTAACAGAACTGGTCTGCTGCAATTCTTTCTTCCTGAAGGAAATATATATATGTATAGTTTTATTGACAGTGTTTAGACTGGGTAATTTGAAATGTGAGCAGTGCAGGCAAGCTGTATTTTGTGGAGCCTGAGAACATCCTCTTTCTGGAAAATCTTTCTGAAATAATCTTTTGGTGAGTAGAACTTGATCCATTCTATAGATGAAAGAAGCTGCTGCTCACAGATATTTTGATGAGGCTTAGACATTGTCATGTCTAGATGGTATGATGGATTTCATTATATCTAGAAGAAATCTAAGCCTGCTGGAGACAAGTAAATAACCTCAAATGTGTCTGTCTCACGCTTTCTCTTGCTCTCTCTCCTTCCCCTCTCCCCCTGCCATTTTTTTTCCTTTGTACTGCCTGAATTTTAGCAATAGGCTCTTTCAAAAGTCTTTGGTGACCCCTCACACGTAGCACCTCTCTGTGTGAAATTTTATTACAATGAAATCATCAGGGGAAAACAAGAAATCAATCCTGGCCAGATAGTTATTACCATGCTTTAAAAAGGTAAAAATCTTTGGAGAATAGAGTTTCAGTAGACTGATGATATGTCAGAGAAGAGCTTTTCCAGTCTTTTCCCTGTGCACRTCCTTGTCTAAGATGGATATGAGGAAACAAAATACTCTGTTATGAGGCTCTTGCCCACATCCTGACCCCCCTCTAACAGCAGCCTGGTGTTTACTGTTGTTGGTAGCCACCTGCTTCCCTTCAAATCCTCTTCATGCAAAAAACAGCCCTTTCAGAACAGTCATTRTATGTTTGGAAATGGCAAAGCAGCTCTCCAAGTCCTACTGATTATGTTGTATAGCAACCCTACTGTATGCCATTTCTGCTGCTTGGAAGGCTGGTAGCTGCTTGGCAAGCTAAAGAAGAAGCTTCTTTCCAATAACAGTGTTTTTCTTTTATCCCAGAGTGTGGTATTATTTTTCTAGTGGTGTGATTACAAAAGAAAATATATACAAACCTAAAGAAATATTCCAATATATTTATAATGTAATATTATGATGGGAAATAAAGTCATTCGAGTGCTTGAGCTCATTCAAGTATGTTTTTGGCTTTTTTAAAAGAAATAATTGTTACACAGAAAGTCTAGCCTGAATAGGAATTATTTGATTAAAAGAATACTGGCCCAGGTCTTGTGTTTGGCTTTCTATAAGCTTAAGCATACAATCATTTTTATTGCCATTGTTGAAACAAGACAGATTTAAATAGGGGTTCTCCCACATAGATTGTTTAATACTGGTACTTTGAAAGAAGAGAGCACAAGTGGGTTGAAATAAAATCCAGATGAGTGTGGGACAGCGTCTGAAGGGAACCCTGGAGCTGGTGGGAATGGCAGGAGTAGCATTACACAGCAAGGAGACCAGAGAGCTGGAGAATTTGTGAGGATGGAAAAGTAGCATTCTTTCTCTCGGGAGCCCTTTGTTTTCACTGGGTTCAGGCCTCGTTCTCTCTTAACCTGTTGCTGCCTATAACAGTTCTTGCAGATGTAATTGGCACTCCTACCATCTGCCCGCAATCATTTATGGAAAGCAGGCTGAGTTTCTAGGGTTTCTTAGACCTCCCCTACCTGAGAAATAAACCTTCCTAAATGTGAATCATCATAAGAAAAAGTTAAATATGGAAATCATGTTGAAATCTTTATAAAACTTCAAAGAACTTTTGTTCTGTTCATTGTAATCTGCATTAGTGAACTGGAAAGATGCATTACATTTCTGCAGATCTAGACAAGGAGAAGAAAAGTGCCAGGGGCTGAGCCTCTAAGACTCTGGGAAAAGCTTYGTGCTGCTGGAAATATTCTTGTTTTGCAAAGTGAATAGTAGCTGATTGTTAAAGCGTTGTCTGTGCTGATGGCAGGAGTTCAGAAAATGGCAAAGACTCTCAAGTGAAATACAGCTGAAACTAAATTTTAAACAAGAAGAATCCTGTCTGCAAAAACCTATGTGCTATAAAACTCTTTTTGCCAAGAATGTGACAAGTAAGAACTTGACAGATAAAGAAATAGCAACAAACAAGCATTTCCAGAGGTGATGGAAATGTACTCAGAGCGATGATGCAAGTTCTCGGTGATTCTGGGTGTGTCACCCACATCTTTCCGTTCCAAAGAAGTCCAGAAATACTTGGTGTGTCCTTAATAGTTTGGAGAGTCTTGGCAAGAGGTGTCACTGAGTGTTTATTTGAAATGTAGTCCTAGGGAAATATGAAGCAGATATTCATTCCATCTGAGGGCTACAAGAGGAGAAAAAGCAGAGGTGCAATTATTTCCTTTAAGACATCTGATTTTTCAAGTGCAAAGAAAACAGATGTGTTTCTTCTTGTACAGTGCTGTTTGAAAACTTGAAGGCTTTATATAGRAAGTATTATATTTATCATCAAATAAATATCTTTAAACGGTGCCTAAAGGTGAAAAATGCCTTGGTTTTATAACAACATTCTAGAGAATTACCTCAACAGTTTGTYCCTGTTAAAGTAACTGATATTGTCTGCGAAGCTGCTACCATAACGTCCTTCACTATTAGCGTTATGGCATATATCTATGTACTAGGTGACTTCTGTATTTTCCATGTGCCAAAAAAGATGTTACCAGGTTTTGATCTGAAAGGGAAATACGTGGATTTTTTTTTTCAGTAGTATAGTAGAAATGAAGGTAGCTTGTATGGATCAGAGAAAGAAATAATTATTTTGAGTTTCGTCCTGGCAGTAAGTACTTAGAGATGGTTTGCAAAGAAGTGGGGAAGCTTAACTCCCCAGGAGCATCTCTGAAGATATTGTAGAAGGGCACACTGTTGTTTTGGTTCCCCATCCACTTTCCAAAACAGCCAGATAAGTCTAGAGTTAAGATTTTATTTGTTATAATACTGACATTTTTCAGAAAAAAAATAAAGTAAAAAAGTATTGGACTATGCAGAAATCATGCCATCTTCAAAGGACTGGTCAAAATCAGGAGAGGATCTAAAAGAAGAAACAAGGTGGAGCATGTGTGGGTCAGAGGGTGTAAAAAAACAAATTAGGCAATTCAGCGCTAGCTACTTGGGATTTTATTGAGTCCATTCACTTTGTAGGGATTGGTATAACCTGTTTCTCTTCTACACTTTGCGTAAGCTGAAGAGATTCAGCGTCCCTGGAGAAGATGTGGGCCAAAGACAGTCTCACCGAGTTTCCAGTAGWCAGTCCCCTCCTCCTCCCTGTTCCTTTGGACATCAGGCAAGGAGTATTTGCTGGTCATCACTAGATTTCCCATGTTCAGAGTATTAAACACGGTTAAAACTTGAGAGTTTCTTTTTCCACACAGATGCTATGACTGAGCGGGAATTGTATATTTCTCTTTCAGAATAGAATTTGACCTAAATTTGCATCTTGGTCTCATTTTGTACTGACCTCTTGCTTTTAGGAACTATGGATTATCTCCATACTGCAATCTGAAAAGATGTGCTGACTGATTGGTGTTAGTGTTGCTGGACTACTATATTTGTACATGGTAGTAGGATACTACTCAAGACTAGTGTCTCAGGAATTTGAGACTATAGTTTGAAGGACTTTTCCCGTAAAGGGAGAAAAACATGTTTTGGGCAGGGTGGTGGGGATGGTCTGGGCTCTAGCTTGTGGGTGGAGCGAAGGAGGGAATGATTTTGCGGGTGATGTTTTGATGCTACAGTTAACGTTTTACGCTCATTATGCTGAGAGTGAAGATTAGCAGAAAAGGAAGGGAGAGAGAAAGGACGCTCAAAGGAAAAGCCTGGAGACAAAAGTAGGAAAACGGGGAAGTAGAGAGAGCAGGTGAAATAAGTCTGCTGAGGGGTGGAGAAAGTATAAAGGTCGTAAAGCCCCTGTTAGACATTATGTGAGTCCACACTGCAATTAAAGGGAAGGTTTTTCTGGGCTAGCAATTATATCTMTCTGGCTTGGGGAGCTCTGGGAAGCAATGGAGAGGCAATCATATAGAGTTCAGCTTGGCCCATCAGGAGGCCTAGGTGTGTATTTTGGTTGCTGTCACACTGAGGTCTGCATTTACTTTGTTTTAACAACCATTGCCAGCCAGGGAAAGCAGGTCAAGGTAGCACAGGAATGTCTCTGTGCTGCAAATGTGCCTTTTTTTCTCAGGGAAGGATTCCTCTCCCTCCTTCCCTTGTTTCCCCCCCCTTGCTCTCTGCTTTTCTCTTCTGCTTTACCTACTAGATAAAGGTCCCTGCATACATGTGTTGTGTAGAAGACTTGCTGGAGCAGCTTCTTAGCCTGACTTCAATCCAGCTTCAAATTTGTGTATGAAAATGTAATAGGGTAATTTATCACCTGAATTCATGTAAACAGATAAAATTGCAGGCAGCTAACAACCTTCATTGTGTGCGGAAAGTTACAGGTTCCGTTTAGCTCGTAGGACCTTTCCCCGTCCGAGGTGGGTTACTCAGGAAGGAGCAATCACTGACAGTTTTCAACTGGCAGCTTTATCCARTGCTGGCAGGTAAATCATAGAGCAGAGCTTGGTGCTCTCCTTTAGCTTTGATTTAGCTTTGATTGTGGCAGTTCTTTAGCAAACACCTAGTTAATCCATACAGGACTTTCGTTCAGTATAGCTTTTGAAAATAAATAAGGAGTTTWCAATAACCGTTCTCTATATAAGAGCAAACAATAAAGTGCACGTGGAAGAAGCTTCATCAAGATCGCTTGACCTGTGAGTAAAATAAAAAGAAGGACAAGACAGGCTTTCCTAGTGATTTACTTTCTATGCCACCATGAATCATGTTTTTATGTTTTTTATGTTTTTTTCCCTTCTGCTGTTGTGTTTCTTTTTTTTTTTTTTTTTTTAAGTACTGCTTACCCTATCATTATGGGTAGAAAAAGGGATTGTGATGTTTTCTCAGCAGTGATGAAAGGAACAGGACGCTTCAAGGACGTGCTATAAAAGTTCTTAGGACTGCAATATGCTGTGTCTTCTTTGAGATGAAAGTACAGTGTATGGTCTGTACTGGATTAATGTGATTCATACTGAARCATGCTAGCTGTACCACAAGCAATGGTGATTTTGCACGTTTACATCTTAACTTATTTTTTATATTAACTTCATGTTTTCCCCAGAATTTTGTGAGTAYTCTGTTGAAGCTGTAAACCCCATGGGAGGGAGCCAAGCAGTTCACACTGGCAGAGAATCTGGCAAAAGATATTGTTTAAATATTTAACACCAGCAGCAGAGGGATGTTTGAAAACTAGCTGCACAGTTCAATCTATTTTCTTTAGGTGACTTACTTATTGGGAAAAAATGATAAAATAAAGGCGTAAAATTTTGAAATTTTTAAAGAGCTTCAAAAATGTTGAAAAATACTTACAAAGTAGTCCAAGTTGAATGTATTTTAACATAAACTGATGTGGATTGGATTTTTTCYTATTTTTGGTAGAGAGGAAGGGAAGAGAAAGCAGAAAGGGCTGGGTGCTCCACAGTCTACTGGAAGCCCTGGGATTGAAAACCACAAAATGAAAAACAGCAGATGTGAAGCAGTGGCTTCTGACTTCCTTAGTAAGAGCACAAATGCATCAGATTAATAACATAATTTAAAACTCCTCTTTTGAGGCCAGAGAAGAAAAGAGCATGGAAGTAATTAGTACTAATATAAAAAAATCCACAAGACGATGTTTGTCCTTGGTAAATGTTTCTCCATATTGCTTTATGGTTTCTACATATCCAGACAAATTAGCATGAGGAAGTAAAGCAGCACTTTGGACATCATATGGGATTTTTATGCAAGACTGTAGTGTGGATGTGGTTTTATCATAAAAGACAACTGCTCCACTGTGCAGCAGAGCTGTTTGTATTGGCTGAAGTAAGGATGGAGGCTCTCATGATGTCCAAACTTCAAGTTGTAGTTCCCTTTAAAAATAATAATTAATAGGAATTTTAATCCAATTACATTGGCAGGTCAAGGAATTAGCAGGCTTTCATACTGATGTTATTGTGTGAAACATTAGTTGAGCTATGAAGCTGAGTAACTATAGAGGATTTAATTATGACAGTTACTGGTGTTTTTCAGAACATCAAAGACCTAGCTAGCAGATTATGAAGCAGATGTATTACATGAAGTAGATGTTGACCACATTTTTCTGGATATTCATTTTTGTGTACCAAGCAAGAACATAATTATTGAATAGCTTCTACTACAATTTTTACAGCTTTATTTTTTTTTGTTTTTTTTTCTCTCTCAGCAATTACCTTTATTTGGTAGAACATGAACTTGCCCTCAACAGATGCTGGGGGGGGGAGAAGAAAAACATTGGCCTTTAATTATCTCAGTACACTTAATATCATACTAACATGCATATGGTTTGATGTGTACCAGGGCTAAAAGTATGTTGATTTATCTTAGAGTTAATATCTTCTAATTTGTACAACCTGATCATTTTTTTTTTTTTAATTCCAAAAGAGTTTTGGCTGCAGTAGTGGTAACAATCTTCTCAAGCCCTGTACCTTACCAAGAATTGTAGGAGACATACTGTTATCAGCAGAGCAAACACAGATCGTTCACAAATGGGCTGAAGGATATTCTGTTTTATTTTGTTTTCAATATATCGATAGGAAGCCGGGAATAATCTCATATTTGTGGTGCTATTTTATTCATTGAAAGAATCTCATGAAATTTTTAYGTATAAGTTGTACCATGAGGTCTCAGCTCTTATGAGGAGTGCAGCAACAGCGAATCAAATTTGTGAGCGGTCAAGAAGATAAACATTATATCTTCCATATATACCATGTCTCTTACTTTTCTGTAGTGTGCTAAGTGTTGGTATTATCAACACTGGTCACTTCCAAAACTGGATAAAATTCCTCTACTGAAGCTTTGTTTAGTYTTGTGTCATTCAAGTGCTGTAAGACTTGAGGAAACTCATGGCTGTCGGATTCTCGAGAGAGTCTCTAACTGAAGGTAATTTTGTTTATGTCCTCTCATGAAAAAAACAAAAGAACAGCTGGCACCATTTTGAGGAAAAAAAGCTTGTTATGTTCAGAGTGGTATGTTTATTAATGATAGTGCTGTATATGGTGTGGATTTTTCTTAACATTATTTGCCACAAATAGGTCAGATCGCAAATAGCATGCAAGTGTGAAAATAGCTGTTTTTATGGTAACAGTGCTAAAAGAATATCTTCTGGGAAGAGTCCTGAGCTAGTAGATAMTCACTTTAGGTCCTTTTGGCCTAACAGACCTTTTCCAATTCTGCAAAGCTGACAGCAATTAAAGGAAAATATGAACAGTCCTTGCCGGGACACTGCAGCATTTGTATGAGAAATGGAAGTGGGTCATTCTGGATGCAACATTAATGGAAACATGTTATGCCAGCATCAAGATGACATTTGAAGATCCATCTGGAGAGGGTGTGTCCACTTCTTCTGCCATGACATCTGTTTAGAAGGAAGACATAAAATTCCCCTTGTGAATCACGCTAGTGCTACGGCGCTGGCAGACTTCTGTTCCTTCTCTTTCTCTCTTTATGTTTGATGTCTCGTCCTTGAATGGGAAGGACTGAGGTTCACTAAGGTCCCCGTGGAAAAGGTTTTAAAGAAATTGGGAGGAAACAAATGGTAAGTTCTCATATCATAGATGATGYGAAATTTAGTTCTCATCGTGACACTATTAAAATGTCTGAAAATTGTTTATTTCTTGAAACACTATAGAAAGGATACTTGTGATGTATTCTTTCCAAAATGGATGATATAAATGAATAGTAATGAATAATAAAATGGACGATAAAATGAGAGATTTTGTTTCAGAATCAAAGATATTGTGCATTAGATATTATAGATTAGGATGGGAAAAATAGTTGTTTCAAAATGCTGTTCAAAACATCATGGTTTGGGCTAGTTTATTTTCTCTTCCACTTGGATGTGAACATTTCGTGTCCTTTGGAAATTACATATTGAGACTAATGTTCCTCATAATAATGCATTAAGCTGGAAAGTACTGGATCTCAAGTATATTAAGCAGTAAATACTCTGAGTCATTGTTGTTGCCACATACCTTTTGATAGGTGGTCTCAAAATAATATAATACTATATCTAAAACTGATGCATTTTTTGTTCTAAAAAGATGATTAGGCAGATTTTGACTCCAGCTGCTAGATGGAAATGTAGATTTCTACAGCATTGAGTGTAATGTTGAATTTGCTGCGTTAAATGATCTAGCTTTATTTTGGCAAAGGATTTCATCTGTTAAATGTGATCTGTAAGTCTAATTGCAAATGCTTTTTAAAATACTGTCAGAAAACCAAATCTTGTCTTAGCATTCGTAGTGAACAGAGAAACAGATCTGTGTTTTGTCTTATTCATTGCGATATCCTGAACGCTTCAAAATGCTTCCACGTCTGTGCGTATACAGGTGAATACTGCCGTAAAATCCGGATCACTTCAGTTGCGCTAAAACTGAAGTGGAGCCTTAGAGGTTTTTGGTACTATCTAAGACTTCTGAATTACAAAAATCAGTTTCCTCAAGGCGGGCTTTCTTAGCATGGGCACAGTCTTATAATGAGATATCAAACTGTTTCTTCTAGAGTCTAGGGGTCTGTGTCTCAAACTTTGCAGCTCAGATAATGGGCGGATGAAGCACAGGACTACTGCTGAATGTATAAGCAGATCCTTAAAGGGATCTGTCTTGAGGAATTAGGGAGAATAATGTTTGGAATAATCTAGCTAAACTATCATATATTCAACTTATGTCTGTTTTCAATTGTCTGTGAAGGTAAGGAGATTAGTGTTCGCCTACAGAGGAATCACTCGAGAGCTGCCTTTTAAATCGTTAYAGAATATACAGCTGGGTAGGCACATCATCTGTAAGGCTGAAGAGRGAGAACTGTCTCTTGTTTCGTTTCTCTAGCCAAGTGTAAATCTCTAATTTTAAGGGCATTCTACCCTTGGTTTAGATTTGTTTATTTTAGTTTTATAGACCCCATTTTAAATCTATTTTAATGAGCTGTTTATGCAGTGATAGTATTTTTAATATATGCTTAGGTTCCTTGTAACTCTAAGTCAGGCAATGTTGCATAGAGAGGGCATGAATTAATAATATGGCAAAGGCAACTGAAGTATCTCTAAAATACCAGCCAAAATAGATTTTGATGTGGGTGCCTGTCTGCCAGCTTTCTTGCCTGTGTCTGGAGCTGACAATTCGAGATGCCTTTTTTTTTCTCTCTGCAAGGGTGACTGATTTTGCCTGCCCTGCTGCATTCTGGAGCTACTTAGGATCTGGGCTCCCCAGTGTAAGAGAGATACAAAGCTACTGGATTAAGTCCAGAGAAGAGTTACTAGGATGATTAAGGGACCAGAGTATCTCTCATATGAAGAAAGACTGAGAGAGCTGAGATTGCTTAACCTAGAGAAGAGAAGACTGAGGGGRATCTTATTAATACATATAAATACTCAAAGGGAGGGTGTAAAGAAGACAGAGCCTGACTTTCAGTGGTGCCCAGTGATAGGATAAGAGGAAATGGGCACAAACTGGGACACAGGAAGCTCTGTCTGAACACAAGGAAAATACTTTTTTTTTTTTTTTTTTTTTTTTTTTTACTGTGAGCATGACTAAGCACTGGAAAAGGTTTCCCAGAGAGGTTGTGGAGTTTCCTTCCTTGGAGATATTCAAAAGCTGTCTGGACATGGTTGTGGGCAACCTGCTCTAGATAACCCTATTTGGGCAGGGGAGCTGGACTAGATGATCTCCAGAGGTCCCTTCCAACCTCAACCACTCCATGATCTCCCAGCCTGGTACATGACTGTGGGGATGACTGTGATTCTGACTGTGGGATAAAGATCAGGGAACAGAAGAATACCAGGAACCAGTATTTCAGCCCATATGTCATCTGCAAAGAAATCTTCATCCACTTAGCTCACTCTTTATGGATGAAGAGAAGCAGCATAGTACTAATACTCAAGCCAGCACATCTAATTAGCACAATAATCAGATTCACTGAAGGTCATAGTCAGCTTATGAAACTCTGCCATTATTTGTAAAATGTTGCAAGCAAAGTTCCCAGAACCATCTCCCTGTCAGGGAGCACGATGCATGGATGTTATCTTGGCAAAGCCTTTTGGCTGTGTGGTTTGCTTGCAGCTTGTCCAGCAATGGCAGATCTAGATGGGACAGATTACCGGCCTGAGCCTAGCCACAATGCAGGGGTATAAAACGAGGTTCTTTGAGAGTCCTTGTGTGTGCCTCCTTCCTGGCCACTCATAAGGGGTTCCCTAATTTGTCTCCAGACATATCTTCAATATAATAGCAAGAATAATTAAAACTGGAATAGCAATTTGGTGCTCTAACCATCTGGGATCCAGGCTGAGAGATGAGATATAGTGCAGACCCTAAAGCTGTTGATAAGGTAAGCTTTCTTATTCTTTTCTGTAATTAATTTAAATGATTCTTAAATGATTTTAAAATGAGTTTATACTTGAAACAGCTTTGAAAATCTGCATCTTTCCAGTAAAATCTGACTGCTGCTCCTACTGCTGTGTCTCAGTCTGATTTCCAACAGGAAGAATGGGCTGTTAGGCACACCAGAACCTCTGTATCAGCTGAGTGAAACCTCAGAACAGCAACAAAGAGTAGCACCTGGAAATAGCAGGAAGATTTTCTAAAAACTATTTAGAGAATCCCTGTTTTAATAGATGGACCCAGAGAAGAGGGAAAAAAAGGGGGGGGGAGGAGGGCATTACACATGCTTTATTAGCATGAGCATATTATGGCTATGGTACTTGCCAAGAAAGAAGATGCTGGAAGGTACTGAGTGTATGAGGTTAAAGCTGATGAAAGTCTTACACTAGCATTTTTGGAATGTCACACTTTTAATAAGGTTTTATTTCCCCTTGTAGAATGTCATAGAGAGGCTGGACTGGTTTTACCATCCCACTAAGGCAAGAGATTCTACCACACTGACATGGTAGGGGGGAACTGGAAGAAGAGCAGAGCCAGAAGTAACTGTAGGCTCATCTTTGGACTTGTTTGTCCCAAGTATTGGAGCAGAGTAAAGAGGAGTACTAACTGATTCTTTTGTAACGTGAAGTAGTATCACCATGGAAGGGTGTGCCATTCCAATGCTGCTATTCTCAAGCTAATTAGACTCATTAGGAAGCAGAGCTAATGGTATCAGGTGCAGTGGCACACTCATGCAACTAAGCAATTTTCAGGACCCAACTTAAGCCAGTGTTACACTTCATCCTGAAGTTATGAAGACTTTTGCTGAGGGTGTGTTCCTGGTGTTTGAGATCCCTCCTGCCTCCTCAGTGAGAGAAAGCGTCTTGTAAGTATGGTAGGTTTAGTTTTCTAAAAGCTGACTGTATAGCAGAACCAACAAAAAACAGGTCCCCTTTAGCAGCCRAAGGAGGAAAGGCAAGAAGGAATCCATCCAGATGCTAGTCTGGGTTCAACAAGGAAGGAAAAAAGGCTGATGGTTTTCCTGAAATGTTTCCTTGAAGGATTTCACTGGGTGAAGCTGGGGTAGGTGAAGAGCTACCTTTAACTAAGCATAGGCTTAGATTTTTCACCAGGTGAGTAGGCTAATACTGACTATACCATTTAGATTCATCCAAAAAGTAGGGTTTCTGTTTTCTGTTGCAAAAGAAATGGTGGAAGAGCATCCTCAGATTTTTCAGTRCAACAATGACCAGCTCAGTAGCTGTTCCAGAAGAAACAATATCAACTTTTGGCAGCTAAGCAACATTACCCTATACATTGTTGTAGAAGTGACTGCAGCAGCGATGGTCATTTGAAGAGCTGATGTTCCAGAAGGTAGCCAGGTGAGCCCTGCTCARACACTGAGTTCTGGCCACCAACTTTAGAGAGCAGCCAGCTGATGTCTCCAAAATGCTGTCCACTCAACARCTATTGGTCACATGGCCTCTTAAGYKTTGCTGATRCTTAAGACTAAAGCAGCCAAAAAAAYGCTCTTTCCAGAGCCCTGGAAAGGTGTATTTTGCTACCTAGAGTCCGAAACCTTTTGCATCCTTGCTGCTGCTCTATGCCTGACGAACACTTGCAGGCCCCACCTGAAGGTCTGCACTTTGTTTATCACTCTGGAGTTAACCTGAGAAATTCTACTAGCTATCTTTCAGATCTGGGCTTATGAAATGGATCTGAACTAGCAACATTCACAATCCAAGCTGCTCAAGAACAAGTAACGTCATCAAAAAGACAGTTCAGAGGCTTGGATTTCAGTTCGTCTTTTGCAGCTACCTCTGGAATGGGATATATACCTTTTAGGAATCAGGGAGGTACCCTGGGAAGCTTTACCAACAAAAGAATGCCAAGTTACCAGTGGAAGCTGTCACTGAAGATTTGTGTACCAGCTTTCCACTCCTTTTCAGATCATTCCCAGGCTGTGAGCCAGAAAAGTTCCTGCTCAGTTCAGGCATACCAGAATGTGATTAACTGATGTGTTAGTTGTGTCCAGGAGATGCCTCACTGCAAGAGTCCAGCTATGCTATGCTGGATGAGTACAGCAGAGAAGCATGTATGGAGAGGAGGAGGGTATGGACTGGCATCACTAGAAAGCTCGACTATGAATATCTGACAGTACTTCTCCCTCACTGGAGCAGTCAGATAGTCCCTTCAGCTTGCATCTGAGGAGCTCCTCTTCGGCTCTTAACTCACATGTTTTCAGTGTCCCATCAGACCCATGGGAAGTTAAAAAAAATAAGAGATAACTAAATCAAAATTACTACCAGAAAAATAGAACCAGTGATAGGAAACCGGGACAGCTTGCTTTTAAGTAGGTCTCRTAAGGGACAAAACGCAAATGCCCTGCTCCATAACAGGTCCTTTCCACCATTTGGGCATGGCTTACAATAAAGGAGCTCCAGAGATTTGGTTCTCAAATGACAGGGGAAGGATAACACCTTGCAAGAGCCCCCCACTACCACTTAGAGTGCTGGGACAGTTTCTTCACTAAGAATTTCAGAATAACTTGCTTTGGTTCCTGGGGCTTRATGCTGGTGTTTCACTAGCTCTTAGCTCTTTGAAGAGTCGGGAACAGGACTGGTTCAGTCCAAATTGTGTTGTAATCATATAAGAAGGAGGACAGTACTTTCAGAGACTGCTCTCTGCCAATTTCTGTGCACTCTTCCACAAAAGAAGTCTTTGGGATGGTTATGAACTGTCATAAAGACATAAAAAGAAGAGGGAATTTGGTGTCCTAAGAATGCTAATTTATTGTGGCTGTGGTGTGTCTATGCTATGCACTAATCAAAGGGATAGAGCAGAATAGAGATGAGAGTTGCTGGGGGAAGGCTACCCCTCTGCTCTGTGGTGTTCTCTCTCATGCCTGTTCTCCTGCTCTTCATTTGCAAGAAGCAAATGAAGCAAATCTTCATTTGGTTGCAGCTATTTTTCTCCTCCCTGCCTCACTTCGCTTGTCTCTTGTTCTGTGCTTGTCCTTCACTTGCAGCAAACCCCTTCACCTGCCCCCCTTCTTCMTGTCTTTTCTGTTCTGCTTTCCTTTATCTATTTCTACCCCCTGCCTTTCCTGTCTGTTTCCAGGGGAACACAAATTGCTGCTAAATGCCATGCCAAAATATACTCGCCCTCCCAAAATAAAACAAAAAAAACAGTGTTAAGATGTGCATGTAATGAATGTAATTAACCCTCTAATCTCATTAMAGCCTTGTCCTCTCTTCCCTTTCTTTCTTCCTTGCACTTTGCAGTTCTCTCTCACTGTTTCGCTTCTGAAATGGAGTAAATTCCTTGTGACAGGAGGGTCGTCTTTTGCTGGTGTGACGTGCCTATCTGTTTTAAGCATTATCTTAATTGTAATTCTAAAAGTGTGAGCTGCAGAGTAGTTTCTGTACTGAAACTACAATGCTGAAACATTGTAGTGTGTTACTGGAAAAGTTTATCTTACTCACCTTGCTGAAACAACAGGTCATTTTACCAGGAAATAAAACGACTAATAGTGATTGGCCTGCTCTACTCTTATGACAAGCCAACTTGATGAGAATGGTTTGGTGAATGATAAGAAAAGAAGCCTAGAAAATCATTTCATTGCAATTTAAAAAAATCTCATGCACTGTAGATTGGCTGATGTTCTGCTCTAATATTTCAATTTTATTATTAACCAGAAAAACAAAGTTCCCAAGGCACAACAAAACAAAATAGGCTAAATAAATATATGCTTGAAGACATGCATAATGTATTAACAGTATTTTGCTTCATTTGTGAAGAGCAAAAGAGAACAAATAACTAGTGTTTTGGCCCCAGATGGGCCTTTGTCAGGGATACTGTTCTCCAAGCTGTTCAGGGAGGGAAAAGAGTTAAAAGAACAATTTTTCAAAAGAGTTCTTCAGGCTGCCCTACAAATGTGTATCTTCTTGTGTTTTATTTGTAGTGGGACATTTACAGCTCTGATTAGCTTGAGGAAACTTACTGCCATAAATAAAGCAACTCTAGTTTAAATCTGTAAGCCTGTCTCCAGCCAAATATCCTTAATTATGGAAATGGATGTTTTTGAACTCTACAGGACAATTTACATACATGTGGGCTAACAGGCTTGGGTCTTTAAACATAGTTTGCATGATATTGTCCTCAAAATTGCAAGTAAGAATTTAGAAGCTGCTTTTCCCATCTTACTCATAAATCCTCTTACAATGTGACTTGGAGTAAAGTAGATTTAAAGACTGTAYTTTAAAATCAAGATTTTTTCTCCCCTGTGGGGAATATCCTGCAGATATTTTAGAAATCAGAGCCTTATGAGGCCTCATTTTGAGTGCTGTGTCCAGTTCTGGGCTCCCCAG
>NW_028186423.1:441693-785182 GCF_003343005.1 Rhea americana
CCTCCCCAGATTTTCTTCTCCTTCCAATTCATGTTGGATAACCACTTGTACATCTAATAAGCAGTATGAATTTCAAACCTTTACCTGAGATTATTTTTTCAGAAGTCTGGGTATTTCTCTTTGCAAACTTGTTGTCAAGTTTGTATAAGGATTTTTTTGTTGCACATCCTGTCAGAATGGGCTTGTGCTTTCTTTATGACTCCTTTACCCTATATGGAAAACCCTTTCTAATTTTTACAACAGCTTCAATGTTCAGAAGCTTTAAAAACTAAATTGAAGTATTTCAGTCTAATTGGAGAGCATGTATGAAAGTAGAAGCTTGTGTTTCAGAGAAATATCATACTTCTTCATTTGTTTGTATTTATGGAATGCCAAACTCATCACATGCTACATGTATGCAGATGATGACTGTATTTGGAAATGGCTTATGAGACTAATTCCTTGCTTTTATTATCTTTAACATGCTTATGTACTTGCAAGCACAGCAGCTCAGCTGCACAAATTGCTGCTGTTCTTCCAAAGTATGGCTCTTAGGGCTGGKCTACAAGAGAACCTGCTTCTCTGTTTTCCAGAGATGACCTATGTTTGTACTAACAGAGTCTTTGATATAACCCACCTGTCCGTGCAGCTTTTCCATATTATTAGCTCATGGCACAGATGCCACATTACAAAGGTGCATACATGTCACATGCAGGCACAGGAGGAATCTATTTTGTTTAAAACATGACCTTAATTTGTGTCTCTGTAGTTGCTTGAGTGCAAACGTTTTGCAGTGCTCTCATCTCAGCAAAACRAGTGCTTTAAGAATTAATTCCAGTACAGAATTCTTGCTCATGTTTGGTGTTCAGTGGACACCATCTGGTTTTGCAGAAACTTTCCACAAGCAAAGCTAAAGAGACATAGTAGGATACCATTAAGATTCTCCTTTGGAAAAGTATGTCTGGGTATGTGGTTGTTGGATTTGGATTTTATTTTGATTTGTTTTTAATTCATTGAAATATTTGTTTACTGAAAACTTTTTGTCTCTGGGTGGAGGCTCCAAAGTCAGTAGTAACACGGCAAAGGCATATCTGAAATATAACAGTGAAGGTTTTAGGATCTTAATCATACTTTTGTTTCTCAAAGTCTCTATCAAGCTGATTTCTGTCTTGTTAAACTGGAAGTGAGCAAGCTGGTGATGTGGGTAGGGAAAATGTTTTGAAAAATAATGACCTTTCCTGCCATCAAGAGCATCTGCCCCCTCATTACTGTGATGGTGTGGAGTCGCAGAATCCCTTAGGTTTCCTCACTGATCAGATAGCCAGCAAGCATCTTCTCATCTCAGGCAGAACCCACTGTATACGAACGTAGGTATAGAGAGACTCACRCGTATCCCCTCCAGGCTTAATTAACACAACACGCAACAACTGGGAGTGAAAGTGGAGGCCAGCAAGAAGCTTCAGCAAATCTCAAGCTCAACAGTTTATCTAATAAGAAACAGAGCCCTTGCAAGCACTGTTCATTCCTGTAGCCCATAGTCTGAAAAGGAATATGTATTTCCAAATTCTGGCTTTGCTCTTCTCTACTCTAAATAGTTTAGGACAGCAGCTCTCAACCTTATTTGTTCTGTTAACCTCTTCCAACCACAAAAATTGCTTTGTGGCCCCAATCCTATCAGGTTAGTTTCAATAAATACAAACATGGCAAATGCTTGTTCTCCTGCTAGAAGCATCCTCTAGCTATGGACATTCGTTTGAGAAAAGGCAGTTCAGTCCAAAAGACCTCTCTGAATAAAATCAATCCATTAATACCATCAGTGCATAAATTTTCTGGTCAAGGACAAGACTATATCCTAGGTAAACCACTCTAAGAAGCCAATATCAAATAAATCAGAAGTCTATCATCACCTTTACAAAAGGGGAATAAAGTTATAGGAAAAAAAATTAGGGAGAAAGTTAGTACTGACTTATAACTTCTCACATTTCAACAGTGTCTTCTGCCCAAGAAAACTGAAAAAAGTTGCTTGTGTCCCTGATCTAAAAGGACTTTTTTGAAGTCTTGTCCTGAAGACTTGTCCCTGATCGTAGTGAATCCATGTGGCTGAAAAGTATCCGTGATCTCATAACAGCGCTGGAATAATATCTTAAATATTAACTAGAATTCATGTTTTCTGTGTAGATTCCCCATATGATTGCACTGAACAGGAACTTTTGCCAGCTTTTCCACTAGTTTGAATGTTATTTCTGCCAAAGAGCCTCCTCTGATTGTTGTTTTTCTCTTCTAGTGACAAAGTAAGAAAAAGCCTAAGTTTTGTTTTGTTTTTCTCCTTATGGTCAGCTCCAAATACTGATACTATTCTTGCTACTATTGCCACCGTAAAAATAATAATTAAAAATTTTTATGTGAATATATCCAGTATTTGCAAGCTTGATAAAGCATTCTTCTCCAAGCTCCAAGTTGTTTTCTGTAGACTTGCTGCTGCTACTTGTTCTCAGGCAGACTTCATGGTCTTAGTACTAAAATGGCTCTTTGCTAAGGGAGTTATTCACAAAGGTGAAAGAAGCATARCTATTGTTCCAGCCACATGCATATGCATGTCCTTCCTGGTATCTCTTAGAAATTCTTTGCTGCTGTTATCCATGGTCTTATGTCTGGTGTACTGAGGATACATTATTGTGTATTAGAGATCTAGTTTGGCAGGGCAATGAAAGACTATTTGCATGATAACTTAGGTCTATATAGAAGAGAGTCAAATATGTCACCTCTTGGCAAAGATTAACTAGATCATAGTCTTGTCTGTCTATTTGTCTTTTTTCTTTTTTTTTTTTGGTACTAGGTTACAGAAATTCCACTGGTTTATATCGCTTCTGTCCCATTTTATGGCCTAGTCATGCTGGATCTATAAAGTGTTGAAACCAGGCTACACTGATATTAAAAAAATCTGTGTTTGTGTGATACAGTTCTTTATTATATTATAATAGGCAAATTACTGCTGTTTTTATTCTTGTTAGGATCAGCAGTAATTTAAGCTCTGTTGCAGCTGGTTCATACTAATGTTCAAGTGGTTATGTACTCTGAAATATTATAGTGTTCCCTACCTTTCTTCTCTCCTTTCTGTGCAGTCTCTCTCAACTGACTGGCCTGCTACTACTCTGGGGCAGGTGGCTTGTTGTCATCAACTTGTTTCAGTGCTAGCCCACTCATGCCAAAACTTTGTATATTTAGCACACGTTTTTGGGCACACATTTCTAGGGCATTTTGTTCTAGCTCTGTGCTCTGCTGCCTCCTGGATGCTTTCAGTTGGACATAGGTTAGCAGGAACTGATTATTTCCCTCTATTCGGTACATGTGAGACCACATCTGGAGCACTGTGTCCAGTTTTGGGCTATCCAATACAAGAAACACATGGGCATACTGGAGCTAGTTYGGTGGAGGGCCACCAAGATGYGTAGGGGACTGGAGCACAAGATGTATGAGTGGAGGCTGAGAGAGCTGACTTRTTCAGTCTGGAGAAGAGAGGGGCAGTGGGGGGATGTTACTGCTGTCTGCAACTGCTTAATGGGAGAGTTTAGAGAAGACAGAGCCAGACTCTTCTCCAAGGTGCGTGRTGGTAGGACAAGAAGCWGCAGACACGATTTGGAGCATAGGAAATTCTGATTATATATTAGGGTAAAATATTTTGCCATGAGGGTGGTCAAACGCTGACACGCAGAGAGGCTGTGAAATCTCTATCCTTAAAGCTTCAAAACTTCACTGGACAAGGCCCTAAGCTACCTGCTTTGAGCAGTGGGTAGGACCAGTCACCTCAAGGGGTCCCTTCCAACCTARGTTATTCTATGATTCTATCATAACCTTATGAAGGAAGGTTACTCTCTTCTGAGGGAGAGAGTAGAATATATGGGAAGCTTTGGGAGTCAGTCTCCACAGAAATAGGGTTTTAAGAGAATAGCTAAGGCAATGACTGAATGAAATTCAGCCTCCAGTGTTTCAAATGCAATTGCGTTGAAACAGAGAAGAGAAAGGCAGCTCGCAAGAAGGCCAAGGACAGAAAGCAGAAGTCTGGCCCCCATTCTATTTTTGGAAGACTTGGCAGGAACTGGGCACAGACTACCACTGCTGACCTGCAGTTTGTCTAGGATGCAGCTAACGGACAAAGGATATGGAGGACTGGAAGACTGATGTCCCCTTGCATGGGCTGCAGTAAGCAGGGTCCTGAATAAGGTGCACAGATAGGCAGGGATGTCCAGCTGCCATTGCCCCCTCCCTCTCCTGCCTGCCTGCATTTGCTCTCTGGGAACAGCCAGGCTGCTGACAGCATAGCGAGGAAGCTGATGAGTATCATTGCCTTAGCCTTTCCTAAGGGYTGCTAGCATTGCATGCTGCGACATGTATCTGATATTTACTGGTTTTTTTTCCTCTGAGGTGCATATTATCATCTGCGATGGATGTAAGCCAGTTTCCAAATCCCACCCTTTCTCTTCCCTTCCAACCTGATCAAAATCCAGCCATATTCAGCAAGAATAAAAGTGCTGACCTGCAGAGCTCATAATAACCAGCTTCAATCCCCCTGCCCCCCCTTTTTTCCCCTCTCCCCTCATCCATTTTTACAACTGAGGCTGTTTCTGCCTGCTCTTTCTGGTGCTCAGAAAGGTAACCAAGCTTCTCCTGTCCCAGTGCAGAAACTCTCCTCCCAGCCATCCATCATGCAAGGAGTTCATGTGCCAGCTGCACTAGCCTAGGAAAAGAATAACTTGACACATAAATGTGTGCAGTGAGAGCCAGCTATTCCATAATTCAATTTTCAAGTATATAACATGTTTTGATCAAGCAAGTAATTAATTCAGTTCACTGTTTCAAGTCTATTATGAGCAGTATTCTCAGTAAGGCACTCTTCAGCAATATAAATCCTAAGGAGTTCTTATTTATCATTATAAATCTTACCAAGACATCTTCTGATCAGTAAAACAGGTAGTTCTTCTGCCKTTTGGTCAGGTGCCCTCCACGTCACAGCTGCCTGGGGAAGTGCAAACAAAAGCATTAGACTGCCCTTGGGAGAAGTCACCTCCCATCTGCATAGAGCAAACTGTCCCCAAATTGCTGATCATTGATACCAATGCCCCATGGCCTCTTGCCCCTAACAGGTCCCTGTGCTGAGGAATCACAGAGAAATCAGACATACAGAGGAATCAAAACTTACATTGCCCTGCACAGTAAACATGCAGCTGGCCATCTGCCACTATGTGCTGGAGGAGCTATAGGGGATTCTCCTACTTTGCCTTCTGAAAGGCAATAGGAGAAAAAGAGGRAAAAAAAATATATGTGCGGAGGCTTCCAAAACTAGAAGCAGGCTCCGTACCCGACGTTGCAGGATTATGGATGAAAAAGTATATATTTTCTGCCTTGAAAAACTGAACAATGAACATTATTCCTATTTTCCTTGCCTTTTGGCAATCATACCTGAAGGGTGCAGACTTTTCAGGGCACCAACATTCAGTATTTTCCATCTTTGACAAAGCTAAGTATAAAAAAGGTTTGACCTTCCAGGAGATTCTGGAAATCAAGGGAGGCATGAAAATTATTTTCACCAGGGTGTTTTTTTTCCAGAAAAGAGGACACTGAGGGTACATTCCCTTTGTAAACATGATACTGATGAAAAAAGACATACAAGGACCAAGAGTCTAGAAGCATCACAGCGTTTGCGATGATGGAGTGTAGCATTGCGGTGTGGGTTAAAGATGGATAACAGAGATGRATTTTGTCCCTGCTGACCCCTCCCAAGCCTGGCACACTTCTTTTTTCCTCCTGAGGCCTGTGCATAAAACCTTGAGTTTCCATAGGCTTTGGTGAATGTCTCCACAAGGGAGCAACTCCCTCAAACACCTCTTCCAAGCCCAGGGGCATAGCAGCCCAGGCAATTAAGTGTCCCTGTGCACTCTACGCCACTGGAGGCCTGGGAACTGTGGCAGCAGAAATGACAGCTTGCCAAGCTGCTCGCGCTGATTGGAGTGATTTTTGCAATGAGCCAAAAGTTAAATCTTGTAAACYTTTGTCAAACAGCAAACCCTTTTGTAGTTTATGTACTTTTTAAGCACTTGCAATATTAAAAAAATAAGACTTGTTCTTAATTTTGAAAGCTTTTTAATTTCCACCCTTTATATACTCTTCCTGCACAATAAAAAGCTATCATCTGCTGCTTTTAAAATGTACTGTAAGCTGTAAGACTTGCAKAACAAATGCTACATTAAGATAATCAACCTCTTTAGACCAGTAGGTCATGGCATTGAAACTGCCTGTTCATGAAAGCACAAGTTCCCCAGCTTTAGAAACCCATGAAAGCACACAAATCACTCAAAACAAACCCACAGAGAAATAATCTCCCCTTCCCCACTGCTCCCCTGCTGTGGGAAAGGCCTTCTGCTATCACTGATTTTCCCCCAGAGTGAAATCACATCCACCATTCTATGCAAAATTAATAAAGGTATACAGAGCGTGTTGAGCAAACACTGACATATCCCAATGGTGAATTTACATCCCCCCATTCTGTTTAAAATTAATAAAGGTAGACGGAGCACTCAAAACCAACACCAGAGAGCATAAAACCCCCACACATAGAKCCCATCAAGATCTGGCACTGTGAAGGAGTTGCTGCGCTGCACTAAGCAACTCTAAGTGTTAGGCAAAACGCACACTGAAAAAACCGTTTTCCTTTCCCGGTCAGGTTCGGGAGGGCTCCCTGGCGATGTGCCCTGTGAATTTGTCCTTTGGGAGGGGACATCTCGTGGGTTATTCATTGTGTCCGCAGCTTTCCTGCGCCATTAAGTTCTCTTTCCCTTGTTCCTGCAGATGATACACAGAATAAAACATACCGTTATAATCTGAGGCTTGCTCTGCTGCATCCCGCCTTCCATTTACCTTCTACCCTTCGGTCTCCCAAAGGCACACTCTGTTGGCATTTCCTTGCCGTTATGAGATTGTAAAAAATTTCTATGATCTGAAAAAGGCTTCATCAGCCACGATAAAAGGCAGATGACTGCCAGAACAAGAGAATGCAGATGCCAGTAATGTCCAGAGCATTTGTCCCCTTCAGCAAGTAGCTATCTGAATACAGAAAATAGGTGAGAATTTCTGAGAATTGCCTTTGGTAAACCTAGCTGAATGGTTAGCCGTCCCTCAGCAGCGCTACTTAGGAACTTGGGAGGCCTGGCATGGAGGTGAGATAGGAAGAAAATGGGCTCTAGTAGTTTGTTCTACAGCAAATGAGGAATCCTTTACACGCTCAGTGATCAATAACCTCTCCTTGACTGGCAAATTTTACATCTGTACACTTCAGAGTCATACAGGCCTCCCCTGCAAGTGTCAGCCATTGATCTGGCTGCAGAAACTTTTCACAGCTGATCAGGAGCAGTTGGAAACTGTCAGTTCTTAAACTGGTTATGGCCACACATTTCTGGAGAGATAAGAGATGTCTCGTATTGCATGCTGGCTCCAGGTTAAGCTTTTCTTTATCACTCTGATGTTCTGCAGACACTGCTGGTTACCCCCAGGTTTGCAACGCTGGCTTCTCCCACCAGTTAATGCTTATTTTATGAGCCCAGAAATGATGCTACACGGAGTGGAGCTGTGCCAAGAAGAGTTGTTTCTGCTTGTCTTCATCCTTGTCTTTTTTTCTGTACTTGCTGCAGCTGAAGGGGGGAATGCTGTAGCTGTGGCAAGAAAAAGCAGCCCAAACTGCTGTGTAGCATGATGGCTGGTGTGCTAATTTACAACTGCCTGGAAGCAATGTGTCAGCTGTGTATCTTAGGCTGCTTATATACCAACTCTTCACATTGTTGCTAAAAGAAACAGTGAAACAATCTGTGTTGGTCTGTTAGTTGGTCTGAAAATGGTACTGGCTGCCCCCAAAGTGACATATATTTTGGGGAMTGGCTTGCAAGGACTTTGGAAGTTTTTCAAATCTGACCTCCCCAGRTATGGAACAAAGTGGCCTCAAATCTGCTGCTAAGCGTCCTGTTGTGACTCAAGGAGCCATGTGTACATGGTCAATCTGCCGGGCCCTGTATTTCRGAAGTAAATTTCATAAACAATGTCTTACACTCTACTAAAGGGAGAGCTGCATGTTTGGATGTGACCACCGGCCGATGTTAGGTAGGATGAAGCAGTTGCAACAAAGCATCTTCCTTCCAAGAGAATCCCTTCCCGTAGGCTAGTCTTCAGTCATCTTTGTAACCTTTGTCTTTCTCCCCTCTCTGGGGACCCTCCTCTGTGACCTTTGCTATTCTACCAAGGCATCTCATAAATTATTATTCTTTTAAATAGCACTTAGACTGTCGTGCCTGCTAGCCTTGAAGATTTGCAGTCTACCCTGTAATTCTGAGAGGAAAAAAAAATTGGTTAAGTGACAGAAGAAATATTGTACTTCATGATAAAACTACTTTTGTGTTTCATTTTCTGCTCAAGTCATTCATATCCTTGTCAACCTCATGCAGGTCAAGGGCTTGAGGCAGAGAAGGGACATAATATTTTTGGTCAGACGGATGCATCTGAATATTACAAACATCTGTAATTTTGAAACTGAAATTGAGTATTGTGTTAAATCCTCAGGCAAATAACATTAAGGCATAATAGATWACTGAAGTTGGCACTGCATTGGCAATTCAAATGCAGGCTCTTTGGGCTTGTTATTCCAGATGTTAATGAACCTTCTAACACGAAGGAAACTGCTCTTAATGGTTACAGATTGGATCCCAGATTTTGRAAACTTCATAGGAAATTCTGTAGGCCAAGTAGTCGAAATAATAATTAAAWAAAATTAATCAGGCACACATTAAATGTGAAGCATGGAACAAAACATCTGCAGCACTCAGTGAATGTCTGGCTAACATACTTGCAGTGCTGTTTTGCCAGCTTACATCTGGAGTGGTTCATCAGAACAGAACAGATGCTAGTGTGAAATAGGTCATCATAGCAGCAGGGCATTAGAACAGAGAAATTTCTTTTTTCTTGCAGTAGCAGCTATTCCTTTTTATTCACACCAATTATGAAAATGTTAGCCAAGTCTGAAATACGAATGCATGTATTGTGACAAGCAACACTCTTAAATAGCATTGAGGTAAAAGCTAACCTAACGAGGAAGCTTCAGAAAAGTAGTCCTTTTACAGCAGAGACCAAGCACCCTTTAACAGACTAATCTTAGTTAAGATTATGATTTTTCTATTAAGATTATGATTTTTTTCCTTCTTTTTTATTTATTTTTTTTTTTTATTTTATTAGAGATGTAACTGAATACCTTCTTGGTGGCAAATGCCCAGAAGCAGAGATGCTAATTCACAGGTGATTCATCAGTCATTTCAAAGGAGAGGTCACACAGATAAGAAAAATGAACAGTAGGCTGTATCTGAAGCAGTGACATTCAATGAGTCCTTGTCACTAGCAGCCATTAGCATGCAAGCCTGCTGTTATGTTTCCGTGCTTTATGTGCTTTTCTTGACCAGGCAGGGAGCCTTTGGAGCACTGTAGCAGTTAATACCGTACTAGTTATTATTTCTTGAATGCCTTATATTTTTGGTATCATTTAGATGCTTCTCTGTCCCCTTGTGCATCTAAAACTTTAAAGAGAATCAAAGAATGCATAATTCATATCTGTCCCAGAGGTAATGGGGTGACTCAATGATATCTGTGAAGGAGTTATTTTAAATTTCATGTCTTATGCAAGAGGTGATTTTTATGTGAAAACTGCAAAAATTGGCCTTGGGGATACCCAGATAATTATCCTTACAATAACGGGTGTGGATTCCAGCGGGATTACAGCTGAAAGCTACAGTGTATTGGATTTACACTGGTGTATCATAGTTGTCATAACTGAAAACATAGCAACTGATGTATCTTGGGGAATAGGACTTGTATTTTGAGTTTGACTAGCATAAGCAGGAGGTGTGAAACAGCAGGTTTGCCTTGACGCTATTGAAAAATTCATGCAAGATGTGACGCATTTTTTTTACTGCTGAAATTCTTTCTTTCAGTTAAAAGAAAAAACAGTTGTTTACTAATGTTAGGCAGGACCTATCAGTACATTCTTTATCACACAGCATAGTTCCACTAGACTGTTTCTGGTTTCATTTACCAAGAGCCTAGAAGTGCCATGGCTAGAAATGAATGTTTGCTTCTTTGATATGCTATATGTTTGARAATGCACTTTAAGGCCTATATTACAGGCAGTTCAAAGGGAATATAAATTGGTGCAGCATTCTCTTTTTTTCCCCCTTTTTTTCCTAATCTAGTCCTATAACTATGTATAATATATATAAATATTGCATTCTTATCAAGACTGCTTTCAATAATGTGTTTAAAAAAACCCAAAACTTACTATTTTGTATTTTATTTACCTGGATTTTGTTGTATTTAAATAATTGTTATGAGCTTATTGCTTRCATAGTTTAAAATGTTTAAGATCCTCTAAACCAATTCTGCACTGACTTTTAGCACTGTATATCTAAGGAGACACCTGATCTTACTTTCATTTCCTTCAACAATCCTCTAGTCTTAATTTCTCTTTCTCCTTTTTGTAGGATTGGCCATGAGAAATCATAACATKTCTTTCGAAATACAGCAATGGGGCTACTGAGGAGTTACCTGCTTTTGTAAAGGTCTGTAAATTACATTGCATCTTGACTATTTCAGCATGTAGATTCCTGTGCCTATTTGTTGTCTTTTATATCTTGAATGTATGCAAACTAAAGTGAAATCTAATTTTATTTTGGAGCAAGTGTGAAGAAAAAATATTTTAATTCCTTTYAAAATGTTTAGGGCATAACTGTGTTCTGTAACCATTATATAAATGTAGAGTATCCCATTTGTCTTTTCTCTGAAGGGAATTATTGCAATTTATAGAGTTTAACTGCCAAAAAGAATTGGGATGGTAAGTCGTTTTCACCTCGTCTTTCAGCATTACCTAAAAAGAACCTGCAATTGGTTGCTCCCACCCATGTCGCTACTATGCGGTCAGCTGTCCCACAGCTACCGTGGTGGATGTGTCTAGCAGTATGGTTAACAAGGGGTCAGTAGAGTTACCAAAACTTTTGCATCAAGTTCATAGAAAGTTTAAGAAAATAATAGTAATTAAAAAAAAAAGATGGTATTTAAGAGATGTTAGAAAGAGCAGAATGATAATGGTTCAACTCCTGTAGTGTCAGTGTGGCAAGCAGTGCTGGGGAGACTATAGCTAGTGTTATATCCTTGTCAGCTGTAACGATAGTGGCCGACCTGTGGCCTGAGATCACAGTGATTTAAAGGGTAGAAAACACTTCCCWGCATTTCAATTTGTTTTGCAATGGAGGTATATACCAGAGAAAAATCTGATTTCCTAGTGTTTTCAAAGGCAGCACAGAACAGCATTTCTATAGAAATTTGGTGGCAGAGACCAACAGAAATCAGCTTTTCCATCTAGGTGGTCATACCCTGGTATCAGAGCACAGTCAAGGTCTGTGGGAGTTATATCTGGCTCTAAACAATAATTTTCAAAAACGTTCATGTTTGGAATATGCCCTGTTTGGTTCACTTAGTTTACTTGACAACACTTTGGGTGTAACTGCTTTCGTTGTTGCTTCTGTGTAGTCATTTAGTGTGCCATCAGTCTGTGTGAATTCTGTAGGGAAACAGGCTTGTAAACCTCGAAGAGAACAAGGTGAATTTAGGGAAAGAGAGGTATCCAAGACTACTATTTATTTGTTACTTCAAATTATCTTGACTCAGTAATACTTTTTAATGCAACCTCATCTCCAAAATGCTTTAGAAACTCTTTGAATCTAGATGTTAACTCACACATGGCTGCAGCTTCTGCGGTGAGCAAAAGCCCTAGCTGAGGCTGGCTGAGATACCTTGGATGGAAACCTGATTGCGGTGCTTCAGGCCTCTGCTGAGTGAAAGCTCTTTTCAAAATATGTAGCTTTTCAGAGTTAAAATATGTAGCTTTTCAGAGTAATTACATAACCGTTGAATGGTGTGTGTCATTCTAAGGCTTTATGAATGCAATGTTTCTTCCTTTCATGGTGATATCCCTTGGGGCAACGTCTGTGTTCTTGTTTTTAGGTGAAGAGGGGCACAAAAAATTACAAACGCCAAGAGCAGTTTATGACAAAGGGAGAAAACTTTTTGCATGTTCTGGCATCTGGGTTGTAAATCCTTTACTAGTAGCAGCAGCTTCATAAAATCTTCCTTTCCAGACTCATCTATGAGTGTTGCTTAGGCTGTGGCTCATCAAAGATTTCCAAGGGCTCCTGCCACATTTGCTTAAGCAAGGTGTATTTGGGGCAGTGGTCTTGTGCATTTGATACAAATGGAGTTGACAACTGCTGTGCAACACATTTTAAAAGTTTCCTTGTTCATAAGCCTGATTCCTGAAAAATAATGACTTTGTTATATATATAAATTAGGATTATACCATTTGAAATAAAGGACAAATAAGATGTGATATTTTTATGATATATGTATACTAAGTGGTATAAAGTACTTTGGGTACTGCTTTTTACACCTTTATTATAATGCAGGAGCAAAGGAAACCCAATTAAATTAAAAAGCAAGACACTTGTACTGTAAAGGAAATACAAAGCATAATTTCCTTTTGGAAGGTATTGCCCCAAGGTATCTTCAAAAAGTGTTGCACCTAATCTTCACAGAAATAGAGAGTTACATCAATAAGAATGCCATCACAGACAACGTTTCCACATTATACATTTATAAAGGAGTTATATACCTTGCCTGTTTGAACTCAGCCTAGGGTTTGGGTAGAGCTTCTTCTGCAGCTATGTAAGCATCTGCTGCACTGCTTTTCTGCATGTGATGTTGTAGTTTTGCATCTAGTATTGACTTTGAAGGAACATGGGATATTGGACTAGCAAAATCACCGGTTTAATCCAGGTCAGCTTTTTCCCTGTATCCCATATCCTTCACTGTAAATTTTGTRTATTTCTTTTTCTCATGTGTATCTTCTCTTCTTATACAGTTCTTGTTTTCTTAAACTCTCTTTCATTTCCTGCTTGTGATCCTTTGCATATTCTCCCAGGAAGCCTTATTTTCTCTTTGTTGCTTATTTTTCTTTTGTTGTTGTTGGAATTTTATTCATTTAGTGCTGAAGTTTCTTTAATTTTCCTATTGGAGTCAGTAAATGATGCATCTCTCCAACTGCCTTTTAGTGACTCCTCTAATCTTTGCCTTTGAAACCCCTATGGTGAAACACGTGTCTTGGTTTCAGGGGAAACAGAGAAAAGCAAAGGTGATGAAAACCAGGCAGAATCCTGAAAGGAAAACGACTGCCTTGTGGGATGAAAAGCACCGTTTCCACCCCCGTCCACTTCCCCGCTAGCATTTCGTACAGGCGCCCGTCTCCCAGTGCTGTGCCTCTCCTGCCCTGCCCTGGTGTTGCAGCCCCGTGGGATGGTAGTTGGCCGAGGCAGGCTCTGATGGGGTATTAGTGCACTGAGTGTTACTCTCTTGTTTTGCCACTTCTCCAGTAATGAGGGTGCAACTGTGAAAATGCCGGACAGGTGAAAGTCGATGCAGGAGGAAGGGAGAAAGGTGAAGGAAGAACCYAGGGAGAGCAGTTTTCTGTGAGAATATCTTAAGCATGGCCAGCTCACATTTGCTGTCCTCACCAGCACCACATGTGCCCTGCTGCCACTACATCATGTGTACATGCCTGCTCTAAAGTCATGTTTCCAGCAYGACCAAATCCTTGATGCTCTGTGGGGGCCTTGCTGCCCGCTCCACTCTCCCACCAGAAGTGCAATATGTGGAAGTCTGCAAAGAAGTAGGGGAAGTTGATGCAGAAACCAAAAGGCAAACGTGAAGGCAAACAGGAGCTTCTTACACTTAGATGCAAATTGCCTGGCTGCAAAAAGGGGGGGGGGGGGAGGAAAGGGGACATTGCTACCTATAAATGTGCCACGTGTGCATTCAATGTGCATATTTGAATTATTGAACAGGTGGAAACCAAGTAGCCTTTTACCTGAAGAAAATCTATAAGCTAGATGCTCAAAGRAAATGTGGCAGAATAAAATGGGAGGGTGGGGGAAGTAAAGCTCACAAARCTGCCTCATAGGGACAGCTGTATTTCATAAAGCAAGATTGTGAGTTTACAAAGGCTGGTGTATCCAGATTATGGGGTGCATATACAAGCTGATTTAAATTTGTATATGTACATATGTACATATATACATATATATGTATGTATATACTTGAATGATGGCTCAGTACCCAAAGTGTCCATAGGCACAGACTCAGATGTAAAGCTCTTTACTTGTCTTACCCCAGTGCCCATCATCTTCTGCTACAAAGTGGCAATTAGGTATTGATATCGGCTGATCTTAGCTCCTATAAGGTCTCCTCACAAAAAAAAAAAAAAAAAAAAAAGAGGAGTGGTCTTTCACGTCAGAAGTCAAAAACACTTTAAAGACATAAAGATCATTTGGTCCATTTGCCTGGGTTACTGTCAAGATCAAGGATGTTTAGATAATCTGTACGAGATGTTTGTTTAATCTAGTCTTAAAAAAAAACATCCTCTGACGGGGAAGATTCAGTGCTACCCAACGTAGTCTACTCTAGAGCCACACAGCACTTAGGAAGTATTCCTAAAATCCACACTTTCCTTTCTACTTAGTAAGTTGTTTGGTGTCTTATTTCTAGTGGAGATGGAGAACAGTTGAACATCACCTTCTTTATGTTAGTCTGCCAAATATTAAAAGGGAGACTATCCTTATGCTCTAGTTGATTTCATTTATTTATTTGTTTGTTTTTTTCCAAATAAGCAATTGCAACTCCTATAGGTAACTTTCCAAAACTTTTTTACAGTTCCTGTTTACGTTCSTTACGTCTATATCCCTCTGCGTGTTCTAAGTTCCTGACCTAGGTGCCAGTACTGAAAAGCTGAATACAGTCAATCTGACTGTCAAATGCTTACAAATGGTGTAAAAACAAACCTAAAGTTTAGAAATTTGGTACCTAACGATGGAGGTCAATTAAAATGACTCCAATGCATGTCTTACCTCCACTTTGCCTAAGTGGAGTTTCTGGCAGTGTCTTTTCTCTTTTTTCTACTTTAAACTCTTCTCAGTATTGTACTAGCTACTGGATGACATTGTCTGAGAGACAAGTGTGCAACTAATTGCTCTCAGCATATGGGTAACTACACATTTTATACCTTTTCGTTGCCCTCGTTCTGGCTGCCCAGAGATGTGTGAGCAACACATGCAGTGAAATGGTGTCTGTAGCACATTTTGGAAACAATAATTGTCCATTCAGGTGCCTTTAAAAGAAGGACAGCAAAAAACAGCTAAGTTTTCTATCATGAAGGTCCTCAGAAGGATCAGTCACACATTATGAATAATAATAATAGAATAGGGAGGACAGCTGCTCAACCTAATATCATCACCAGGAGGAGTAATCAGTAATCTCCTTGACCAAAGCAGGTGCCACAACAAGATAAAAGTCATAAGCTGCAGCTCCAGTAACAATCTGTTGCCATAGACAGAAAGATATGAATTGATGGTACTTCTGAAAGGAAGTTAAAATATCCTCTCCACTAGAGAGAAGGAGAAATCCACTGTCACTGCTACTGTCCAAAATCTTCAGAAATAGCAGTGAAATTTGCTGGGCTTGTTACATTAAAAAAACCCAAGGAGTGTTAAGATGGCCCAGTGCCAGCCAAAAAGAATAGTTATAAAAAAATCTTCCTTTTTTTTCCCTCACCACAACCTAGCACAATGTTAACAAGTTTATGTCCCTTCTCTCTTACTTTTTAGCTAAAATATGTGGAAAGGTTAGCAGTTCAAACAGTAAAAATTAAAGGAACTTTTTGGATTTGTGTAGATGGAGAGAGAATAATGGTGAGTTTGATCCTGCAGTGAATATATTTGCAATCCTATTGTCATTAGAAACTGTGATGATTATTCAACTCCTCATTGCCAGCCTCGTAAAACCTTTTTGGAATCAGTTCAATTCAGAAACAGCCTCTCTTCACTTTCAGCACTCAAATCCAAGCAAAGTTCAATCGATAGCATAAAAAATAATAAGGAAAAGCCTTGAATTTGATAAGAAAGTTTCAGTTTGCTTTCTAGGCTGAAATGTCGCATACATAACCATTTGGGTTATGTATACATACATACATAACCATTTGGGATTGAAGTCCTAAGATATACTGCTCCTGAAGGAGTTAGATTTCTAGGATTCATTATTGCATCAGGTATAGAAATTGATGATTAGGTGTGACAATCAAAAGAAAAACTAAAAGGAATGCACATCAAAATTAATAGGAGTTCATTGATTGTATAGAAGAAATGATCCAGTAATGGCTATAGGCAACCATTCAGGAAATAATGTGTTCCTACTTAATGCCATTGATTTCACATCTGGAGGCGGGGGCAGGGGTGCAGGGGGAAAGAATATGGTATTCAAGAGGCTCTATGAGAGTTATGAGAGTTAGAGGAAAGTATGACCAGTTTGCTCAAAGAGCAAAAATGAAAGTAAAAAGATGAAAGAAAATCCTGGGTCAAGTCACTCTTTAGCTCTGAGCTTTCAGACACTATTAAAAATTAACTAAGAAAAAAGTAATACATACCTTGCCCAAAATATCCTAGAACTCAAAAAAATATTCTCAAGTTAACTAGCCACAAGTTGTTTCTTAGAATCAGAAAATCAGCAAATAGCATGATCAGCAGGGCTCTGTGGTGAACAAGAATGGTTTATTCCCCTTTTCTTTACATCCATCTTTAATATTTTCAAAGGCTTTTGTCATGTTTCCCCCAAGTCTTGTCTTCTCTACATTAAATAGCATTTTATTCTTTCAATCTTTTTGTAAGTCGTGTTTTCCCTGATATGTCTTTTAGATAACACTCTCCTTTGTGTTTCCAAACTGGTATTTTCAAGTACATGACAGTGGGTCTGGTTAAGCTTGTGATTCACTGTGTAACCTCAGATCCTTCCCAGTGAGACTAAACCTATGTGATTATTTCCCATTTAGTATTTGTTGAGTTGACTATTTCTGGCCTCACAAAGAAAATTACCAGATGCTCTAAGATTCCCTTAATAAGTTTTCTTCGTGTTCTAGGGTGATAAGGCCAAGTCAATATGAAAATCTTTAATCTATCTGAGTGCTCTCTAGTCTACTTTTTACTATTATAGCTTCAATTCCTACTCCTTTGTCTCCAGTGTTAACTGTCTTGGCGCTTTGATCACAGATGATCTTTCCAACAGCTTTTCCTCCCACTGAGTAGCAAACTAACTCTTTCTTTTTTGCTGTAGCTAATTGCACTTGCTGGTATTCTTAGGAAGGTTTTCTACATTTACTACCATAACTTCTTTGGTATCCAGACTCGATGAAGGACTTTGAAAGACAGCATGCAATTTTCATAACATGGGATTGCACAACGGCACTAGATTTATGAGCACAGTTGAAGACAGTTATGGAAATACTTGACAGATAACACACTGATGACACTATTCTTACCGTCTCAATGGAAACCTGACTTGATCTAATTAAAAGCAAAGAACCCACACCAAAGAAAAAAAAAATAATGTTTCAGAGGGAATAGGAATCTTGAAAGCAAAGGTCATATGTTAAATCCAGGAGAGGATTGAGTCTGAAATAGAGCAACTTGTTCATAAAATTGACTGACAAATTATGATTTTTGCTCAGAGGAGATTTAATTTCTTTAAAATGCATTTCTTTTAATGTTTGAAGGCCACCAAACATACTTAGGAAGTTAATCACACTGTTCTGTGTTTCTTTCACTCCATGAATACATCTCAAGTGTCCTTATATTTTATTCTTCCCGCTTCACACATCCTTTTTTTTTTCTATTTTGAGAGGTCAAGAAAAAAAAAAAGAGCAGAAGAGAAGGTAGAGGAGAAGAGAAGGTAGATGATTAGAGAGTAGCAGGTTGAAGACATAGCATCTTCTGCAGTAAAATCTAATATCATTTCCATGATATTTTTTCCTTTTTGTTCATGAGCTATTCAGCTTTCTCTCTCTAATCTTGGTCGAAGTTCTGCAGACCCGTTGTTTTCACGTCAGTCACACATGAGTGAAATCAATCAAATGCACTATCTGGACCCAATGAACTGTACATAGACAAAGAGAGCAAGACGTCCCCTTGTGCAGGGGCATGGAGCATTCTGAGCCTGTGATTAGTCTATAATCCCTCTGAGAGTGTGCCCTTTTAATGCTAGACCTCTGCCTCCTGGTTTTATAATGGTAAATTGCACAGCTCTTCTCCTATGAATACATCTTTGATTTTTACACCAATGTTTCTCTCTGTAGCTCCTTCTGTAGCTTCAGTGGAGTTGAGATTTATGTTGGAAAGTTTTTCTCTCTTGAGAGCCCTACAACAAGCTTGCAGTGTCATAGGACAGGCTTTCACAAGAAGTCAGTATTTGATAGCCAAATGCAACACACTGTTTTAAGGTTTATAGTTATAATACAAAAAATAAGTTTACGTAAGTGTCCTTTGCGGCAGTATTTTGTTTGCTTCTATGAAGACCTCTCACTGCATGTCCTGACCATTCACTGGGCTACTAACAAGTGGCCACACCACTGAATACATGAAGTTCTTAAAAGTCTGAAGTTTAAACCAAAATCTAGATCCTCTTCAGTCTCAGGGCCTCCAGGCATATATGTTCAGACTACAAACTTTTTGCCTAGAACTCCCAACAGAAAGCTGTAACTCAGAGTCTGGGTGCCCGGGTCCAGAATCCATTCCTTACTCCCCTACTTCTCCTTCTGTGCTCACTTCTGCAAAATCTCACTAAAAGTTTGAAATGACTGGTTTATATTTCAGTTYATCAGTATTCAAGCTGTCAGAGTCGTTTGACCAGCAGATGCAATTTATGTCTACCCAGTCCTCCACTGATAGGTGTGAGTTCACTCTGCCCATTTTCCAAGCCAACTAGAAGCCATGTGGCACAGTTAACATGATGTTGAGTGCCAGCTAATGAATTTCCCTCATTGTTAGTGTTTATTAGCTCTGACTTAATGCTGTTAACTTGGCTTCCGCACTGATAGTACATTTATGTGGCTTCCAGTTGCCTCTGACCATGGGCAGAACAATCTTGCATCTACTGAGAGTGTGAGCACAGCAGGCTGGTGTCAACACGCAAACTGTGTAGGCATGCACTGGGGTAGGCTTTGCCCAACACTTAAAGGCAAAGCACAATGGTGCACAGCAGATCCCCAGAAAAAAAATTACTTTGCAACCAGTGGAAGAAGCCTCTCTTAAGAGATTAATGTCCAACGCCCCCTTCAATTCCTACTTCAGTTTTCCAGCTCCTCCTCATATCCCATATGCTGCCCCTGCAGGCAAGGGGCAGCCCACATTTTGGAGGTACGTTCACGCCAGCTGGCAGCTCTGTTCACATGTGCCAATCGGCTTTTCCCAGGCAGAATTTACTTTGGCTGCTCTGCCTGCCTTCCTCTCAGTGGGCACCAATTTGTGTGCTGCTTTGCTGCCTGACTGCTGGTTTTCATTAAACTCCTAGTAATGAAATTACCTTTTGTGACTTCTCTCCACCTTTTGTGATGGCCTCAAAATTTCAAACCCTTCCCACTTTTACCCCAGCTTAGCTATTAAAGGCATAAAACATGGACAGACAGAGGTTCAGTTAAAAATAACCACAGAGAATGAACATCATATCTGCTTTTTTGTCTAAGACTGCAGTTTGATACTATTATTCTTTGCTGACAGAGCCGATCTCAGAAAATGCTGCCTTCAAACTCTCGTTTCTGCGCTCACCACCAGAGGTTACCGTCCCTTCAGCTGTTTCAGCTGCAGATTCCTTCAAAATTAGATCTGTGAAATGACTCAAGTTAAAAGAGCCATTTCTTTAAAACGAATATTTATAAAAATGCCCCCAGTAACATGGATTTTTTTAAAACAGATACAGCTTTGGGCACGGCCTCCCAGCATTGGACACCATGGCCCTGCTCCTCTGTGTGCCCTGTACCAGCTGCACTTCCGTAGGGGCTCCCCAGGCTGGTCCTGGGCTTTATGTCTGAGGCTTCACTGGGGTGCTGTTATCACAGAGGCAAGCACTCCCCCTACTTCCCCTATTTCTACAATTTGTCTCCACAGGTCGTTAGCTTTTTAAGATAACTCTATATTTCCAGTCCTTCGATCTTGTTCATATCAACAAATAGGCCCCTATCCTAGGATAGAAACTAGCCTGTTAGCCCAAAATTGAACAGTAGAAAAGCAGATGTTTAAACTATTGAAAATATTTTTCGTAACTATGTCATTCTGTATTTGTGGCAGCATGGTTTCATGAACTCTCCAGCACTTTTGTGTTCAGATTCCTTAGGCAATATGAGAAACGGTCCAAAATTGCCCTTTATGTCTTTCAAGGGGTGGAAAAAATGAGCAAAAACTTTTGATCTCAATTTGATCTGACTGTGTTATGGTCTATTGCCGAGTTAATTACCTTAGATATCAACGGTGTAAGAAAATCTTCAAGGATGTTTGGATATGACTGTAGGAAATTACTAATATAATGAGGAACACAAGTCTCATTTCCTTGATGTTTGTTCTGCTTTTCTTGCTAGAAGGAGTTGTCCAATGTGACTAGTGCATTTTGTGTATAGGATTATTACTAACTTTTTAATCAAGGAAATCAGACTATTTTGGCTACATTGTTACCCTTTAACTCTTCCCTACTCCCCACTCACACTCAGAGAGATCATAGATCAGACAATAATCAGAATGACACTTGTTTCAAGGCACGGTTTTGTGCAGAAGCAAAGAGCAGTCGCTGTTTCAAAAGAACCTGTCACCTTGTCCTCTAGAAGAAAGGCAACAACAATCTTTTCCAATAACAGACCTGTTATCTCCCTCCTGGAATTTATCAGGCAAGAAACATATTGATCTAATTTGCAGGTTGCAGCTTGTAGTTCTCTAAACATGTCCAAAAGCTCAGCACATGATGATGGCCAGAACTTGCTCCACGATTAGTTTGCAGACGTGTATTCCCCCCTCCCTTCTCCCTTGTGGGCTGATGTTCTTTTTGCAATCCAAGTAGCCTAACGTGGATGAAAAATTCCTCTGTTTCAACTAATCCATTTTAACTCTGTTATTTAGGAAACTCTTTTACAATATTTTGCCTTCTTGGTCTTTCGCCAGCTGTGAATTTTAAGCAGCAAACAGTGCATAGAAGCATTTTTATCGCAGCAAAATTGTCTTAATTGCTGTCAAAAAATTTCCTAGAAACTTTTTTATATGTATTATTTATAAATTGTTGCCATTTTTTGCATTCCTTTGGGGGCAATATTTTTATTTGCACAGAAGTGGCACTTCCCTTTTAATCTCTGGGTCTGCTTTTTAAGATTGCTCTGTATTTAAACTGGCATCTTATCCTTTTCAAAGAGCCATATTGCAGAGATTCCTTATGCTTTACCTGTCACAATGAAACAAAAATGATTGTGAAATCATTAATTTCCTGATCAATTTAGAATAAAAATGATAAATCTTCCTTGTTTGTTAGAAACCATTTAAAGAGGCTACTATGGCAACCAAAATTAATGACAAACAAGGAGGCTGTTAATTAATTGTTCAGGCAGACTAGAATAAGAAAATCCTTAATCTTTGCTGAATCCATTTACTACGATTCCAATAGCTCTTGGAGAGTTAGTGTAGCTTTTTATTTCACTGGAAAAAATGAGGTTTATAATAATAGGATTGAAAGGGCACACCTACTCTGTTAGCCTTCCCCCGTGTTCACATGGGACGTGATTGCTGACGTTTGGGTCATGCTTACAGTGATCCTGTCTGATGCTTATTATTTGAGTAGTAAGGCTGATGATGGCCATTTAAAAGATAAACAAGTAGTCTCTACCCTGAGTGGTTTAGTCTACAAAGCTGATACACACTGGCAATAATTAACACTTTGAGATCCAGACAAAAAGAATGTCTTTAACTGTTTTTTAAAATAGATTGGGGGATACTAGCAGAGATATTGAGATGTGTTTGTGGGCATAAGATGAGTGGAACATACACAATCAATAGAAAAGAAGGAAGAACCCTTGGCAGGCATATAGGCAGTTAAGTAGATAAACAATTTCTCCAGTACTAAACCTGACATACTATACTCTGTAAAGCAGGACTGGTATGTTTTCTTCAACACAAGGATCAGCCAAAAAACTGATTTGAGACAACTTATGGAGAGACAGATCTGATTTTCTTTTCAGAATTACAATTTGAGAAAATAAATACATCTATATGGAAAGTTTAGGGAATGACACGTTCAAGCATTGTTCATTTTTATGCATGCATTCAGCTTACAGATCCAGACTTATGGTGGAAACACATTTGGCCAACACTCTATAAGGTCGATTGCCATATGGCCAGAACTCCACATTACCAGGGAACTGAGAGGTAGGTTACATCTCTGCTGGCTGAGAGTGAGGAGAGGAGCTGTCACTTAGCAATCTGATGGTCCTTTTCCCCTCCTATTCCTCCACTGTTCACTTTCTTGAAGTGTCAGCTTTCTGGCCATATGACAGTTGACCTTCWAAAGTGTCAACTATATGGGATTAGAAGTATATGAAATATGAACTAGAGAACCGAAGAGTACCCGCTTTGACTTCCATRATGAAATTGCTGCCTCTATATTAGAAATAAGCTTCTGAGGCTGTGATAGAGGTCAGAAGTAGATGACTAGACAACTAAGAGATATTTGCTCTTCTGTAATGATTCTTCAGTAAAGAGCTAAATCTAGACTATCCAAACAAAAGATTAAACCAGAATACTTGTTACAGTAGCGTATTAGATTTTGGCCTAGTGGGAAGTCATATGTTCATTACTCTGGTGACTTTTTCCCCACTATATTTCATCATTTCTCTTTTAGATTGAAGAGTAACACTGTAACTCCAAAGTGCTATGAGTATTTCCAAAAACAGTAGGGATGGCTGTTCACAAGCTGTGCACTACTGTCCTTCACAACAATATACAGGTTCGCAACATCATGCAAGTAGTTTGTCATGCCTTATCTTTTTCTCAGAGCCATATATGTGTTCTGGAAGGGTTATCTACTGCATATTATCATAGTCCTTTAATCCTTATTTGAACGGAAATCAGACCAGCTTTTCTTACAATTTCCTTCTCARTCTAGTGCCAAAGTGTGCAGTATGACTACATGTGATGATGGCTACATTGGGTAAGCAGTGATATGTAGTGTCAGCTGAAAGTAACAGTTTCCTTGCCTTTAGAAGATTTCTTCCCTTCCACAACCCTTACATTTACAAGTATTTGTTTTCTTCCAATAACATCAGAACTAGCTAAAAAGAAGAAAAGAGGAGGAAAAACTCTTTTCAGTATAATAGCAAAGATACTGAAGACCATCCTGTTTTCCAGGTATTCTTCTGGTTCTATTGCCTATGGTATCTACACCAAACATACTGTCATCAGTCAGCTACAGTTTGGTGGATTCATACATATTTACCAATTTGCAAATTATGCATGTGTAGCTCTTAGCATAGCCGCTTCTTTGTCTTTCTGCTTTTCTTCCTTCACTAATGATTCAAAATGCTTACATGTCTAGCATCACAGGGCTGTATTCTGTTCTTGCCGTTTGCCTTTGTACACCAATTAGGTCTTTGTAATTTAAATGATGTTTTATTTGCTGATTTGGAAGCATCCTCATTGGTAGAATGAGGTTTTCTTCATCCTGCAACTGTTCTTTGATATAATGATTTATTAAGGTACTAGAAAAAATATTGATCCTGCTAATAGCTTCTGCCTTGCTACATAATGCTTTACATTTTACTCACTGAAAGGGCCATATTCCTTTTCTCATCATCTGATTGACCATAAATGCTTTGGCCTTTCCCCAGCAATTATCACACTTACCAAAGTAGTGGGTAAAAGTCAAGTATTTATAGACTAATTAGAGAAGTCAACATGTCCAAATCGTGTATTTTACATAACACAAAGAGTCACTGGACAGCACTTTGAAATTATGGAGTGGTTCTATACTGCWTAAAAACAAATTAGCAAATTTCAGGAGTATGTATGTATTTTATCGAATAGGATTGTCTTTTTTTGGAATTAGTATGTGGATTTACATGCTGTGCTTATGATTTATTAATGGTATTTATACTTACATTTTATTGATATTTTCCACTTTGTTCTCCTTCATCTATCCTTACCTCCTCTTTCTTGAGAAAACCTTCTAATGTTACAGAAACTATATGCTATAAGGTGGTAGAGATGGCATCAATTTTGTAATGCATCTGGAGCTGATTCCCTTTGCAGTTTTTATTATCCGCCTTGGAAAGTGCATTATTCCTATTGCAACCACAAATGCTGAAAGGGAATAAAGGACTGCATGGAAAATACAGGCATGGCTTTTAAGGCATACAATTTTGTTCACCAAAATAAAGTCAAACGTAACTGTAGCTGCTCTGGATTACCTACAGATCAGATCAGTGGTTTCTCCAATGGACTGCTAGCAGGTGTGGACAGAGCACTGTGGAAAACTGTGTCCTCTCTTTCACCCTGCCTTAATTTTCCTTCCTGTAATTCAGGCATAATATCTCAGACTGGGGTATGGCAAGCCCAGGTCATTTAGTTAATGCTGATTTAAAGGAAATTCTTCTTCATGAGACTGGGGGGGACTTACTGCCTCAAAATATTGTTTAGCCAATATTTTGACTGTCTTGATTCAAGAGTTGGAGTTTCCACAGACCAGCATCCCACAGTTATTGCAGTAAATGAAAACAAATTATTAGAGGTATATTAAGTTTTATACTGCACAGTTTGAGTTAATATCTCTGACTCTTTAGAGGTCAAAAGAGCCTTTGCCTGTGGGGGAAAGATTGTCAGACATCTTTTTTCTATAGTCCTCTGAAAAATGTCCTCAAGGAAGACTGTTTAAGACAGGACACAGAACAAATTTTGATTCTGTTCAAAAATCTGTATGTTCTTGTGTAATCAAATACCCCCAAAATACTGTCCAGAAAGCACTGAGGAGAAGGAGAGTATTAATGCTACCTTGGATTGAGATTTGTATCTCTAATTTTGCAAGTGTTAGTCTGTTCAAAATTTGCTTTCAGTTAAAATATGGGTCCTGTGTTTTGTTTTGCTCAGTGTGAGCAAGCGTTGTTAATGAAGTTGTCACATGGGTGAGAGGACTTYCGTCATCCACATGTGAGCAAGTCACCCTGCATAGAGAAAAGCAGGCATTTCTAGGACAGGAATTATCTCAGCTTTAAATAGAAATGCAATATAAATCAAATTTATTGCACTCTACAACTATTTCCCTCTGTTAGTGGTGAAGGAAGCTGAGAGCGACTAGCTCAGAGGGAGATGTCCACAGTTCAGTGAGATGGACCCCCTGATGATGTGAGCATAGAAGTCCCCAAAATGGGAAGGAGCCTRCAGAGAACGCCTAGGTAATGTGCATAAATTTAACCCTTATTTTTTTTAGATTATTTGAGATASTGGAAGACAGGTCCACCCAACATGTGCTGGGTTACTGCTGGCCTGGATCTCATTTGAGCGTTGAGACTGGGCCCTCACAGGTATAAATCCGTATGGATTCATTCATGCCAGCAGAGCTCGACTAGCTGTATCGGCATGGGGTCTGACCAGCAGAGAGGTAATTCTCTACCCGAATGAGGGTGACAGTCAGGGGATGAGATGATATCTTACCTAAGCAGGCCTCCGTGATGCACRGGTTTGCCTAGTCCCAGCTGCAGTAGCTGGTCGTAGCGGTGGCGGAAAGGCAGCCCCCGACGCAGGGAAGGAGGGGTGCCGCGCTCGGCGGAGGGGGCGCCAGGGACGGAGCAGGGAGAGACGGTGGTGGGAGTCCGTGGGGAGAAGGGGTCGGAGCGGCCCTTGCAGAGGGAGAGAGCAGAGTGACGTGACCGCGGGGGAAGCCGTGCGGTGCATTTTGTGCTATGAAAGCTTGACTTTGACAGCGGGGCTCCTTAGAGTCCATTTTGCAGTAACTACAAGTGGTTAGACTGTGTAGTGCGTGCTGTTCAGAGCATAGCTGCTCCTAGGATATTGTATTTCCCTCATAGAGCCCAACCTGGAACAAGCAGGAAGGACCCCACCCCGTGGCTAGCGTTGTCAATAGATGCCCTTAAATAATTTCTCTAAGGCAACATAGCTTCATCTCTGAATGTTAATTAATAATTTATCTTGTTATGTATGTACAGAACTTTCTCTAATTCAATTCTCTATATTTATGTCTCATAAATGACTCTGCCTTGTCAGATTTTATGGTGAAATAGTAGATTCAAAATTAGCATACTGCAACAACCAAATAACATATATAGCCTTGATCTGAAAACACTTTTGCCCATGAATAATTTGAGTTATTACAACTGAACTCACTGGGAGTCACATATGCTTTTGCAGGATTGGAGCCACAATGTTTATTGAATTAATTTATTTCATACACTACATGTGTTCAGATGAAATTAATTAATCCGTCACRTAGCTAGGCATTTCTCAGCATATATTATGTAATTATTTTTTTAAGTATTATTATAATGAATCAGAGGCCTAGATAATATTTACAATAGATATTTAGATAAAACTGAATCTGAGTTAATATTATAATCTTACTGTATATATGTGAGCTGATAGATGTTTAACATACATTAACATTAACGGCTATAGTAGTTGTGCATATGTAGGCATACATGGATAGGTAGGCATGCGTGTGTGTGTGTGTGTGTGTGTAAAAGTATACATAACTTTCTCTCTCTCCAAAAATATGTATATTGCATATATATACATTCTGTGCATAGGAAAATACAACCGGTGGTTATATTACTAAACACATGTAAACTGCAGGTAATTACGTCAGATATTTCCGCGGTGCGATGCAGATGGATTCTGCTTCTCCGGCGTTGCAGGCTGGGGGGATCTGCCTGAGCCTGCGGCAGCTCCCCGCCTGCCCGCCCGCTCCTGGTTCCCGCGCGTGGGAGAAGCCGGGTGTGAAGAGCGTGGGCTGGAGGGTGGGGGGCGGGTGTGCATCCCCGAACGAGCCCGACGTGCAGCCACAGCGTGGCCCGGGGCTCCTGCCGTAGTAGACGTACCCRCGTCAGTGCAACCCAAACGCATCTCTCTCCACTTGCAAATGAGCAATCTGATTTTCGTTTTTGCGGTTTAGATKAGATCATCCGCCTCGTGGGGACCGGTGTGCTAAGTAACTCTGTGAAGATAGAAACCTGTAAGATTTGGTTTTAATGCACACCCAGTGTCTCAGGGCGGACAGACATCGTCTGCTTTGTGCCTGTGTGTCACAAATCTAAACAAATGTTGTACTTTGTAATGACACTGTATTCACACCTTACATTTCTGAAAAGAGGGAAGAAAAGGAAGGTAAGAAATCTGTCAATATTCCGCGTATTTAAATATATGAAACAAAAAGTTAACTGAAATTTCTATATTTTAACAAAAGCATAAGGGAATATGATGAGTTTGCTCTAAGGATATTGCTTAATGATATACAAATAGTCACTGAGACTGCAGTGGTTCAAATGAGTGTGGTTTATGATCTAGTATCTAAAGATCATTAACTAACGTCTGCTATTTTCTGGAAACAGTGCTGAAAAAAAGCTCCAAGTATAAACTCCTTGAGTTAAATTGCCCTTTTCATATACTGTAGGTAATGGGGGGAGAACCGCAGTGAAGTCTAGAGGTGCTGCTTGCATTCGGGCAAAATGAGATTGCTCTCTGTCATTCGGAATTGACCTTGAGAGATTATTTGGTTTCCCTGGTAAAGGAAAAAGTGGTTGTTATGCTTACTACTTTTATTTTAAATGGGCTCAGGCAGCTRGGAAGGCTTTTAGGCAGGGTGCAGTGCGTTTGGCCCGAGGGCTGGCAGCGCTGGCCTCTAATGCATCGCTCGCCGGCCCCGGTGTGGGATACTGAGGTTCCCCGGGAGCTCGGCACTCCCACGTGGAGCTGGTTTCTGCCCGTTTTGCTCGCAGGATGCCGTGCCTTGATTCGCAAGCCGTCCCGTTCGCCCTGGCGAGGTGGTTCGTGGCACAAAGTACTCCTTGCTGTGAATAAAGCTGTCAGGGGTGTCTCCGGCCCCCGCGAGAGAACCTCTRCGCTTGAGATATGCTGGTGTGTGGGTGTCCTTCCCCGCGGTTATCTGGTGGTGTTATTTGGCTAGTATTAGAGTAGGAGTTAAGATAAATCAGATGTGTACTGGAAGCTGCTGTGCTTATAGACTGAGCTCGTAATACATAAACGCCCTGTCTTCCAAACTCTGCTCATAAGATATCTTTATATTCACAGGCTTTTCCAATGGGCTTGTTTGTAAGAGGAAACMTTTCTAAGATTGGATCCCTTAAGAAAGATGACTGTAGATAAAAGTGCATCAGTGTACATTAGGGATGAAATTTTCAATGCAAGGACATCCTGTTGAGCTCTCTTTTGACGTCAGTGGCTTATATGCCCCTTCCTTTGTGTGGAAAGGAATACAAACATCTCTCTCAGAAACTGTTTATTTTTGGGTTGATCTGAATTTAAGGTCAACAGCTTAAACGTGAGATTAAGCAAAGGTGATAAAATTACTTCAAGAGAACTGTTTCAATGAAGTTTGTTTAAAAAAAGAATGAAACAGCCTACAAGAAGACATTTACATTGTTATAATGGCAAATAGTTACCTCTGCTAAAGGTATTTACACCAACACACATCTACAGAGCAAGATATGGTCTGTGGACACTGTTACCCCACACTAAATGAAGAGCAATYTGAGATAGCTGATCCCTCAGTGGGAAAGAAATCTGCTTTTTTTATTTTGTTGCTGTGGGACGATGCCATGTCTTTTGACTGATATCACAGCAGCCGATGCCCATCTGAATCTGACCCTAACTATCCCTAGCAAGGTCTGTTAGTGCATCCACTCTCTGCATGATTGCCAGAGTCATTTAAAACTATCATTTAGGGGTAAGAGTGTTCAGAGGTTTTGCAGAGCTACTGATAACATGTAAGCATGGGTTAGCAGAGCTCAGCAGCATTCAGTTGCATTTTCCAATTTGTTGTTTTGACATGTGTTCCCTTGCAAGTGGCTTAACCTCTCAGTGTACTTCAGCTCTGTAAAATGAAGCCAACGATTACTGCCCACCAAACAGACTCACTGCAGGCATAAGGTTGATGTTATGAAACATCTTAAGAGTCACAGTCACACTGTCGCTGTAGAAAGCAGTCTAAATGTTACTAACACTTATTCGAAAGACAAACCTTTTTCAAACCTTTTATATTAAGCTTTAAAAAGAGGACTATAGGTTAAAAAAAGGAATTTTAGATTTATTAAGCTCAACCTGTAATTTTTCAGTCTTCAGAACCAAATATTTCCTTTTGGATGTAATAGATGTCCTTGCATGTCCTCAAATGTCATTTTCTTATAGGCAACTGAGAAATTTGCCTTCTTTTCTCTGTGATTCAAAGAGAAGAGGGGTTTCTAGAATGAAAAATGACAATTCCTTTAATTTTATATTAATATTATCATACAAACTGAAAAGGTCAGGGAATTCAAGATTGTTTGTAGCGTTATAGAGTAGGCTCTTGGATACGGTAAGCTTATTGAAGACAGTGAACTTGCACTTACTTAGCATATAGAACTCTGGAGCTATATATTTAACCAGTCTTGATTAATTAATACACTAAAATTTCATCTTTATGTATCTTTGTATATATACTGTGTATATACTCTCTTTTGAGCAGTCAAGGAGACTGGACTCTTCTTAGTGACTTGAAAAATCAGATGCTAGCTAGGTTTCTCTGTCTTCCTCATCTTTGTGTTTTAGGCAGGGAGAAAGGGCTTACCTAGGCTTGCCCAGACCACACACTTAGACCAACCTTCTTCTTCATAAACCTTTTCTGCTTCTAGTCCTTATTCTTACAGCCAAGCAGGACTAGATGAGCTTCTCCATTTGAGGACTACAGAGCTGTATATTACTAGGTGTAATTTGTAAAACTTAGAGGAATCAAAAAAAATTGCTTCTAACCTGACATAAATAATCCCTGTCATGAGGGACCACACTGTATCATGGATCAAAGTTGATTTTTTACTAATAAATATTTTAGTAAAGTGTTTTGAATTTGTAGAAACCACTCCTAGATTTTTTCTTTTTTCTTTTTTTTTTTTTAATGTTGGAACCAAAACGTTTCATTATTACACTAAGGGAAGAAAAATGCCCTTGGCCTGTGGTCACATTGATCCCTAAGCATAGGGATTTGTAAATTGAAATATGGATGCAACCTTGAAATGTACAATTTCAGCATTGTTGACTGTGATAAATATGAGCCATAAAGCAAACCTGTACTCTGAACTAGATTGGATCAAGCATCATTGCTGAAGTTCATTTGCTGTTTTCCTGTGTTTCGCTCTTCAGTGTTGGTTCTACAGATCGCTTTTCTCCATTTTGAGGTTGTATTTTGTTCTGAGGCTGAGGTTAAGAAATTGTCACATCCCAAGGGGAATCTTTGTTTTTTTTTTTTAATCTATCTTGCTGTAGCTTTATTTCTGCAGCAAGTCGTTTCAGTAATCCATACTGATGAGTTGTCTGCTCTCCAGGTAAGGTTGACAGGTAGATTTATGAACCAGGAGAAGATAATCTGCTTCCACAAGAGGTCACTGGTACCAGTGCACACAGCAACTAGTTTCTGCTATGCTTCTGTAAGGGGCAGGTTTAGGCAACCTTCTCATCAAAAAGATCAAAAACAAAATAATTCTCACTCTTTAGAAGATACCTACAAAGAAAATGAACAAAATAGATAAACGAGAGTGCTTTTAAGGCTCTCTTTCCTTTTAGCAGTCAGGTCATCAGACAATGAAAGTCCTTTGTTCCACCCCTGGCTAAGTCTGGACCTTACCATGCTCTGCTGGTGTGGGATGCTCCGCTGATGTTGCTTCAGCATGTGTGCTTTAAAGGCTATGAAGATTGCTAGAGCTACGAGTAGCATAAAAGGAAATTGTTAATTCATCTGAAAAGTAGAATCTCTACAAGTAATTAGTACAATTTCTCCTGAAATCCATATGCATGCCAGCCTATTGTTAAAAGAGATTGCCACTCAGTGTAATTTTAGGACACTTCTCTCCTGGTTTCTGTATGTGCAGGCAACAAAGGTCTCTGGTGTCAGGGGACAAATCTCCCTTTTAATTTGTCAGTCTGCCTGAAAATCACTTCTGGAGAGAGGCAGCTCCATTAACATGAATTAATGGAGGCCTTTATATGGGCAGGATTCTTCGCAGAGTGCTGGTGTTCATAACAATCAGGACATTTCATGAGCATGTTATTTCTATGTTCCTAAAGCTTTATGTCAAAGCTGATTGTCGCAGGGTATATGTAGCTCTCCAGCACACTCAGAAATTTACATAAAGGTTTTTTGTCTCATTTTGGCATCCTGTGTGTGAGCAGCTTCTAGTCCCCCAAGGATAAACAGAGGAAAGCTTTTCTCTGCTATCTGGTGGTAATATTCTAAAGGTCAATGTTGTCATCCCTTTTGCAGGAAAACGTACCTGTCAACTGCTGCCCAAAATGTCTAGAAGATACTTCTTTGCTTTGCACTTGCAGAAGCCGTAGCAGTGGGACTTCCCATGCTCAGCTCCATATAATCTTTTTGCATTCACATGTGCTTTATGTTAATTTTTTTCTGAAACAATTTATTATATGCAAAATTGTCTTCCCTCTCATTTCTTCTCTGTCTTTCACACTAGTGACAAAATCCCTTGAATCCATGGCACAGATTCCTGACATAATAATTTAATTGCTGATGTGGATTTTTTTCTTCTCTTTTCTTTTTTCTATAAGAAGAACAAATGAGAGATTCATGTGAGCTGAAGAGACTGTAACTCCCAATGGGAGCTGGTCAGGAGCTATATGAAGAATGGTTTTCTTTAATTTCCTCATTTGAAAAGGCCATATATTTAACAGGGGTCTAGAAGGACTTTATCCTCCTGCATCCCTGTTTAGCACTGTCCAGGGAGGGGAATGAGCTTGTACTAAGTGACATAATCACAGCTGCCCAGGCCTTGTGGCCAGATTGGAGCTACATTCACCTCTGAATTTGTTAGAAACATCTGTTTTCCTTAGGGGAAAGGAAAAGGAGAAGGAAAGCCACACTAGTTGCCATGAAATTTCCACTGCGGAAAGTTCTATCATACCTTGAATGGGATTTCTGGTCACAACCTGCAGTCAAAGGGAGAATAAATGCTTTCCCACGAACTCTAACTAATTTGTACTTAGATGCTCAATGCTCACCTGAGATGTATTATGGAGAATGGCAGGTTGCAGACTTCAACACTTTTTCCCGATGAGTTCCCTTGAGTTCCTGAAGCTCCAGGCTACTAGCTATTGTAGCAGGAGTAGTTGTTACTGCTTCTTCCCCCCAAAAAATCTTTGAAAACTCTTGCTTCACTGTATACTGTTGGTTTTCTTTTGATTAACAGGATTTTCTGGGAGATGAAGAATGATTTCTGTCCTGCTGTAGTCATATGGTGGTGTTTGGGCTAGAAGAAAGAACAAAATAAAATAAAGGAACATTTTAATTTGGATTAAATAAACATTTATCTCCTCGACTGGTCAGAGAAAAATTAATTGTTTTATTCTTCTGAACTACTAATTACATGTAGAAGCGAGCCCATCTAAGCTTTTCCTGCATGCTCTATCATTAAAGAATGGATTACGTCTGAATTAAATTACTGTATTTCCATCAAAGGCCTCTGTGGGTCACAATAGTTGACAAGATTTATAGGCTAAAAGGAAGAAGGTCAATGGATGTCAGCAGTTAAGAAATATGTTGTTCTGTTGGGGGAGTAATCCTTTCGTGGGAGTCTGAATTGCTCTTTTTTCTCATTCTTAGCATCTCTTCACACCCTTGCGCTGCATGGACATTAATTCTAAACTATTGTATTTTCTTGTCCATTCTTGTCCCTTTCAGACACCAAGAAGCGTTATGTCAAGTGCACGCCTTCCAAGTCCCTGCTTCACACAGGGACGCGTAAGAGATCATGATGGCAATGTTTAATATTCCAAGATAAGATCTATTCTTAGGCCTCTTTTTGTTGACAGTGGTGGGGCCCACAGTCACTACAGACACAATTGCTTTCTCACTGCAATAACTATGATAACTGTCTTCTGTCTCCTCCTCTGGCTGCATGGAAAAATAGATCAGAGTGTAAAAGTGAGAAAAACTTGACAAAAATATTTTTTTGGAAGGTAAGATTCACGGGCAGAAGAGACAGTTCATGTCACCTTCAGGTCAGCAGCACAGAGCAGTGATTTAAGAAAGAATGAACAACTCTATTATTGTTTTTAAAAGTGACAGAAAGATAACTTTGTTTTCTACTCTATCATAAGAGGCCTTTTCTCAACTTTACATAATTCAGAAAAAAAAAGAAAATATACTACTCAATCTGAAAATACTGCAGTAAACAGAAAATTGCAAATGTCAGATTCCCTTATTCCAGGTAAAGGAAATGGATCTCTGCAATAGAAAAAAAATATGCAGGCACATGAAATGTAAATGGCTACTCAATAAAAATTAAATACATAAATAACTAAATTACTCCTAGTAACTGATTGACCTCCTGTTTAGGCAGCATACAAAGGAAAAGCAAGAAATCATAAGCACCATTTGAGACTCGTTTCTCTAAGCCATATTAGTTGCATTATTACCGTAATTAACACATTCTGTAATACAGCTGAATACACCAGAGATTGGCCCTGGTTCTGGGCTTTGGGACAAATGACTTTCTCTATATGAGAGCCAGTGAAGAGGCACAGGTTTCCCTCGTGGTCTCTGGGGCTTCAGCATTCCCAGAGACTGGGCGAGGAGCTCTGGCAGGCCTGGAGGGGGGCCRAGTTTTTACAAGATAAGGCACACGTCCTTCCCTCTGTGCAATCCTGACCTGCTCTTCTACCGCTCAGTGGCCCTCTAGATGCAAAGTTGGTTTCTGTGTCAGCAAGGCAAACACACCAGTCATCCAGAAAGAGATAACAATAATAATAATGAAGCACACACATCAAGCAAGCAGGTAGACTTTACTTGACATCTCAGCCGAGATCTCAGAGAAATCCCAGCAGACCCATAGGAGGACCCACCACCCTCACCCCACCAGCATGCAGTTTGCTCTTGAGATTCGCTGATTTTCCAGCCTGGAAAATGTATGAAGAAAATCACAGTGAGACTTCGGTGACTTGCACAGTTCCATCAGATTTTATTGCATGGTTATTTACAGGGAGAGTGAATGAGTGAATAGTTGCCAGACAATTTGTAATGTGGTGTTGCAGTAAAGCGGATGATAAGATAGTGTTTCCTGTCATAATCTACTAATTCAGACATGTGCAATCTTGCCTTGATTTTTCCTGGTGCATGAAGTGGTTCATGGGAGAGGGTGGAGAGGTGTCTGAACAAACAGTTCTGACCTTGAATTCGCAGCTATTTATTTATTTGAACTTATATTCTTCTCTGAATGCTGTTTTTTCTGTGTGAGCAGTTATGGCAATGAGTGGGAGGCAGAAAGCCATGTGACTGTGAGTGGAGGGAGAAGTGGACCATGAAAGGTTCTTTGTTATTATTTTGTACATATCTTTGGGAATCCTAATGATAGGAAACCTCTCTGGATCCCAGATGCCTGCCCTGCCAAGCTGAACCTCATGCTATTAACTGAAGAGTGAAAAAGCAARGGATTTTCACAGACTCACAAGGCTGACACAGTGCTTTATGGCTGAGGATCTTTAGTTCTGTCTCAAACTAAAGCCAAGTAAAAGTGGCTGGGGAAAAGGGTAAGGCACATCCAAAGGGAACCATGAAGTTTCSCATTAGATTTCATCCTAACCCCAGAAGCATGAGGGTATTAATATTCCTGTTACTAAATTATTTTGTAATCATATAACCTTCACATTGTTTTTGTCTAATACGTACATTAGACATACCTATCTAAAGTTTTGGAATCTTTTCATCTTAAATCCATATGATGGGAGGTTTACATTGCCCTGTCCATACTGGTACCAAGAGTGCTTTTCTGCGTTCTAAGACTCATGGAGGAGTTTTTGAGGAARGGACCTTCTGAGGGATCTAGTCCAACACCTCACTCAGAGCAGGGCCAGCCTCAAAGTTAGAACAGGTTTCTCAGGGCCACACTTTGCTGAATTTTGAATCTCTGTAAGGATGGCGATGCCACAGCTGGGGGCACTGGTGCTGGTGCTGCATCACTCTTACCATGAAGAAAATTTTCTGTGTATCCAGTTGGAATTTCCCTTGCTACCGCCTGTAGCTGGCTTTCACTGTGCAGYCCAAGAATGGTCTGGCTTCATTCTCCATAACTCAGCTATTTCAGTCTCTCCTTAGGTGCTGCGTGCTCCAGCCGCTGTGGTAGTTGTCCTCCATGGGACTCATCCCAGTTTGTTTGTACTGGGCACCTCAGTGCCAGGTGCCAGCTTTGGGCACCTCATGCCAGACGTGACTTCATGAGGCTGAAGAGAGGGGAACAATCATTTCCCTTGATCTGAGAACCAATCCACTTGATGCTGAGCTGCATAATGTGTCCCGGCACCTCCCACTGAGTCCTCCAGTGTGTGTTACTTGGCATTTACTAGCATTGACATTTTTCTTTTTATTATGTTGCCTTAATGAGTTTAGATCTCTCTAAAATTTCTTACAGACCTCTCAGATGATAAATATAAGTTATCTGCAACTTTCATTACTTTACAATCTCCACTACACACRTGCTTTCTAGTTCCCTAATATATTTAGGAAAAATCGTAAGACCTACGAGGAAAGCTCTAACAACCATTAACTTTTTTTCCAAGATGGAACCTGGTGATTAAACACTATTCGTTTTTCTCTCTCCTGCTCATTTTTCATCTATGACACTGCTTTCCTCTCATCCTTGGCTGATTATTTTCTTTATTAGCTTTATGTATGAAAGCTCATCACAGACTTGTTGCAGGTTGTCTGCTGTATTATTGTAGGGTCTCAGTCACACACAAGGAAAAGGTGCTGGTAGATGCTGCATATGCAGAGAATTAAGTTACTATCTGCCTGGAAGGCAGGAGCTTATTTTATTATTAAACACTGTTAAACGGCATACCTCAATTTGTTGTTTTGGACAGTGACTTTATTTGACATTTCTGGAATTTTCTGATGGAGTCACATCTCCTTTCTTATAATATTAGGCTTAATAAAAAGACATYCCAGTCAACCACTTGAGCCTACCTGCAGCATAACAGCTTTTGTTATCCAGAAGGTGCTTCTGAAGAGAGTGTTTAGGACCTGCGACATGTCAGTGTTCCAGTTCCAGTTCTACATAGACTTTCCCATAAATGTGCAGRAAAACCTGGAAGACACTACAGAGACACTTATTTGAAGAGCTGGCAAGTGATCAATGCAAGTGGGAACTAAGGTSTATTCAGGTGTGCAAGCTGACCTTTTGATGCTGAATAAAATGAGCAATAAAGTGGAAGAGTTCTTGAAAAAGAAGACCAGTTGCTTGTTTGATATGACAGGGGAGAGAAGCTGGGTAGATGAGCAAAAAAGAAAGCACAGTGCTAGGGAAACGATCTTCACAGCAGCAGCATGGATCAATATACCATCAGGGCAAGACTTGAGTTTGTCAGTGGCCGGGGAAAGGATGCTACAGTAATTGAGACATGAGGTGATGAGAGCCTAGATAAGAATTTAACAGCATGTCAGAGAGCAAGAGATGTGCCTGAGAGATGTTAATTGGGAGGAATCTGCGGAGTCCTGGGCATGTCCATGGTGCTCTGAGTGCAGCCCCCGTGGATCAGCCTGCAGTAGGTTCACCCGAGACAGCTCCACAGCCAGAAGCAATAACGATGCCGTGAGGCAGGCTTCGATGTGGGTAGCTGCTCAAATGGGCTATTAGAGCTCAGACAGTAGCTACTGCCACTGGATTTTGCTGCTCTTTTTCCTGTGTACTCTGGATCTAACTCTTTCGGGTAGGCAGTGGAGGGGGAATTGCTTTAAAAGCTCTGAAAATTTGTTCCTTTCTCTTTTTTTTTTCCTCTTTGGCCCATATGTACGTGAATAGTTGGAGCTTCCCATTTCTGTGGTTTGGCAGCCTCTCGGATCTCATTCAGGTTCTTACATACTGCATTTCTTTCATTTGATACTRGAATCACTAGCGTGGCACTGGTAAAGACAGAAGAAAATTGATAAATTAAGGATGCTTTCATAATTAGGAAGAAAATAGAATTGTKCCCATTGAAAAAGTATGTGCAGAAAATTAAAAACAAAACCTAGGCAACCAAGGCAAACAATGAAATCAACCAAAAATTCTGCCAAAAGCAGAAAAACTGATCACATTTCTGTAGGATGTTAGATAAGGGGGGAAACATTTCTCAAAAAGCAGTGCAATATAATACAGACACGTTTTCCCTGCAGATGCTTACTGTAATTCTAAGTATTCTAAGTCATTTATCTCATTAAAACTTATCATATGCCCTTTCCTGAAGCCTATTCATTGCATTTTGTACCAGTGACACAGTGCTTTGGGTGCTGCACCAACTTGCATTTGAAATGGGAGTTATGCAAGTAACTTTAGTGTATATAGGGCTGAGATTTAACCATCCTGCCACCCAAGAAGTGGAGAATCGAGATCTTTCTCTACTAGTGCAGAAGTACACCAGTTCAGGCACAAGTGGTATCTTATAGCAGATCATAAATATGGCCACGTGGTTAATATTTGTTTCTATTTGCAGAGGCTTAGGAATGAGTCTCTCTACTTTGCACATATGTGACACACCTGCYGAGCATGAGGATTCTTACAAAAGTAGAAACTTCAGAAATGTTAATAAAAATTTCAAATACTCATAGGGAAAATCACCAGCCTGCTAATTTAAAAATCCTTTGCTACATCTGCCATGGATTATTTTTAAAAGAAGTCTGAAAACCTTGATTTGACCTTGTTACTTTAAACACAGTTCCTAGGGAGCCTTAATCAAGTCTGTGTTCTAATACCTTTTAAAGCGAACAAATAGACAAAATCAGTGGGAGCASAGAGATGCAACCCTGTGAGAAATGTCTCCCTTGATATTTAAACTTGAATTAATCTGCCATGAYACTAGTAATATTCGTTGCTGACTTAGGAGGATGCTGTTTGCAGTGGTGGGTGGGATAGGAGATGTCCTCTGGTTTTAAGGCTGGTGCCTTGGAAGAACGGTTTCCCTCTTTTCCTGTTGCTGACAGAAAGTTTACTACTGAAGCAAAGAAATCCTGGGAATGGATAGCTTYTCAGGCTGTCCACTCTGGGTGATGCAGTATGTATTTTGCCTTGCTTTTCTGCAGCATGTTAAAATCTTATGTAGCAACGTTCCCTTTAATCGGAGGAGACAAGTGAATCCCCTTGCTGTTCAGTTCTTCAGCCTTTTCACCAAGACTGCTGAGTGTGACCACRATATGTTCCTGTGATACAAGTACATGTCAGTGAAAGATAGAGGCTATCAAATAATTTTTGGTCATTAGTACTTTGCCGAGTGTTTGCCCTGTGAGAAGCACACAAATTAAAGCCATTTCTAATCCCTGCACTCTGCGTTCCAGGGGAATGATGCAATTTCAACTGATAACATAAATGGATTATAATGAAATTCACATGTAGCCAATGCAGGACTCTCTGCTTTGAAAGCAAAGCCACTGCAGCCCTTCTGGTAGAGCCTTCCAGGGGTGGATGTTAACCACTTTTACATGAGGACATTGTTTCTATACTTCAGAGAGWCCTGGACAGGCTGGAGAGCTGGGAGGAGAGGAACCTCCTGAGGTTCAACAAGGGCAAGTGCAGAGTCCTGCACCTAGAAAATAATAACCCTAGGCACCAGTACAAGCTGGGGGCTGACCTTGTGGAGAGCAGCTCTGCTGAGAAGGACATGGGCGTGCTGGTGGATGACAGGTTGACCATGAGCCAGCAATGTGCCCTTGTGGCCAAGAAGGCCAATGGTCTCCTGGGGTGCATTAGGAAGAGTGTTGCCAGGAGGTGGAGGGAGGTGATCCTGCCCCTCTACTCAGCCCTGCTGAGGCCTCATCTCAAGTTCTGGGCTCCCCAGTACAAGAGAGACATGGAGCTACTGGAGAGAGTCCAGCGTAGGGCTATGAGGATGATCAGAGGGCTGGAGCACCTGCCCTACGAGGAACRGCTGCGAGAGCTGGGCCTCTTCAGCCTGGGGAAGAGAAGMCTGAGGGGGGATCTKATCAATGTGTACAAGTACCTGAAGGGAGGGTGTCAAGGGGAYRGGGACAAACTCTTTTCAGTTGTCCCGTGTGACAGGACAAGAGGCAATGGGCAGAAATTGAAGCACAGGMAGTTYCGCCTGACCATGAGGGGGAATTTCTTCCCTRTGAGAGTGAYGGAGCACTGGCAYRGGTTGCCCAGAGAGGTTGTGGAATCTCCTTCTCTGGAGATCTTCTAGGCCTGCTTGGATACAACCCAGTCTACCATGCTCTAGGTGACCCTGCTGATCAGGGAGGTTGGTCTAGATGATCTCTAGAGGTCCCTTCCAACCTTACCAATTCTATGATTCTATGATTTCCTCCTTGCCCTTCAGTTCTGAAACTTTGGCAATAGTTTCAAATTCAGGTAGACTTGGGCTTTGCTCCCAACCTTGACACTTTCATTTTTTAAAGCTAAGACTCAGCAATATTTGCTTTTATCCTAAGCCTTAAAAGAAAAAAAATACCAACCAAATGCAGGATCAAGTCTGATAAATTATTTGCAATGTATCATTCTGAATGTAAGAGTCAGATGTCATCAATTGGTATTATTTGTCTTGGAAACGCTGTCAGTTTTATATGTCAGAGAAAAAATAGATTTCATTCTGCTAGAATTGTCGTATGCCATTCATCTAGCTTAAGTTTGAGCACAGTGGTAAAAGCAACCATGTATACTTGGCCTACATGTGCACACATTTTGATGATCGGATTATGTCATTTCTTTGCTATGCTACTCTAGGTAAAATGTATATTTATTGTATTGCTTTTGATATTTTTTTCAATTTTAATGTTTATTAACAGGAGAAAAAGAAAATTGTAGCAAATTTTCAGTCTGTTTGGGAACTGATGCGCTATTTCAATTTGTTATTGAGTTGTTCTGGGGAATAAAGTGGTGTCTACTGTAACAGAGTCCTAAACTATCTTCTGAATTATATCAGTGTGTCCTCATGCTAGCTGGAGACCCAACAGTATTTAGCATGGTGAGTCCATCCTGCCGCACCTCCAACACTAGCACTGTGGGCTTCTTCCCCACGCCTCGCTTAGYCTAAGGAAGGCCCTCCTAACTGTATCTGATCTTTCTTGCACTACCCTAGTGCCTCTAGTTAATGTAAAAGAGCCAGAGACACAGAAAGAATCTGGTGTATATCTCTTTTAAGAAACAGARATAATTTTTCACACTGCTTTCCCCTCCATTCCAGCTCTTTTTCAGGATTCACCGTAAGGATAGAAATCTGACTTCTCRGAAAAGCTCAACTCTCCTAAGAAAGTGCACTCAATGCAGACAGTCTAAATAAAGGTGACAGTATGTCCCTAGTGGAGGGCTATTTTCCAAGTTGAAGGAAACAGTTATAAACACTAAAAGCCAAGTATAAGTTTAAAAAAAATCTTTCCAAACTCCAGAAGGCTGGCAGATTCCAAAGCGAAGTCCTTATCTCTTTAGCACACCCTAATGACTCAAGAGAATAAAATATATTACACTAAACAGAGCTCACAAACTTCTCACAAATAATGACCTTGGGGTTTTTAATATAATTTATTTCGACTAAAATATGTAGAAACGTCTGAGATTTCCTAAATAGTCAGAGAATCCTGGTGGCCTTGATAAGCAAAAGCTGGCATGTGTTCTCCTCACTTTTAAAGTGAGTTGAAATCAGTGGGGTTATTCATGTGGGCAAAGATGTAACAGTGTTAGGAAGGGCCATCCACTCGTAAGTGGTCACATTAAAACTCTGCGCTGACAGGGTGGGTCCCTTTCTATGTGTTTAGAAATCTGTTATATTCTGATGCTATTTTTTGAAGGAATTAATAGGTCAAGGATAGCTGCTGCAGAAAAAGCCGTTTATCATCATGCCTGGGTAATGCAGGGGTTATCCTAACAGTCCGGATATGCAGAATTGCAGCTCCTATGCCCCGGACCCACTCAGGGTCTGCTCTCTGCTTTCCTGGAGCCACGACCAYGCTGCTCTGATTCAGTCCTTGTAGTGGCTTTTGAAAATTACACTCAGTGAGCTGAGCTCCCCACTGTGGTCCCCTCTACCAGCTAAATCCTTTCGGCATGGGCCCAGTTAATATATCAATCAGCGAGACTTTCAAATCAGGAATGGRCCATTATATAGCTGATTGCGTGGAGCCTGAATGTGAATGCAGGCGCAGATCATGCTGACAGGCTTGAATAACAAGAGGTGAGACTTAGCAGAGACTGTATCCTTGTGGTTTTACTGACAAGTTTTCACCCAAATGCTGAGAGCAGGCGTGCGATTGAAGGCCAGTGGTTGGTACCTGGCCAACGAAGAGCTGCAGTTACCTTCTCAGCTGGCACAGCAGAACAATCCGCTGTCATGTCCCAGGCATTGCTCTGGGCGGACAAGCTTTGTCCCATTATGTATAGTTTGTATTATCACTAAGAAGTCTTTTCTTTTAGCTTCTTACATTTTTTAACGTTTATTTTCCTCTCTTCTATCTCCCTCATTCCTGCCTATGCTGAAAGAAGCCAAGTTATATCTTGGGTTCTACTCTATAAAGCATGGGTTTGAAATTAGCAAAACGAGCTAGTCCATTCCCAGTTTATTAAAAACTGTTTTTCTGGGACTGATAAGGAAACCAATTAAAAGCCATGAAGTCTATTTTAATAATAATACTAAATGGGGCACTTYGTAAATTGAAGATTCACCATGCACAGAAAAAAATGATTTATTGTAGTTTATTAAAATGAGTCCAGGATTTGCTGAAGAGCAGAATACTTACTTTTTTACTCCTGTTTTGAAATTTGTCCTTAATTCTTGCTCCTCACTCAAGCAAACTTCCTGCAAACAACCAGGAGGCAGTTCAACAGCTGTTATGTGGACTGAACACAAGGGAATATTTGCTTGAGGACACCGTACAGTAGGGTGAATTATATGCAATGAATAAATAATTTATTAGGTTGGCCCCATTTTGTCTTTGTCATTTGTCTATGAACAGATCACAATTTCTGCAATGTTGTTTGTTTTTCAGAATTCAATACATGCTTTAAATAAATGTATCTGCTGAATTTCTCATGAACTTTAATCACTTATACCTCCAGATACTCAAAGCATATTGTTTTTGCTCTTTTAGTTGGACATGTGGCATTGATCTCCTAGCTGAATAGGATTTGGTGATTTCTGGGATAAATTCATTTGTAAAAATCAAAGTGTGTTTTCTATAAGACTTCTTTAGAATTGATTTAGAATTTACTATTTCAAAAAAACAATTCCAGCCATGGAATTTGTTTTTAAAGATTTGGGGAAAAGGGAGCAAACTTGAAAGGAATTAGCAAAACAYTCAAAATAAATGAATTTCTCCACTTTCAGACAAATGTGTGCAGATAGGTGGTTATTCTGACAATTTCTGTTAGGGGTTTAGCCATTTTAATGATGGCTAAAGATATGATCACAAGTGTGATGATCATGCTTTATAGCAGTTCTAAAGTTAAAAGCAGGAAGGTTTTGTTGATACTATGTGTAAACAGTGCTATACTTTCCACTCAGGTCTAAATGCCATGTGCATATTAAGTATCTATTCTCCTGGCACTAGACATGGTTTAGTAAAATTTATATTTTGATTTGCATGGAAGTAAATCACTAGAAGATTGGATGAATTGAAATATGTAAACTTTTCTAGCTGAAGAAATCAAATTACTGAAAATGCAAAACTAGTTACCTGCTTCATTAAGGAGCATGAGTACAAACAATTTTTTATGAAAAAAAAAAAAATATGGGAAGCACTTGGCTAGAGAGTGCTTGCAGGAGTTACTCTGCGTACTAATTGACTTGTTCAGGATGTACACAAAATCTGATTTACCAATCATTTGCAGTTTTTGTAAGTGATAATATTATGACAATTATAGCATGATTCATTTTTCCACAATGYTTCTATATTAAGTTAAAGTGATCATCTGGGTTTAATTCAGATATAAGAAAAGATGATTTATTTGAAAGTGTTACCTTTCCAGTTTCACTTCTCTCTGAGTGCCTACTCTTTCATCTAGTATATATTGCAAGTTCTCATGCTTGGACTATGGATTCTAAACACTTTTATATGCACAGATGTTCTTCATATCCTCTCTATTTTTTTCTCCTCTTTTCTTCACAGAGATTGTAATTCCACTGTAGGAATTACACTGTGGGATGCTGTGGTATTGCATCATGCAGCAAGGACTTAGTTAACCTTAGAGGGAAACAGACTAAAATGTAAAAAAAAAAAAAGAAAAAAAAAATCTTATTAAGAGATATTTTACCCTTTAGATTGGAAGGAAAAGTGAAATTCTCATCTGTAAAGGTCTTTTATTCCCTGCACTTCATCTATTTCACTTTCAATTTGCTGAGATTTCCTCTGCAGACAGYGCAATTATTTCTCTCGTGTCTACATGGCTGACCAAGATGACTTATCTAAAAAGGGGTCTTCTCCTTTGGTCCAAACCCTGAGGGTCTACCTCACAGGCTAGACTGAAAAGCTCTGTTTGTTCGTGGGGGGAATAAAGAGGCTTGCAAACACCGTATCAGGAGACCAGTCTTGTTAAACAGGAATCACAGAAATCTACCCTTGGAGCTGCTCTGATGATTGATGGGTCAGTGGAGGTTTTTTTTCTTTGTGCTTGGAGCAGGTGGAAGAATCATAGATTCTGTTTTAATCCAACCCTGCAGGATGAGAGGGGATGAAGTTAAATTGAACTGGCTACAGAGAAAAGTGTCAGAGTTTGCTGCAAACAAAATGTTTCTCAGAGTTTATAAAAATTGCAGTGAAAAATGAGCTGAGACATGGAGACAGCTTGACTTTTGTTTATGAATATTTGCACGTCATGCTGAGAATTCCTTCATCTATGTATGTGCATTTAAAAATATTTGAAGATTAAAAAAATCTGAGTTTAGCAAAGTAAACTGATTGGATTAAATGTTAACCAAATTTAATTCTTACTGATGCAGGACAGAGTGGGAGTGCCTGCTAGGCAATTGTTCATGCACTATGTCCATGTCGTTCTTGAGCCCGACTCCCTCTGAACCTGTGCTCACAATTTCACCCTGTGCTTTGCAAACCACTCATTAACACTTGCCTTTGTGGCCCTGCATGGGTGAGCCACGTGGTGATGTAAATCGGGCTGCAATCTGAACAAGTGTTTTTATAAACCCAGTTATTTTAGTAATTCAAAATTCTCAAGTAGAAAAAATAAGCATTAGTACTATGTAATTTTTTCCTAACTATTGGCCAAAAGCTTTGTTTTGATCTTCCAGAATGGTCTAATTTCTTGCATCTTTGTTACCTTCACCTTACTTTCATGCATCCCATCTCTTTCCTTCCTTCTCCCCCCCTTTCCCTGCCAAGCTGTCATCAAGCACAGAACATCATTGCACTTCCCTCTTCTTCCCTACTCATGTCTACCTTTATGCCTTCCCCTTCCACACCCCTCCTGAACATTAGTTATCTGTTTAAGTTCTGTACATKTTCCTAGAGCACAACAAATAGTAAGCAATATAGACTATAATATAGCCAGTGCTTTAAATTATATGTTAAAAGGGGTTGTGTCTAGGTATTAAAATCTTACACTTGTCTGCTCAAATCAAACTGATTGGAAAGCAGAAAAATTCTTTTTTGCATCCCAGGCATTCATTACTCTTGATGTCTTACTGTCACTGAAATAAATGGCAGTGCTTTCACTAACTGTAACAGGGAGATATCTGATTACGAGAGTGATTTCAAATACGCCCGGAGGTCGCAGCAGAAGCCGTTTTTCAAAAGGGTTCAGATTCCACCCCGAGCTCTGAGCACRCACCCCAGGGTTTCAAAAGGATGCGGTGGAGGAGGTTAAGCTATCCAGAAATCCTGTCTATAAATATTGATGAGGGAGCTGTGTGGAGTGCTGCTGTGTTGAAAGATGCTACTTTTATTTGGAAAATGCAACAAGAAAGGAACTGAACTTTTCTGAAGAACCACTCATGTTTGTGGGTKCTGAGCATCTGAAAACATGATGCTGAGTAATGAAATACTCTGTCAATATTGCATCTGGAAGGAAACCTCTGTGGAAAGGCATAAGTGTGCAGTGAAGGTACATTTTTGCCTATATTGTCGATTTTTAATGCTTATTTTGTAGAATTTCCCGTAATTCTAACACGCTCACCATCTTCTGGTATCTTTCGGCATACAATGACAGTCTTCGTGCTTCAACAACATCAAGCAGATTGGGCTGGAGCTGATYGGTATTGTAGACAGTGCACAGTGCAAAGGGAACCTGGTGAGGATCACTTGCAGCCGTCTCAAGACAAAGTGAGTTCAGCAGCCAAAAAGAGCGTTATCTACAGTGGAATATTGAAATATCCGTGTCCGCGAGAGAATTTCTYGTAACACTGTTGAATTCTATCTCCAGCCTGAACTGGAAACATTGACTRCACTGAATATAATGCTCTGGAAGATTGGTCTGTGTTGAACAGCTTATCTGTATTTTGTTCTCTTTGCAAATGTTTTGTTAGCAGAGTCACTTACTTCTCAGAGCCAAGCAATGTCAGACAAACAGTGTGGCCTGCACGTTTCTGGAGGAATACTGATCCTCATTTCTACTTCTTATATTTAAAGTGTTTGATGACCACTAACAAAATTCTGCAACAGCCTTCTGAAATGGGTCCATGCTGTTATCTGTGTCTCTGGAGTAAGGAATCTGAAAGGCTATGAATTTCAAGCGACTTTTCAAGGCATAACTGTCAGTGATGAGCAGGGATAATCAATAAGGATTGTGAAATTCACTATTTTGTTTACTGTATCATGTCTGTCTCACTCTCTAAGGTGGTATGTTCAGGACTACGTGCCAAAGTTGAAGGAAAAGGTTGGGGCCTTCCAGTCCTGAGAAAATCATGTAGATTCATAATATATTTACTTTAATGCATGGAAACACAGTCCTATTATTTAACACAAATCAGGTGTGATATGGAGGAAGTAAATCTCTGAGAAATTTAAATCCTTTTTTCCCCATTTTGGATTTTCATTTCAACAGAAATCTCTCTTTTAAAGTTACAATAGCAATTTTATACTTTGAAATATCTTAGGATTGCTGACTGTCTTAACACACTTTGCCTGTTGCCTTTTTCAATGATGCTCWAAAATTTATCTTCTAAAACCTTGTCTCAGCACACAGATTTGTGTATATAATAGATTTTAAACTATCTCTGCAGTGCCCCGTGACCTATGACTAGTCGCTGTGCTGGTTGACTGATCTCCCTGTACTTCTCATTGGTGCTGAGATCCCTGGATGTAATCTGGAGCCCAGATCTAGCCAGGGTCTAAGCACAAGTGAGGAATGTGCTCCACTTACAGCCAGCTTCTGCCCTGAATCTGCATGGGGCAGAATTTCATGGCTGAGACGGAGTATGTTACTCATGACGTGTAACAGCGTTGCAGAGCTTTCTAGGCGATGGGAAAAGCAGTGTAAATAAGCTACCGGCCCACTGAGCATCATATCTATAGGTGACCGTCTCCATCTTTATTCCGTCTGGGAGCAGGAGATGTTGGCACATGAACTGTACCTGTCCGGTGAAAAGAAACAATTCCAGCACAGCTGTGGTGAGGAAGAGGAGGTCATGGGCTCATTCTCACAGTTTTTACTAAGGAAGGAGAAACAATGATTGTGTGTGGCCTTCTCCACTTCTCCTGATCACCGTCTTGTTGCAGGAGTTCCACCCCTTAAGTTTTGGCATTCTACTGACTTTTGAYGTCTCCAAAGTGAAACTGTTTTCTTCAACTGAGAGAAAATTAAAAAAAAACAAAAACAAAAACAAAAACTTACACTGATAAAGACTGAAGATGATACTTCTTTGAATCATTTTCAATAATCTACAGATTCGTGTCATATAATGGTTGTTAGAGTCTGCATTTAAAATATTTCTCCAGAGGTCCCTCTCAGGGTGTGATACAGTTAAATGCAAAATAGCAATTAAGAACGTTTTGAATATCTGCTTCAGAAATTTAATTATATCATGATACAAAATTTGTAGCCTTCAATGTCTGTAAGCATGCTACCTAATTTCCTACAAATGCTGTTGGACTCATGCTCCAATCAGCTGGAATATTTTATTCATAATCATTTGGTGCCCAGAACCMGTAATTAACAATTGTGTGTCAATTTGTCAGGCACCATAAAAGAAAAATAGGAGCACAGACCATACTTACATTTTCTAAGAGTCAGCAGATATTTTTCATTATAAATCCCATTTCTCAGAGGAGTTCCTGAAATTACTTTGGTATTTTAGTATTTTTTTTAAAAAAAGAAAGAAAAACAGAAGCCAGTAAGCAATTATATTTGTTCTTGCCTGAAAACTCGGTAGGATGCAGCATTTTAGTTTCAGTTTGTAAATGAGGGAGAGGAATATTCCTTATGTAGTCTGCTAGAAATACCTAGCAGGTGGCTGCATGGTCCTTTTCTTTCTCTAGTAGGTCCTGATGTGGTGAGCTACCTATGGTCCCACTTTTACTAGGTGGTGAGTCGAGAGGTGTTCAACTCATCAGAGGATCAGGACCTAGTCTGCTTATCTCATCACAAATATACCTTCCTTCTCCCTTTTCTCTTTCCTGTCCCAATCCATTCCCAGTGTTGATAACTATARAAGTGACTGAAGGACATGATCATCGCATTAATTCCTGAGTACCTTGACATTAAATCACAATCAGGAATCCAAAGGAGGATAATTAAAAAAAAMCAACCAAACAAAATCAATCGATGGTTCCAGCAATCAGTTGCGTGGCCCCTGCTATTGGAGTCAGGCTGTTACATCAATTTTCTCCAGAAGGTGAAAAATCCTTTCTAACTCAGTTCTATGTAGTAAGAGAACAGATTTCAACAGATTCAGACATTGAAATGGTTAAGATAGTTTGTCTAAAATGCTTCACTAAACTGTCTATGTAAATACAGTTGATATAATACATGAAGGCTCCACAGACCACTGGGTTTATATCCTGCCTGCTAAATCTGTCTATCTCAATACGCATCTGTAGTTTCTGTGGGGAACAGGTTTTTAAGCAGAATTTGGCAAGTTGCTGCTTTCATTTTGTACACACATCATCTTTTTCATTTAGAATTCCCAGTACAGATTGTAGAAGCAGGGTTTAGTTTTTGCTTATTTATAATGGGTAGTCATGGTATAGGACTTATGTGTGGAGAAATATAAGCCAAAAAGATAATAGCTCCTTGAAAATCATGAAACTGGAATAACCTGTACTCCTCTCAGCATTGTCCCTCCACCCCCCCTTATCTACCTTTCATCAGTGTTATCCTAAATAAACTCTCTGGACACCAAGAACAATTTCAGAACAAGGAGAGACTGACAATTCTGCTTTCACATACTAAAATAGTATCTTGCTAATTCCAGCTGGTGATCCTGTACAACCACTTTTATATGCCAGTAGATTAAGAAAATCTGGAAGAACATGTATTTTGGTGGGGAAAAATGTGGACATTCTTTTGGTTAGTCTGTTGGCTTTAAAATCGGGTGAATGATTTGAATTACAGTCATGGCAACTGATAAGTGGTGGATTGGTATAGTTAATCTGGGGTGTTGGAAATTTGCTTGTGAAGTTTTCTCTATTACTTTTAAATGTTAGGTATGGTTTGTAGTCACCTGCTGAACCATAAAGCACGTACACCTGAAGGGGAGGGAGGAAGTGGGCAAACTATTCTTTACTGTGAAGTGGTGCACCTCAACCCGGTTTTGAAAGAACCACTTAATGGGGATGGAGTAGCTGGAATTGCAAGCCCCTCTCTGAGTGTATAGGCATTTTGATAATACCATCACCTAAATGCTACATATCAGCTCATTCCATGGATTCTTTTCTCACTGAGAGCTGTACTAAAACTTCTAAGAGGTTTATGAAACTGCTATTTGAMATAAATATTTTATTCTAACTGGAATTAAATCAAAGATTTAGTCCTTAAAGTTTCCTCATGTTCTTCAGACTATCACAGTCTATTTCCCTTGTGTCTATACACAGATTTATTTTCTTAGCACTCTAACATTATCAGTGAAACCTTGACTTTTCTTTCTGATTTTTTTTTAGTCTTTCAGGTGAACTCCCCCCTCCTTTTCCAAATGTCTTTGGCTTCTCCATTCTTTGTTACTTTTCATAATAGAAATTAAATACATAGGAAGACTATTTCAATACAGCACAGCAGAATTTGAAACTGTGTATTCTGATGTGATGATATACTTCAGTGCATCTGGCCCTATATTCAAAATAAATACTTATTTTCATGTTGGATGGGTCATATCAGAACATAACTTTGTAATGAACATGTTTTCACTTTTTGTGTAAATATTAAATGTCACCTTTGTTTTCTAGATATCAGCTGTGTTTTGACTGAGCATTAACCACAATATTTTTCAATAGAGAAGTCTGTTAGTGCAGTATAAAGTTTAGGTTTAAACAATTTTTTTTCTTGAAAACTGCAGTTTGAGTATCCTCCGCTACCATTGTAATCACCTATCTCTTTTTATGCTTCTCATGATGGATCCATGCATTTATGGTGGAGCTTAGGAGGACTGTACAGTTGTGGGGATTATGCATAGGTTTCAGAGTCTAGGAGTTCAAAGCTAGATCAGGGTGGTAGCTGTGAAATGCCATACCCATCTGACAGCGGGTTAGGTGATCTATCAGAGGTCTCAGTCCAGTTCATTTTGGAAGTGAACTTCATCATATAAAACACAAATAGCAAACAGTTATCAAAATTCCATGAGGCTATTGTTTTTCTTCCCCATACATAGAAAAGGAAATGCTCTAATTTTGCCTTTTCCCAAGGTCTATCAAAAGAACATTAAAAACTAGGATTGCTTTCCCTGGCAAGAAGATGAATGAAGAACAGATTTGGGATATAAGGCTAGCACGGTTTCTTAGGTCAGGGTGTTCAGGATTGTATAGTCTCTTCATAAAGTCTCCTTCTTAGAAGCATTGAAGGCCTTTTTCTTATACTTTTCCCATTGGAAGGTTGTTTCCAAACCCAATTAATGATTAGGAACCTTATTTGCATTCCTGGCCTAAATATATTCATGAATAACCTTTATCCATTTGTTTTGTGACACCATTACCTTTTATCTTGAATAGTTCCTAATTAATAGTTAATAGAATATTAATTAATAATTAATAGACAGCAAACATATTCTACTTTACCTTTCCCCTTTCCTGTACCTCTTCATTTTGCTAGTCTAAACAACCTAAGGGCTTCTAATCACCCACCAAGAAAAAATAAGCATTCTCCAAACTGATTTTAGCAGCCTTTTCCCACGCCTGGTCCTTTTTCGTTTTTCTGACGACAGTGGTCAAACTCCAGCTTGCAAAATGCATGTGGCTCATAAGCTCTTGCAATGTGACTGTCTTGTTGATTATCCAGTGCTARTGCTACTGTCCAAAACAGGAAAGAAGTACTTTGAGGGTACGACAAGGTAAGAACATGGTGTAAATATGCACAGGATCGATGTGCGATGTTCTAATATGAACGGTTCTTGTGGTGGGCAGGAGCAGCTTGCAGCTCTGCTGTGTGCTCCACAGAGCCTGAAGGAGCTCCTGGCTGAGAGCATGGGGACAAGGTAGCGCCTGCTGTTCCAGTGGGGAGGTTTGCAATAGGAGGGAGGTTCAGGCAGGTGAGTGTCCTGTTTTGGGGAGGTGTAGGGCGTGAAGTGACAAGGGGAGGGGGATGCAGCCTTTGGGCTGTGAACATTTTGCACTGGGTTTGTAGGCTGAGGCTCAGGTGAAATGTTAATATAGTAGTCTGGAGCTCAGCTGTCCTGCTGGCTTTGACACCCTAGGATTTCTCTGTATGGCAGACTGTAGTAACACTAGCCCTGGGGCTACAAGGCTGTGTTAGTGTGATATTCCACCTGTGCTGATGAACCCTTCTCACATAGCCAGGCTGCTCCCATTGCCAAGGCTAGCACGTATGGTCAGCATGACCTTGGATATCGCAGCCAAGCTTGCAAACTTAGACAATGAGGCATATAACAGCCCAGAAATCTTCCACAGTCTCGTATGGCTGTCAGATACGTAAATATCTCAGATTATTTTCCTTAGATTATCCCCATAGGGATAATCTATAGAGCAGTTTTATAACTAGTTTCTGCATAAAATATAGTTCTGGTATTGAGGTTATCATTTACGTAGTCAAACATTTTCTTGTTTGCATGCTAATCTAAATTTTTCATCATCAAATAACTTGAGCAGCCTTAGTCTGGTTTTCTTATGGTGCTTTGCTTTGGAAAAGAAAATGAATGTGTCTGCTTTGCTTAGTCATAAATTGAGTCTGCTGTTTCTTTGTTATAATTCTTTTGATGTGAACAAAACTCCAAATCCCTTTTTTGTGAAATTTAAATAGCAAGTATATTTAAGAACTTGTATGTATTAACAATGAATTCTCTGCAACTGAATGGTTAGTAAAAGCTGGGGAAATGTCTGTGTTTAAAAGAGTGCTTTTATTTTTCTTACTTCAGTTTTGATTGTGCCTAAGACATCATTTCCAGCGTTAGAATAAATACAGGATTTGCTGTTCCAAAGTGGCCAGGGGGTCAGTTAAGGCTTCCAGTTTACTTCCTTCAGGTGCCTCTTTTTATTGTCTCATAAAAAGGTTTAATCCTAGTAAAGGAGCCTGGAGGGCATAAGCATTCCCGTTAGCTATATTGGGCMATGGCAAAGTTTGGAACTGAAGTCAGTCTCGCTGAAGAGTACGTCCTGGTCGTGGTAGTGAAGAGCAACGCTTTCGAGTAACGCTCCCCAACCACATAAGGCGACGGCTGCAGCGGGTCTCTGAGCACTTAACACGCAGCTCTTTTACGTCCGCTTCCAGCGATGTGTTTTCAGGACCGCGCTGCACGTTCCCGGCTCGTCGTCAGCCCAGATCTCCAAACTCTCAGCTGCAACTTGATTGCGTGTGACTGCAGCTGCCATTTCTAAACTAACCTGTGTTTAATTTAGCACTGCCTAAAACCTTTGTGCTGCAGGGAATGCCTTTGCAGTTATGAATGGCTGGCTGCTCTCGGCCAGAGAGCCGTGAGAGACCGACTTACAGGTCGCGTACGGGGCTCTTACTACTTCTCACCTTTTGCTCGGGGCAGCAAAGCAATCATATCGCTGACACAGCGTCACTGCATGCATTTGTTTGGACCCATTTTTTTTTCTTGTTGATAGTAGGAGGAATATTGAAAGTAAAGCCGTGGTGATTTTGGTATGCAGGCTATAATGAGCAGAGCAGGTGCCTTTCCCTGCAGGAGTCGTGTCCCAGGAATGCCTCAGGGAATAACAAAACGCCTTCTCCATGGTACGAGACATCCTCAGCGCCCAAGAACTGCTGCTCCAGCAGCATTTATATCGCATTAGTACTCTGACAGCCAAGTGTAGCCAGGGTGTCGACTGGGTGCGGAATTGTGGTATCCCCCAGGTACATATAAAACCTGTCCTTAAGGACTAGAAAGTATGGGTACAGTGAAGAGTGTAACTTGGTCCTGTCTGTAATTGTGGTAAAACAATATCTAGTATAAGCTCAATTAGCTGTTATTAATGCACTTTTCAGTGGTGAAAGCAAAGCTGCTGAGACATTAAGTGGCATCCAGTAACGCTACTTCAGAGTTACTTTTTAGAATCTAACTGTATTTCTAATTTATTTTTAATTTCTTTTCTTTTTTTTCTTCGTGAAAAGCTTTAAGTCCCAGACGGAAAAGACTGTAACAATACCTGGAACAATAATTGGCTCAAATGAATAATGTGCATTTATACTCAGAGGCTAAAGTTTCCTAGTTTCTATGATGGATTAATCACCTTGTCATTGTGAGCTATGTCATCATATCCCAAATAATAGGTGAGTTTACCATCAGCTCCTGAAGCTACAGATAACTGGTTTATTAACTGCTTATCGTAACAACTCTATGATTTGTCAGATGTAATGCTTAAGGAAGGTGGCAAAAGATAACAATGATCCCGGTTTACTGGAACTAACCACTTTCATCAGGACATTATGAGCATTTTTTTATTATGTTTTACTGCTTTGTGTGTGGATCTTGCTGAATAAAGTAATCATGTTCATAGTTAATCAGGACATATATGATTCTCCCTCAAAAGTRAGGAAGCCAAATGGTGGCAGATTCAGATCTTCTTATTTCAACTACATCCTGTATTTAAAGAAAAAACAGCTGGGAGCAATAGTTATTATCATTTGTGACACTCAGCCAACATATGCAGTCTTTTTGAATCCATTRTAAGTATGAAAATCTCACAGTTTGCAAAATACTGGGACCAAATGTTTTTTATAATAGCTCAGCCCTGGCACCAAATACCAGCATTTTATTTGAAGCTCCAAATGAGTGCATTACAGGACTGGATGATTTTAGATTAGGGTAATTACTTTGTGGTTTTGAGGGGTTGTGGTGGTGGAGGAAATGGGACTTTTGCAAATTGTTCCCAAATTCATCTTTGATAGGAGAAAGGAACAGGGGAGGACCCAAAACATGGAATTTTTCCTCTCTCTTCCCAAAAGGCTTTGTAAAGAAAAAAAAAGGGGGGGGAGACAACTATTAAATGATTGTTTTTGTGAAATTATTTGTTTGTGCTCTCCAAGGTATAATAAATATTGTCCAAAAGGCAAAATGTGTAATTCTCTAAGACATGCTCAAACACTACAATCAAATCCTCCAGCCTGCTGTGAATGTTCAGCCTACCATAATTTAGAGTCTGTCATTAATAACTGACACATTTTACTGACAAATTTCTTTTTCCACCATGTATATGAAATTTTAATCAACTTAGTGTACTGAAAGCACGATCATATCATTTGCTAGGAAACGCATTGGGAAGGAATAAATGCCTTTAAAAATTGCAATTCTGAATTCTAAAAGACAACTCTAGATTTTGAAAATGCATTTTCTGTGACTTTTACAGTTTTCCATCGTCTTCATGCGAGACTGACATGTAAACTCCTTTCACAACACAATTTAGAAACATAAGTGTCCAATGTCATGTTCCTGAATAAATAAAAAGAAATCAGAAATCAAATTTATATTGAGTAAACCTCTTTTTTTCTGTTCTAGARTCAACTTCTGATCTTTATTCAGTGAACTAGTCCCATTGACTAATGACTGAAAAGCTAATATAAATGTAAGAATAGTCATAGTGGGTCAGACCAAAAGGTGGTCAGGCGYAACATTCTGTCACCAACTTTGACATCCATGCCTAGTAGAGTAGTAGAGTAGTAGAGCAGGCTGGTGTGGCTACATCCCAAAAATAYTACATGTTGCAGCACTTTGTTGCTCAAAGACTGACTGTGTCAGAGATAAAAATCCTTGGTAGGTTATCATTTCTGTAAAGTTATCCAGTCAGCTTCTAAGCATATATAAACTTCTGGCGGCTACATCTTCCTGCAGTAAGACCTTATTCAACCGAACTATGTGTTGTATGAAGAACCACATCTTTTTGCTTGTTCTGCATCTACCTTGTGCTAGTTTCATGCACTACACCCCAGTTCTTCTACAAGGAGATACCGTGAACATTTGTTCCCTTCCATCCTCTCCATTCCACTCATGATTCTGTAAATGTCTTTCATATCCCCTCCACCCCTCCYTGGTCAGCGCTTTTCCAGGCTGAAAAGCCCCATTTTAGCCTCATTCCTCCCAGACTGTTTTTTTTGCGCAGAAGCTCTCTCATGCCTTTGAGAGTACTTGCTACCCTCCTCTGTGTTTGTTCAGTTTTCCTATGTCTTTTTAGGGTGGAGAGACCAAGGAATATGGGTGAAATTTTTACAGTGATATTTACAGAATATTTGTTTTGTTCTGTTCTGTTTTTCCTTTCCTAGTAACTTGATTTATTTTCATGAGCACTGAGCTGAGCTTTCCATAGGGCTGACTATTGTGACTCTGAGGTCTCATTTGTGACTGATAATAGTCTACTCAGACTTCARTGCCCTAGGTGTAAAGTCATGCTTGTTGGCTTTTGTCACATGTCCATCACACTGGATTTATTTGTCTCCACCTTCACCTGGGATTGTATTGCTCGGTTCCCATGCCTCATAGCGTGCTCCTATATCAGTGGTTTAGACTGAAGCAGGAGAGTGCTTTTGAAGCAAATCTCCCGGTCGTCTTCACTTACTGCATCTTGGTTCACAGTGGGAGAGTCTGAAAGCTCATGGGCTGGACTCCTTTCAGATGAAAGTGAACTGAAAGATAAGCTCCAGAAGTGTAATTTCTTCACCTTGTCCACAGATGTTCAGTCCATGGGAGTAAAGCAGAGCTAGTCCAAATTAAAAAAATACATATATGGTCCTGAAATGTTTATTGTGTGAGTTTTGGATCTTCAGCAGTGACTGTTCTGCTGTACAGATCTGCTCCTGCTGGTCCTCATTTCTTACAAGTTTCAACATTGTTTCAACTTCTGTTGCAGTAACTCAGCAGCTGCCCTGGTCTTTACTATCCAGAGCAACTTAGTGTCATCAGCAAGCTTTCTTAACACACTAGTAACTGCCTTTCAACATCATTAATGAATATGTTTAACAGCTTGGATCCCAACACAGCTCCCCTCCAAACACCTCCCTCATTGTGAAATTTGACTCAGACCTTCTCTTTGCTTTCTTTAAATCAAACTTTTATCCTTTTGAGGATTTTCCTATGGCTATTTAGTTTCTTTAAGACTCTGGTTAAAATCCTGACTGTATCAGCCRTATTTGCCCTATCTATAGGCTTATGGATTCTTTCAAGGACTACCAGAGGAACTGAGGTATGACTTCATCTTTACAAGAAATTGTGATAAYTGTCATTTTTTATCCATGTGTCCACTAAGTCAATTCTTTTTTTTATAGTTTTTACCAATTTGTCTCTTTCAGACATTCGGCTTACCGGTCCRTAGTTCCCAAGATCCTTTGTCAAATTCTTTAAAAAATTGGCCTTACATTTTGCACTGTCCAGTCTTCCGGTATCAAAGTGGTCTTTAGTGAAAACTTTATGCTGCRGTTAATAGCAGAGCTATTTTATCTTTCATTTCCTTTTGATCTCTTGGTTGACTACCACCATCTTGTTATTGATCTTTCTATCTGCTTGCTCCATAATGCCATTTACTAGCCTGTCAGTTGGAGACAGATCCTCTGAGTGTGGCACTGGAAAGGTTTTAACATGAGAACTACCTGAAACTCTTTGATAGTGTTATATGATGACACTATCTATATATGATAGATGAATAAATCACTTAGTTTCTCTGCTGAATGCTCCTTTTACACCCTATTTGTCCATTGGTCCTTTATCTGGGAATTATTTTGTTCTCATGTGCTTCCTGTTCACTGCCAATTGGGCCTAGACATTTGAATTCAGTTATCAAAGCAAATGGCAGAAGACTTTGAGCTCTTAATTTCTRGGAGATGTTTTCAGCAGCTTGGATGTGAACCTCAGCTTTAGCCATTGAACACAGTGCAGTAGAGAATATCTGGAAGAAAAGTGTAACTTTCTATTTCCCATGTCCTATAACCGGGTAACATTCATTTTCTGGCTCACATTGGAACAGCATGAGAGTTGTTATTTATGCTAGGCCTTAGTGTTCCCCATGACCCTTGGAAGCAGCTGAGAATACAAAGCACACAAGAGAAGATTTTCCTCCCCACCTCAAACACATGTTAGTAACTTCAAGTAGGAAAGAGGAAGTGTTAAAAAAATAATTCTATTAATGCTAAATTTAGTTTTCAGTTTGAGGTGTTAGATCAACATTACTGGGTATGGATACAGTTTTCTTGCAGAACTCCTTAATCTACACCATTTTTTACCAGCTCTCTTCTATTAATGCCATGATTCTCTGAGTTTTTCTTAGAACAGTTTTTCCTTACTGTTTTCTGTAGTAAACCTGTGAATTTAAATATATGTGAAGTGTACTCAGGATGCATGATTCAGTCTCTGCTTTATATTGATCATTTTCAAGGAAGGAAAAGTTGCAGAAAGTAAGAAAGAGAAGTACTTGATTTTGACAGAAAGGTATATCCTGGRTTGAAAATTGGCGTAATCAATAACTGATCTTTAACATTTGATTTAGTGGGAAAGATAAACAGGGACTGGTCTTGAATAAATGCAATGCTGAGGAGTGATGAACTGCTGGTGCAGTTAATATRAATTATCTCACTAACCTTTTGGTGACAGAAGTGATTATGATATAAAACCTTTTCAACTTGCAGCATTATCACATTTCTCCATATTCTGCTTTTCCAGTTCGACAGGCAAAATTTCACTTATTGGTGCATTTGATTTGGGATCTGAAGAAACAATTTTCCGCTCTTTTTGAGATGGAAACTAATCTTACTGGACTTCTATTTGAGAATTCTTTTGACAATGCTTATATTTTATGTTAGGAAATTGTTTTCGTTACTTCAATCTACTGAACCAAAAATCTCCAGGCACTTTATTAAACTTTAGATGTTCAGAACAGGATAAATACATAAATTGATGATGTGTAATGATTTATGATTAATTTAACCTTTTACTATTTTGATGTCTAGTTTTTCACATCTCTTACACTTTGGATTAAACAAAAGTAGCTACAGTGAATGAAAAAAAAAGGGGGGGGGAAATAAAGTCTCCTAGTCACCCTTTTATCAAGCAAGATTCTCAGAATTCCTCCCTCTTTCATGAAACTTGTGGTTGCTACAAAGCAAAGGCCCTAATAATCCTCGTGAGCGTGGAGRAACAGTTCATTCAGCCCATTTATCCCATCACCAGTGATTATGTTCGTTCCCATTTGCATCTCTAATCTCCTAGACAGTTCCAATATCTTATTCTTCTTCCATAACAGACCCAATAAATATAATGGGATCTTTGATGCAGTGTTCATTGATGTCTGGTCTTTTAAGCTCTTATAACTACTGGTTTGGAATCTACACTGGGGTTAGAGACAAATATTCTAATGTGGAGACTCTTTCAGGCAAATATTTTGGAAATATGTAAAATAACAAGAAAATAAAACTACCATTGTTACTGTACTGCGTAACATTTCTCTCCTTTACCACATGACCTACGTGCTTCACAACCTCAGTCTTCTGTTCACTTGTTCTGCCAAAACTGCTGATAAATTAAATCCTTATTGTTAGGCTTATTTATGACACATTTTGCCTCGTTCCTCAGCTACGTGCCATTTTTCAGTACAACCTCTGAATTAACATACTTCTGTTACATATTTACAACTCTTAAATATTATTAACTTCAAATCACAGAATTAAGTGCTAACTGTTGTTATTCTTTTATCATTAGAATGGAATAAGCATTTGTGCATTTAGTTTACAAGATAACATCTGGTGCAGAGGCTGATGACAAACAGCCAGCTATTCTGCAAATTTAGCACCAGAAGATGACATTTAAACCAAAGCCTGTGCTGTAAAGTTAATGCTGCAGTGGTTGGACAGGATTCAGAGGCCGTGTGCTGCAGTGAGAATGCTGCCACGAGGCATGTGCTCCCCAAATCTCTCTTTTGCCATACGAACAGGGTTAGTCACCTGCTATTCTCTATGCTTCTCTGGTAGCTATTAATAAGGCTCAAGCTATGAGTCTCTGACCCTTTCACTCAAGTACTATACTGGTGTGTAAATGCGAGGGAACATGTCCGTTCAGTCCGTGCTTGCGTGAGCACGGACTCTGCGCAGGAGCTCAGTGCAGACTGGGGAAACTGAGTCCTTTCTTCGCTGCTCTCCCCTCTCCCCTTGCCGCAGCTCCCGGCACGGTGGCCCAGGTAGCTKCCTGGGAAGAGCAGCACTTCAAAATCCATTCACGGCCTGGATGTGACTTCCCACCGCGAGCCTTCAGGAGCCCAGAGTGCCTTGTGAGCAAGTAGCTGTTAAAACATAAGTACTATTCACTAGACACTCTTGCAAGATTAAATATCAGTGTTTTTACTTTTCTTTTAAGAGGGCACATCTGGAGGAGTGTTATTCAGTCTGAAAGCAACTGCGGCTGCTGCTGGTCTTCTGCGGAAATGAACCTGGACTGTTACAGACTGTTGGTTTGACACTGCCCAAAGCGTTAGAGCAGAGAAAGGGAAGGAACTAGCAAATCAGTAAAAYGTTGGGTGTGAATTTGAGATTTTGGAGATACAGAAGTCTCTAAGTGAGTTCATATGCTTTTAGACTTAAGCAATTTTCTTTCCCAGGAAGCTTTTTCTTTAGCTCCTGGACTCCCTTAGCACGTCACTTAATGTCTTCTGTGATCAAACTGAATCTAAGGTTTTTCCTTTTTAGCAACTTGAAGAGATCTGAGTGTGTCCTGTCTGAAGAGTTCTATTGCCATAGAGCAGCCTGTCTGGTTTAAACATATTAATGTGATTAGTAAAAAAGAACTTGTGTGGAGAAATAGAAAAATCATATGATCTGCTGGGGAACAATTTGCTTAGAACTATTAATATACTGTGGACTGAAAAGCATGTAAGGATTAAAACAGCAATAAATTAAGGGGCAGTTACATGCAACCAGACAAGAGGGCAGTTAAATGCCTATAGAAATAGAGACAGTGTARTCCTAGCTACTCTGGATGGGATGTACTGCAGACTTGCTTTTGGCTGTAACATGGCCCCATCAGTACTAATTTCAAATTAAAGCTACTTTTTTATTGTTATTATTATTCTCTGAATTACTTGAAAAAACAACTTTTTTTCCTTCCCCAAACTTTTCCCACTCTACTGCTCTACTGTTCCCTCTTTCCTTACCTAGCTCAGCTTTTAAGAGGGCCTAGGTTTTTATTTCTTTTAAAGATTGGAGGAGAATTCTCAAGTTCGTTAAGCCTGTTCTTCAAGTAGCCTAATCTGGCCCAAAGAGGATTAGTTTAATTCATGTTACTACAATGTTTGGAAAATATTATTGGGAAGGGAAAAGAAATTTCAGTTGAATTAGAGCATTGTAATATCACCTTCACTTTGCAATATCTTTGGAAAATAATATATTTCTAACAACACTGTGTGGAATCTCAGCAGGAGTTGGCTGTATAGTGCAGTATGTGCCTCATGTCAGATCTAAATTTAATCTGTCTGTATTCAACCAAAAGTAGATGCAGCGTTCGYCATGTAAGTGGGATATAAATAATGAAGGCGGCCACTTTGCCAAGACAATGTTTAACAAAACATTTTTTTCCTGTTCAATTTTCTGATTATTATGTTGTTCTAAGGGACTGACGGCAAACGATCAGGCCATTTTGGTAAGAGTTTCTGATTGACATCAGATTTCATTAGCAGCATTAGTATTGAAGGGAAGGGTCACAGGTTAGTCATGGTTCATTCTACCTGCCTGTCTCACTCAACAACAACCAGGAAATGTCCAGTAATTTTCTGTTTTTATGCTTCTTTTAGTGTTTTAATATTTCATATGGGTAAAGTGCAAGTTAATCATGTTTATGCATTAATAAAAGGTACCTAAAGCGTTTCAGTTATTCAGTTGAATGAAATGATTTCAGAGATGTGGTAATAACCTTAAGTGATGTTTTGAATACACTTCATATAAATTAGATCCATTAAAGGGGACAAAAGTGATTTTTGTAGGCATGCACTACTAATTGGCATGTTCGCTAATTCCTGCAGCACTCTGAGCACACACTGATAGCTTTCATTCATTTTCCAAATTTCTGTGTGTCATGTGCCCTGTATTGCTGATGACGCACCTACCTCAATTTTTCCTTCCCAGGCAAAAACTCCCATTTCATAGATGGCAAAAATTCACTCTTAAACCCCCAAGGCTCATTGAGCTGCTTTCTGAGGGGAGTATTTTTAATCCCTGCCTGAATTTYTGATGGAGCCCACCAAGTTCCYGGAGACAAGAGGGAACTGCCTYCACTGCAGTTCCCATGGACAGCCCCAACTCTATGGCATTAATGAAGAGCTGGCAGTACAGGGAGTGAACCCTAATACAGTGGTTCTTTTGGGTCTTTTTGCATGCCTTTGCTGATACAATAGAAGAAGGAGTTTATTAAACTATCCTTTGTCATCTGGATTAGAATGAACATGTTGGAGTGTGGACCATTCACATTAGAATTGCATCCAGAAATAAAACAAACAGGAGCAGAACAAAGGGAAAGAGCTAGCTCAAAGGAGGGATTATTTCCCTCTATGATGTATTTTGAAACATACTTTTGTGGAAAATTAAGGGCATGACCAGTTCTAATAACATAAGCTGATCTCTGTCTGACAGTAGCAGTCTTTCTCCCCGAAATTAATGCTAAACCCCATCTATAGTCAATAATGCATGACAGTTAAACCTTTCTTCATCATCCTCTTCTTCCTCAATAAATACTRGTTGCATGAAGCAAATATTTAGCAATTAGATACAATACTTGGTGGTTGTTTTTTTTCTTTTTTTGCTTGTGACTTTGAGCATGCTACAAGAAAGATTCATGTATTCAAACACAGAGAGAGCTATGTTTGGCTCTCTCATCTTTCCATTTTTTTTCTGTGTAAATATGCAGTTGAAATTTCCTGTTGTATATTTTTGAACTTGGCAAAGAAAAGGCAGTTTAAGAACCAGTCTATGCAGCTTACCAGAGGATAAAGGAAATGAGGAGCAAGAGGATGCTATAGTTCCAGTATAGATGGAGCAAAACAGGATATTGCACTTGCAGGTCAGATTTTCTGCTCTTCTCCTATAAGCAAACCAAAGGAAAAAATCTAGTGACCAGAGATCTTAATGTGCTGGAATCCTAGATGGTAGTTAAAAGCTCAGCATGTGTATTGAGAAGTAAGAAATGCTGTGGCTGTCATTGATTAAGGTTGTTGATGCAGAACTCCATGCAAAACAAAACATTCTGCTTGGCATGTACTTCTTTAGTGTGTCCATTAGAGCAGGCAGGAAAACAAAACTGCATTCTATAAGCTTCAGGTATAGGGAAAATAAATATGTATTTGAAAGCACAGTACAAAAGATCATAAATTTGGTTTTAAATATGGGAAAAATGACATTCCCTTTTGTCAGCTGAAGGTAACAAAGCTTACATACATAGTCATTGTTTTCTCTAATTCTAGACTAGCACCAGTACTGTGCTATTTTAGCCTCCACCCTCAGCAATATATCTTGTTGTGTGAAAGGTATTTTCTCTCTCTAGTGAGAACTCTTTTTGTTCCTAAATAAAACCCTGAAAAGGTCACATTTGAAATTTGAGTTTCAGGTAATTCAAATGTAAGCCTAAGTTAAAAAAATGGTGTGTCTGCGGCTTGCCAAGTGCTATTAGAATCTACAGTGTTAGTTTAGATTCAAGTCAAATAGAATGGTATCCATTGGGAAATTATGCTTTCCTGAGAAGCATGTAGAGATTTTTTTCTTCTTGTATATCTTTCCAATAAATATGATGATAGCAAGATTCTGTTTCCCATGAATTCTTTATTTAGGTTAARCAGGTGAACTCAGTTTTAAACTCCATTTAATCTTAATGGAAGTAGTTGATATTTTAGTTTATCAATTACTAGTAGTGAACTGTATTAAAACACACCCTAGATTTATATGACAGTTTTAATAAATACAGCTTGCAATAACACAAGTCCAATTACATAGTAAGAAACAAAAATGAAAACATTTGAAATTTCAATGTAGGTAGAATTTTTGTTTTACTATTTCGATCCATAGTGGTTTCTGCCTCTATATGTGTAGACCAGCCTCTGAACAGAGAGAAAGGCTTTCTTCTACTTCTCTGCTGATCTGATTCCTGTCCACTTTGCATCTAATAGCAGAGTCTGTTTTCTCTAGTATTAAAATAAATACTCAGCAAAAATACTACAGTAAAATAAGAAAGGTTTCAGGTGAAAATAGGGTGGGATTAGAATTTCGGCCATTCATGCTCCATGGTAGAGTTCCAAAATATGAGCAATGACGCAGTGACTAACACATCAATTCCATTGCATCCTATGCTCACCTTTCCTGGTACAAAGCACCACCAATTTAAGGACAAGAACATTTGCTGAATGTACTTCTCTCTTTGCAAGATTAAGCCTCTTGTCCCTTTTTAGGTTTCTGAAGTCTAGAAAATCAGTCCTAAGAGGTTTTGATCAGCACAACACCCTCTACTTTTGTRGGATGTATGGATGCACAGCATCTCATAATCTGTTGTTCATCCTGGTCTTTGGAAATTGGTTGTTCATGTTACAGTTACACCCTTCTGTTTGTGGACAAAGCATAAGCTAATGGAAAGTGCTGAAAGACACATTCATATAGGAATGACTGATAACAGCTGTGGTGTGGGAAGGCATTGTGTTTTGATAGTTGTGGAGAGATCCAGACTGACTTTGAAGGCAAAGTCAGGATTACACTAGGGCTTTGTGTGTCTTGCTTGAAGCATCTGAATGTGCTGGCATTCAGAATACTAATGAAATTCTTTTCCAGTGTATTTTACACCCAAAACGAAAGGTAAATGTGAAAAGCTTTAAAACTAATAGACACAGCAGAATGGAGGATGTGTGTTGCTAAGCATCACTTAAAATGCATTCTTCTCTGAAAACTGTTGGCAAATACAGCACTATTTGACTCAGGAGATCTAATCCCAGAGCATATTCAATATGCTATCTTCAAATACTAGTGATAAAAGTAAAGGCTTTTTTTTCCTTTGTATTTTATTTGTGTTAACATAGTAGAGTCAACATAGCTAAAAGTGAACTCTCTGTTCCTTGTCACCTGTCAATATAGCTGTTCTGTAAGTTCTATTTACAAAGCCAAAATCATCCACAGTGGGGTATGCCACAGGCCAAGTCACACCATGGCAGGGTCAAGGGGTAGCTGGAAAGGAAACAAGCTGAAAAATTAGCATCATACAATTACTGATTAATACCAGAACTAGGCAGAAGTTTTTTCAGACAACCTGAAAAATGCCAGTTTGGTGAACTAGAAATATTTCACTTGAAATGCATAGGATTTGATCAACATTGAAGGCAARGGAAGGTAACAATCTCAGTCTTATTGAAAACACCAGTTCTGTCATAGTGTATAGCTATGATGGCATGGGTAATGCCAAGTTTTCCAGTTTTTCTTGCCAAGAAGTGGAGAATCAAAGGACTCTAATATATGACATGGTTTCTGATTCCRTTGTGTCTGTACACATGGGGGCAAACAAATCCTATGTTATTCAAAAGTTTTTGAGCTCAGCYTTGAACCACAGAATCACAGAATGGTTGAGGTTGAAAGGGACCTCTGGAGAGATCATCTAGTCCAACCCCCCTGCTGGAGTGACACTGGCTTTCTTTCAGTCCTCAGGCACCTCTCTAGCCTTTCAAAGATGATGGAGAGCGGCCTAGCAACTACATCTGCCAACCCCCTCAGCATTCATGGGTGCATCTCATCAGAGCCAATGGATTTGTGGGTGTCAAGTTTGCCTAAATGATCTCTAACCTGATCCTCCTTGACCAAGGGAAAGTCTTCCTTTCTCCAGACTTTCTCTCTCATCTCCAGASTCCTGAGGGCTGCCCTTAGCAGTGAAGACTGAAGCTAAGAAGGCATTCAGTAATTCTGCCTTCTCTGTATCCTTTGTCATCAGGGCCATGACCCCATTCAGCAGTGGGCCCGCATTTTCCCCAGTCTTCCTTTTGCTGCTGATGTATTTGAAGAAGCTCTTCTTGTTGTCCTTGACATCTCTTGCCAGACTGTATGGCAAATGGACCTTAGCCTTCCTCGTCTCATCCTTGCATACTCTGACAATATTCCTATATTCCTCCCAAGTGGCCTGTYCCTTCTTCCACATTCTGTGTACTTTCTTCTTCTGTTTGAGTTTGGCCAGGAACTCCTTGCTCATGCATGCAGGTCTCCTGCCTTCTTTGCTTGACTTCTTACTCATAGGGACGCACTGCTCTTGAGTTTGGAGGAAGTGATGCTTGAATATTAACCAGCTCTTCTGGACCCCCCTTCCTTCTAGGGCCCTAACTCATGGGATTCCTCCAAGTAGGTCCCTGAAGAGGCCAAACTCTTCTCTCCTGAAGTCCAGGGTTGCAATCCTACTTATTGCCTTGCTTCCTCCATGCAGAATCCAGAACTCCACTATCTCATGGTCACTTGCCCCCAGCCTTCACATCTCCAACCAATCCCTCTTTGTTTGTTAGCAAAAGGTCCAGCAGCATATCTCTTCTTTTTGGCTCCTCCACGACCTGTGTCAAAAAGTTGTCATCAACGCTCTGCAGGAGCCTCTTGGACTGTTTGTGCCTAGCTGTGTTGTCTTTCCAGCRGATATTAGGGTGGTTGAAGTYCCCCATGAGAACCAGGGCCTATGATCATGAGCCTACTTCCAGCTGTCTGTAGAAGGCCTTATTGACTTCCTCTTCCTGATCAGGTGGCCTGTAGCAAACACCCACAACAGTGTCACCTGTGTTAGCCTGCCTTTTAATCCTTACCCRTAAGCTCTCAGCTCGCTCTTCATCCACCCCTAGGCAGAGCTCAATACATTCCAGTTGCTTTCTCATATAAAGATCAACTCGCCTTCCTGGCTTGTCTTTCCTAAAAGTGCACATATCCATCCATGGCAGCATTCCAGTCATGCAAGCCATCTCGCCATGTCTCTGCAATTGTAACAAGATCATGGCCTTGTGGCCGCACACAGACCTCAAGTTCCTCCTGTTTATTCCCCATGCTGCGTGTGTTGGTGTACAGGCATTTCAGAGAGGTAATCAAACACARAGATTCCCCAGGAGGGGCACAAGAGGATCCTCCATAGCTGTGTTTCATCTGCACTTCACCAGTTGCATGTACCCGCTGGAGGCATCCTGACTTGAGCCATGTTTTGTTGACTATCCTGTCTCTATAACTTTCCCCCTTCCCCATGGAGGAATATTGAATGTGTTTGTGATGTGGGGTCAAGAGTACATACAAAGGAGATTCATACAGTAACTGTGTCAGAGAACAACATGCTTGAAACATCCAGAAAATTAAATATAATTTGAGAAGTCTTACTAGCCACATTCCCTTGGACTTAGCTGGGAGGTGGATGAAAGGGATGCAGAACTTGAAACATGAGACACCTCATCCTTGAGAAATGAGAAAGTGAGGAAAGACTTTTTTTGGTGTTTCCCAAACTGCTGAATCAATGTTCAGTACTGCTGAATTGATGTCYGGTTGAAGTGCACACAAGGTAGTGATATTAATATGATTTATTAGCTCCAGACCCTGGGCAGGCTGATGGGAGAAATTTGCATGGCTCCTCTATATCCTTGATTGGTTCCCTAATTCCTGAGGTCAGAATATCTCTTTTCCTCGTTTTTTTTTCATTAAAGAAAAAAAAAGGAAGAAATTGTAGAGTGTCTGATTCTTCTTGTAATAGAATGAGAACATTCTTAAGATCTTGAACAATATTATTGTATGGAAAATCTATCTTGTGGCCAGCTCAAATTTATGATATTGTAGATATAAATAACCCCATCAAATAATATCACACTTTTAATTTACTAGCCTACATTGATAATTCGTGTTTTTCAAGTGATTGTTTACTTATGGGTTTAACTATAATTTCAGTCTTATTATTGGTGACCCTGTTGTACTAGACACACTTGGCAGATGACTTTTATTGTTAGCAAGGGTACAGGAGCCTTGAGAGTAAAAGAGAGGGAGAGATCTTTGATACTCTACTTTTTGGTACCAAACCTATACACACATATATACCCTCTGATAAATCCTCATGCTATTCAGCTCCTTGGGAAGTTCTCCATTCCAGAGGATTTTTCTAGATTAAAATCTGAATGACCAGACAGGAAGGATAGATTTTCATTCAATCTGTGAGGCCAACCAGAGCTCAAAATCTTGCTATCAGATAAGGAAACAAAACAAGAGAATGTTCATCAGCTTTTCATACTGCTCCTTCCTTTTCTGATAAGGCTAGAGTCAACTGCATCCRTCCTAGGCATCTGAAGAAGCTTTCTAGGAAAAGACAAGGAGAGAAGAGTCCATTCTGAAGATACACAGACTCCTGGATGTTCTCCTTGCCTATGGTTCTGGGATGCTGTCCTATCAGAAACATGATATATGCTGCTATTACTATTAGGGGTGTAAAAGTTTTCAAAGTCARCCTGCATTAATGTGGTGAATGAGGGCATTCTTCAAGCACAACAAGGAACAATACAGAAAATAAAGATACTTCTAAACTGGAACACATTGGATGGAAAAAAAAACCAAAAACAAATCAAAACCAGTTGTGCTTAAATCTGCAAATGAAGATGCTGAACCTTCCAGCCTTACTGGTGAGATATGATTTTATTAATTGGGACTCCTTGTCAAAACCTATTGAAAAATTGCCACAGGACTGAAGGAAGAGTTCATGTCCCTTGTTGCCGATGGAGACTTTGTAGCTAGAACAGCCCTGTGGGCATGTTGGAACGCAGCACACAGCCTCCAGGCCTTAGCTGTATCCATTGCAAAACATAGATTATTTTGGCTTTTCTTGTGTAAAATCCCTAAGTAAACACAAATAGCAATTTTAGGCCTTCCAGATCGTTCAGTGGTAAGCTAGTAAGTTAGTGAAATGCATCTCACTCATCCGAGTGCAGCYGCCAGGTTTTTGGGAGTATATATATTTACTCTCTTACAGAAACAATACAARCCAGAGCTTCATCGAAGGCAATAATCTCACTATGACTTTAACAGATCTCACATTGTCATCTATTCACAGTAGCTTTGGAGCATCAGATTTGACTGCTTGACTAAATGCAAAGAAGAGCTATGCCATTTTATAGTTATCCCTTGCCCAACTCGTGTTGCCCTTTTARTCTTTGTGTCAAGTCTTTCATGAAAATACATCTGTCATGACACATCGCTGGTTCTTATTCCTAGACTTTCCTTGCACCTGGATTTTTGCGATATAACCCAAACCTTTCCTAACCTTTCCTGTCACATGGGCGAAGAATGCAGCTGAAAAAACATGTAAAAAGTGACTTTATTCATGATTCAAGGTGTGCTATGTGCTGGCTGSTGCGGTTCTACCATCAAGGAGAAAGTTGGTACAGATTCAGGCTGCTTCATTAGCTTCTCTCAGAAATGTTCCTCTCAGCAGCAAACTTATTGAAGTAGGAGAGTTGTTCCATTTGGCTATTACTATGTTATTGTTCCTAATACTAAGAAAGAATGTGAAGCTGGGCCCAGTTGCTGGGCCCAGTGTACTGACTCCATTTAAATAGTGTTTTCAGMTGGGATTTATTGCTGGGAAGTTGGAAGCCCTGGTATGTGTATATGCATACGCATGTGTATGCATTCATATGCAACAGAGGAACTGACTGATTTATCTGCACAGCAAGTGCGGCTCCTTGACTCGTGCTGTCCGTACATATCTTTGGTGTCTGCTCCTGCACTACTGCATGGCACCTCATGACATTAGGATTTCGGACTGGTTGGTCATTGCAGCCTTGTGAGCCACCAACAGGAGAGCACTGAGAGCCCTGCTCCAGTGCTCAGCACTCGTCACAGGTTTCCTGCTGAGAGCTCTAGCACAGCAACCAAGCAGTTACTAACACACTATATCTTTAGGAACTGCAGCTACTGCATAAGTAAATAACTAACTTTTACTATCAGCAGTATTATGGAAATGAAGTTTCTCACATTTTAAAGCCTGTCTCCATGCTTTACTATTGCTATATGGAAAATCTGTGATCTTCTTCAATTGTTGCAGCTTGACCAGGAATTTTGGGGGGGCCAAGGGGCAAATAATTAACACATTTCTGTGATGCTCTTTATGTTTCCCTGTTATTTTCAGAAAGAACCTGTAAACCAGATAAATTTAGTYTGCAAACAAAGAAATAATAAAACAGTCACAGAAGTTGTTTCTTGTTAAGCAGTTTAATTATGAGTATTCATAAAACTTTGAGTGCGCTGGGTCTACTATGTAGCTTTTTCTCCGCAGCCATACAGAAATAAAGAATAGCYCCCTTCCCCCATTCAATAAAATTCAGTATTTTGCCTTATTTTATAGATGAGAGAAATAAACTCGAGGAGTACATGTAGCAACATTATCATTCATTTTCCTTGTATGTACCTCAGTATATGACTCTTGGAAGTCTGTAAAAATGAGCATTTATTGACTTTTGCATTGCTTGTGATTATTTACACTAGTCTCACATAAAATATGAAAATCTTGACCATACAGTCACAGCACACATGCATCTTCCTTTCCCTGTCTCCAAAGTAGCATTTACATATAATAGAAGATTCTCCCTTTTCTCTTTGAGCATTTTTTATGTAGGTACATTATGTTTGCGTAGTCATAAATTAGTACCAGGAAGCCTTATGGTACTCCACAAGATTTATTTTTTCACTCCTGGGACTAACATTTTTAAGTTTTTGAAGGATTTCAGCTTTTATTACAGAKTCTCATCAAGTCTTTTGTAGTTAAGACACTGACTGTGGTTGGATTAGAAATTTGACATCTGCAAATTTGTAACAATAATTTATATACATGTGACAGTGTATCAGTTACTTGAAGTTACTGCTTCAAATGCATTCATCTCTTGCACAGAAGTAACAGCAGTTTGACARTGAATATGAGTTAAATACTTCTATGGGAATTAAAAAAAATAGTAACAAGCTGGAGAAAACTATKTTCTACAATCTGAAAAGGGTTTTCTTCTAAAATAAAGGCCCTTAACRTAGGCAGTTGATGGGTGTGTAATTGTGTTTAGCACCTGATTCATCTTCAGCTGAGCAGCAGATATGCTTTTGACTGAAATGAAAGATACTATATCAGAAAGTCTAGAGTATCTCTGTTTTGTCTTTTTTCACATCTCATTTGGGCAATACCATAAAGAGAACTTAAAGGGAGATACTGAAATAAAATCTCCTTGGTTGRTGGCAGCATTGTCTAAGTTGGTCCATCTTGTGGGTGAGTCATACACATTTTTCAGGCTATCCTTCACGATAGTGAAGCTCTTTTCAGTCTTGCATAGTACACTGTTTTATAATTGAAATGATTAGGCCCAGTAAAAAATAAAATGCACTAAAGGGTGTACAGAAAACTGCTTCATAAATTTGGCCTGAAGTGTTAAACTAACCTGTTAGCTGTCTCAGCAGACAATCAGTGACTGAGTAGACTGACTCTCTTCTGCACAGAGAGGGTAAACTGACGGTCTGTGAGTATCTAGAGATTGTGTGTCCTTGGAAGCTTAATAAAATTGAGATACTGCAAAATTCGAAGGTTTGGTCCTTAAATAAAAGAAAATAATATTTTTCTGTAAAGCTTGATCTCACTGTTAGACTCCTATAGTACACAGTCCTGTTTCTTTTCTTGGAAAATTTAATTGCCACTGAGTAGCACAAATGAGTTGTTTCTTGGAAGATGTTGTTTAAAAGCACCTCAAGATCTCCAATCTTTTCTAATATAGTAGTTGTGGTGACAATTCAAGGACTTGTTAGGAAACTGGGCAGAAAAAAAGGAAGTATTTCTCCACATTTCATTCCCTTGGTTGCACAAAATATATATTTCATGGCATACAAAAAATAATGGAAAGTTTAAGCAAATATATATAAGAAAAGAGAGAAAAAATAAATGATAGCATAAAAAGAAAATACAATTATAGAAATTAGAGCTGTGTATTAACAATAATTTTGCTGTCATTTTCCTGGGTATCCGTCAATGTTTCATTTATTCTTTTTGACACTGAATTAATATTGGATTGTATATATCCTTCTTTTTTCTTTTCTTTTTTCTGCTGCTTAAGATGTAGAAAAAACTATAAATTCTTTAATGATGCCTTTGTGGTACTAAACTACTTTTGAAGCACCTTTAAAGCTGTTCTTAAATACTTCAGCCTTGCTAAATTACGTTAACMGTACATTCTTATCTGTGTATCTGTCAAAGGAGGTAGTCATGGAGGCTTATCTGTGCATGTTCAATATCCTAAATCTGTCTGAGATAAGGACAACAGGGAAAAAAGGAGTAAAAAAATGTAAAGTGTATGAAAATGTTAAATATCCTGAGACAAACACACTTTTGTGCAAATTTATTTAATTTTATTGAAGTTCTTTCGGGAGTGAATTTAGTCTCTGTATTTAAAAGGGTAAATGACAGATGGGTTTCATATTGCCCATATTTAGACCTCTCCAATGCAGATGTCCACAATGGAGCTGCTTGCTGAAGTTCTCTGCATAGTTACCAGTAAGGGTGGGCACTTGGAGGGTACTGTCCATCTCATACCARCAGAGCTGTCTAAAATACTTCAATGAATTGACTGCCAAAACCCACTTATTTCTCTATGCTTGTTAAAAAAAAAAAAAAAAAAAAAAAAGTATCTCAAGTATCTCAAGACAAGTATCTCAGATATAAATATCTGCTTTGCAAATATCCAAATTTGGCAACATGAATCCCACCCGTACTGTCTTACAATTGTTTATTAGCAAACCTTGCTAAGTAATAGGAGAGGTCTTAAGTGCTGCTCAGGTACAAAGTTCCTGCCTTAAAAATTTGGTCAGATCAGACAAGGCAGAAAAAGAATGAAACAAAGGCAAGATTATTGTTTCTCTTTCACAGATGGGAAATGGAGGCATAGTAAGACCGAGGTTAAACCAGTTCTAGTCATCTGGAAATTAACCACCTCTGAGGTTAACAGGGGGCCAAAGCATTGAGATCCCAGCACATACCTTTCCCAGTGGAGCAGTATCAAATACGTTGACCCAGTTCTGGTGTACAAGTTGAACTATTGATTTTTGAGGGTCTTTTTGATATTTCAGAGTACATCATGTTTTCATACTGTTTTATACATTCAAAACACAGTGGCCAATGATTCCAATCTGCAGCTGTGCTCCTACCTTGTGGCCTTCAACTCAAAATGAAGTTGTCTGGCTTGTGCAGCTCATCCAACAACCGAGAAATGACTTAAAGCTGCCAAATACAGAAACTGGTTCTTCCTAGCAAAATCCCACTGCCTTTGTCATAAAATATTTTTGTTGTAGTCCCTACATGCCTTTGGCCTTCTGCAGCTTAACAAGTTTGGGGTCCTGCAGTCAGAAAGTCTTTTCCAGTCTTTGCAGCCTAACCATACTCAGTAAAAACAACATACAGTAAACTACTGAACACAGCAGACATTCCCATATAATCCCATGTATAATATACGGGATCTAATAAATATTACCTAAATTAGGATATTACTTAATTCCTGAGATCTCRACTTAAGATTCTCTTAATATATCATCTCTTAAAATGCATGCTAATAAAGGTACCACTCCCAGGCTGAATTATCTAGCTTTCACAGGTCATACATCTCTCTTTTGAGTTAATGGAGCAACTGATGGTAATGATAAGCTGTCTGTCCTCTATGGACACCAGACATTAAAAGACAATCAAGACAGTCATTTTCCTTGGGAGTTTTAGAGGCAAATTTTAAAAAGCAGAGGAATGTCAGAACTCAGGGTCTCCAGGATCAATTCCAGGCTCTTAAGAGAGATGCAAAATTATTACTTACAGTCTCACTTGATTTTTTATATCTTACAAGCCATTGGTTATTCTGCCACTCAAATATTTCCTTTTTTCTGTCCTTTCTGCATCTGTWCTGCATTCTGCTCTTACATCTTATATTCATGTTAGTCCCTTTCCCATCTGCAGCTTCTTTGCACTCAGTCAGGTTGGGTAGGTTTAGTCCACCCTGCTTGAGACATCTGAAATGGAGACATTGACATTTGAGCTAGCCACTTGGAGCTTCCTCTGCRTTCTCTGAAGAGAAATAAGCACTTCAAGAGACAACTCACAGCATCATAAAATACTCATCTAAGATCGGACAGGTCTAACATACACATCTGAATCAGATAGCTCTTTTCTCCATTGATTGCTAAAAGGTCTATTCCAGAGCTGAATATCTCCTGTTTTAGACAGTTAAAGCTAGAACACATGAATCCTATCCAGGGATTCCTTCTCTGCTGTGATAATTGGACATCAGTGGAGTGAAAAGCGTGGGCACACTCACAATTCTTCACGATCTCAGAGCGGGTGTCAGCGGGAGAGGTCATGGAACGAGGTCAGTTTGTTACCTGAAGATTTAATTGGAGGTCTTGAGCTTGATGGGCTGGAGCACTCTCACAGATATCATTTGAGGACACATGAAGAACATTTCTTAGACACCAGTGCTAGGCAGACAAATTTGCACAGACTGCCACCACTAAAATGGCAAATGTGGCCCTTTTTGACCCTACTCAGTAAGCATGCTTTACCGGTGGTGACATTCTAACAAAAACAAACCAACCTTTCTCAATCTTGTTCTCAGAAACAACTCAATTGTTTAGATGAACTAGCACAAGTTGTTTTAGATTTTTGATTTGTTATGGAAAGGAGGAATGAGAGGGAAAAAGAGGGTAAGGAAAACAGCCCACAGCAGACACCTAAACATGGAAAAGGGAGCCTGCRTCACTGGTAAAGTTCTAAACTACAAATATGCTCCTACAGCATTAGCCAAACTTAAATACACAGGTCACTAGCCTATTTTGCATGGAGTATTTGATGTATACTTTCCTTTCACTGCATTTCAAGATGCAAGAATAGAATCCATAYTTTGTAACAGGATTTGTTAATCAGTTTAACCAGCGAACAGTCAAAACTTATTTTCTAGCATTCTTCACATCTTGATGCATTGGAAGTTGTTTCTAACTTAAAGTAAGAAGAAACATCAGGCTTTTCAACCTGCTTCCACTTTCAATCCAGCCTACTTTGTTCTTACAATATCAAACCTTCTGGGAATCTCTCTACATGACATGAACTATAAAAGGTATCAATAACAGCGGTAGTTCCTGCTGTGGAAGGGTACTCTAATTGCAATTGCCTAGGATCTGGAGATTCATTATGGAGAAGGCAAAATGTTCTGCAGTTTGATTCTCTTGAGTATATTCTGTCTCTCCCTAACAAATCACCACTTCTAGAGTGAGCTTTCTTTTTATTTATTTGCTTATTTATTTACTTAGAAAAATAGCTAACAGCAAAGCAGTGCACCTCCACAAGTAGCAGAATATCTGAAGCAAATAAATAAAAAAAAAAGAAAATGATACTGACAAATATTTTAAGAAATAATAATAACAGAAGACAAAATGTTTTACATATATCCTCATGTTAGTTTGTGATTTAAAGCTTAATGACCACATACTTGGACTGCATTCCCAGCAAGTATCAAGAAGCCGTATTTCTCCATGTGTACATGAAATAAGATGTGTTTGTCTAGCTATAAGTCCTATTTTTGCATTTAGCTTACTACTCATAATAGAGGAATAAATATTAGTTTTATGCCAGATAATTTTAATAGTGTTTGAAAAACAGGACATAATAAAAACAGGAACATAATATTTAAAAATATGAGCATAATTTTCTTGTAGGTATATATCTCGCTTTGTACACAGTTACAGATTGCCAAGGAAAAGCACATTTGCAACATAACCTGCCTGCATTCATTTATTCATTTGTACTTTTTTAACTATTCGTTTCAAATAACTGTTAAGTAATCCCACAAGAAAAATGTTTCTGTCTCGTGGTTTTGGCACTTTCCATTCTGAGATACTTTTAGTTATTATTTTCATTTTGCAGTTCATATGAATTTATGAACACAAAAACCAACTACCCCAAAGCTCTACTCCCTGACTTCTACAGATGTTTGACTTCCTGATCTCACCCTGAAGTTTATGAGAGTTATAAGTAATGGGTAGCCCTCAAAGATCAGACAACTAACTTACTCCATAAAYGTTGTAAACCAATTATTCCCACTAATGAGTACATCTGTGAATATAACGAATGAATCTTTGAATATTCTGCTCTAAACCACACATTAAAAATATAAGTACTATGTAAATATAATTTAACTTCTTAAAAATATGGGGTAACTGAAGAAATAACTATGATCTCAGAATATTGTAGAGTCCCTGTATGGCTATTTAGGTGTAAATCTTTACAGTTGCATGCATTGCATATGATTCTTCATATATTTGTACAATATGTCATAGTGAAATAAAAAATTCCTAAATTGGCTCTCTTTCTGTTGTAATTCAAGTATTAAATAAAACTCGGTACAAGCTACAGGTGAAACGTAACATTTAAATTTTGTTATTTTACATAAATTAAGAAATATCTGTTCTCAAGGCTGTTTTTCTAATGCTCACGAAATAGGTTACTGAAGTATTCTTTTGATAATATAAACCCCAAAAGGCTGTTGGAACTCCTAAATATCTGAGGAATTTAATTCATCTCAGGATAGCTGTGCTCCAATTTATTCCAGTCTTGGCAGTGGTTGCTAGAATGCTCTTGCCAACCTTGAGCAAACCACCTAATCCAGTCCAACCTCACCAGAAAGATTAATTCTTCATGTGACACTGAAAAGCAGTCAGCCACAGCCATTCTCTAAAAAGAGTTTTTCAAAAAGCTTGTCCATCAGCTCTTCAGAAATACTTCTCATGTATCCCATTTCAGTACCAAAGAACATTTTTGCTAGCAGTCTTAATACTTCTCAAAGGTATCAACTGAGTACTCTGCTATTAGCCACCATAGCGTTGTCTTTGAGCTGCTAACACCTTTTTGGAAGTCTGCTTTAGCCAAGTGCACCTATTCTAGCCATCAGAACTGTCTCAAAATCTCACAAGTCAGGACATCCATCCATCCATCCATTTAACAGCTCTAGAGAGTTGAGAGAGATATAGGTATCTTAAGGACTGCAGGTGTCTAATGATGAGCATAGGTCCCCCAGCTGCTAGAACCCTTTTTGATATCACATTTTTCTATTAATGGCAACCTGTTTGACACAGTTGACAGTTAAATGCAAACAAAGCTGTATCTGAATACACTTCCAATTGCTGCAGGCTCTTTCCATCACAGTAGAATTACTATAACTCTTTAAAAAGTGCCCTTACAAAATGCTGCACAGTTCAGGTCTCATAGATACATGAGCTCTAGTAGGTCTAATTTGCCATAGTTTAAGACTGTGCAATACTGAATTATTTCTCACATCTGTCTGAACGYACTTCCTTTGAAGTGAAGAGTGGCAGAAGAGGGATCATGTGCCTCCACCTAATTAGTCCCACCTCAGAGGCTGGCATTTTAGCTTACAGCAATAGTGGAGGTGCATTTTTATCATTATAGGTAGGATGGGTATTGAGTACACAGGGCATGGGCACATGTCCCCTTCTGCTGCTTCTGCTACAGAGCTAGAAGGAAAAGAGGGCAGTTAAGGGCAGCAACATATGGGATAATCCCACCTTCTGTGTGCAGGGGCTAGAGTTTTGCATATTCATTCGTTTACACTCTCAGAGGTAGAACAGCACATCTTACCAGAGGGCCTTTCCCTGTTTCCATAGACTCACATCCGCTCCATGCTAGTGTCGACAGCAAATTCATGCTTTTTATTCTTACTGAGCATGTTGAATGAGTGCAGCAAGGGGAGAGGAAACTGGTTTCTTTTTCCTCTTGCATGGCAGCAATAAAGTTGTTTATTATATTTAAATTATTGTCACCTGTGCAAACATGCTGACGACAGGAAGGCTGTGCAGATGTCAAAGAGATTACAGATTTTGAAATCAGCAAGATATCAGATGTCTAAATAATAGCCTGATTTTCTTTTTTCTTTTTACCAGTCCTCTGTAACTAATAAGAATGCATGAGGAATGTCCATCTCCTTTTCAGATCCCAATCTAATTACTCAGGGCTGGAAATTAATCCTCTCCTCATCTTTTGCATGTAGACTGAGCAGAATTCATCTGAAGCCATGGGCAGACAGCAAGTGTGAGCCTAAACATAGATGTTAAAGTGACCATTTCCTATAACAATAGTAAAAAAAAATATTGAAACAGGGTTTGGCTATGCAGATTAGCAAAGCAATGGTCTGAGATTGTAAGGGTCATTTTTCTCTGGCATCACCACTTCAATGCCCCTTTACAACCTCTCAATTGATAAAAGACAGTATGCGAAGCTTTGTGCTAAAATACGCTTTAGATTTCAGCTGGAGAACTGGAATAACTTTGAAAAGCCTCACAAATAAAAAAAACCAGTATTACTGATGTGAAAATAAATCTTGTTTAAAAAAATAGAAAGTGACTGAGTCAAACTCTTGTTTATTTTTAAATGAGTTTCCCTTCAAAATATCCTCAGTGATTACTCTGCACAGTTCTACAGATTTATCATTTGCCAAGTTTTGTATCTTTTAAAAATCAAAGGCATTTTTCTGAAGACCACTAACAAGCATTTTTAGTGCCTTTTGCACTGCTAACTGCATAGAAATGCCCCAGATTTAATTTGTTTTGAGAATTTATTTGTGGCAAGAAAACACTCCCAGGCTGAAGTCTGCTGTGCCAAATGTAGTCTGCAGTGAGTGTTTGCAGGCCAAGTTCTGAAACTAGTGAAAAACAGAGCTTGTTAAGGGAAATCCTGGCATTAGTTTACCTACCTACATGTTCATGGGCGTTATAGTGGTATTAAATATTTCATTGCTTCCAAAATCAATGTATTTGTTTAGCAGATCCATCGTTTTATTAGAGTTTCAAGAATTCTCTGTTAACCTTGCCTCAGGCCTCTCCAAACCCTATTTTTTATTAATAGTGAAAATAAGATAGATTCATTGCAAGTACACAATAAAAATCCTATGCATAGATGGCAAATTACTTAGGGTTAATGGTAACGGAATGTATAATTGTTATAGTTTTGGTGAACTGTCCAGAACTTGTTTATATAGTGGATTTTTTTATCTTGCCATGTTCATACAATATTTCACCAACTGCTTCTTATCTGAACCCTAGGGTACTCTATAATTCTTGAATCTAAAAGTAGAGACATGTCAGATATAAAATAGGAAATGTGGAATGTGAGGTTTTGAGGAGTATTCCAGGTGATTTTGAAAAATATATCATAGTCAATAACAGGAAATGCTCCTCCAGGGAAAACAAAAAACATAAGGAGTGAGAAGTGAAGCTATTCATTAAAAGAGGCTTTASCTAAGATAGGAGAAACAGAACATGTGCAAAATTAAGCCAATAATATGCTTGTGAATAATGAGGGAGTTACATTCTGGGAATGAATGTTAAGAAAGTAAAGTTTTGATGAGGATGGGTGGAGAGAGGTGACAGAAATCAAACTGAATAATGGAAATCAGACTATCTGCATAACAATATATATGGGGGAGAAGAATTTCTTTCTATGAATCTTGTCATCTGACTAAGGATGTGAAGAGAGCAGAGAGAGTACAGCAGAATAATAGAAGAGGAGGATATCAARCAAGTATCCAGAACTTTTTAACATATTACTTGGTGTTCATACTGACTAGGCCATCAGTGCTCTAGCAATGATGGGAGGTCAGCTTTAGGATTTTTTTTTTCCCTTTTCTTTGGTGAGATCTTTATACATATGCTTTTTAATGTGAAAAACAGGTGGTGGTGAAGACTGGGAGGTGGTGTTTATGAACTTGTGAAAGTGCCCTTTTTTTTAGAGAGCTTTAAAAAAAGGAAAAACCTATAGATTATATATCATTTTGTGAATCTGGCACACTTGACAGACCTTATGAAAYTGCACTTCAAAAGACCTAATTCTTTGGAATGAAGATGTCCTTCTAGAAAAGATCCAACCAGTTTTCCATTTCTTTATGTTTTTCCTTAATTGGAACAGATATCATAGTCCATGTTTAACCTTTGAGCACACTCTTTTCATGCTGTTCCCTCCATGCTTGCCATTAATGTGTCATTTTTTTTCTTTTTACTCCTCTTCCACCACTTATTTTTCTCTTTCTTCTTTCTCCTGCTAACTTGAATTTTTTTTACCTTTTTTGGTTTTTTTGCTTTTCATATACAGATGATGTTGTGYGAGGGCCTGCAAAAAATGTATGAGAGAGATATCTGCTCACTGCCCTTTGCTTGCTGTTCTCACTTTCCATCCTGGGCAGAGAGGAAAATCTTTTTATCTTCTCTTTTTAACTCCAGTAAGAAGAGATTCAGGACATAAAACTAAACAAAAGAAATCACTAACTTCCTTACTCCCCTTATAGCAAGCCCTCTGGGCAAAGAAGGAAGGTAGACCCATTCCCTGCCACCTAAAGCAGGAGTTCCTGCGTCCCTTTTTCTCCYAGCATTGCAAAGAAAACAAGAGAAAGAGGAGGCTTCTTCTTTCACACCTCTTGCAGACCAGAGCACCAACAACCTCCAGACAACAGGAAGCCTCTTTCATTTTAATGTGAATATAACKTGAACATTGTTCTCTGTCAGGAAAAGGTGTGGCCAAGGTAAAGAGAGCAAAAGAGAGTGGGGAGAGGAGAGGGTTTGTTRGGGGCTGTGTAATTTCTTCTAGCATAGTGGGGATGCTCAGGTTTGCTAAGTTTTAGTTCATCTATTTTTGATAATTCCAGCTGGAATAGCTTCACCCTCATTTTGAGAAATCTTGGGTGCTTGCAGTTCCTCACAGAATCACAGGGTTGTTGAGGCTGGAAGACATCTCTGGGAATTGTCTAGTCCTATACCTCTGCTCAAAATGGGGTGAGCTATAGCAGATTACTCAATATCATGTCCTAGTGGGTTTTGAATAGCTCCAAGGATGGAGACCCTACAACTCCTCTGGGCAACCCATTAAGAACTGAGCACCTTATGAAGTGTCTGGTTCCATCTTCTCTACTGCCTCTCATCACATTTTTGTACACATTGGTAAGATCTCCCAAGCCTTCTCTTCTCCATCCCACTCTCTCAGGCTCTCGTTGTGTGAGAGATATTCCAGTCCCTCAATCATCTTTACGGCTGGACTCACTCCAGTATCTCCATGTCTGTCTTGTACTGGGGAGCCCAGGCCTGGAGCCAGTGCTCCAGATGAGGCCTCAGTAGGGCTGAGGAGAGGGGAAGAATCACTTTCTTCAACCTGCTGACATCAGTCTTCCTAATGCTGCCCAGGATGCTGTTGGCCTTCTTTGCCATGTGTGTTCTGGTGGCCCATGTTCAATATGGCATCCTCTAGGACATCCAGGTCCTTCTCTGCACAGCTTCTTTCTGGCTGGTCAACCCCAAACCTGTACTGGTGCCTGGTGCATGCAGTTATTCCTCTCCAGGGTTAGAGCTTTGCGCTTCCCTATGTTGACTTTTGAGGTTTCTGCTGGCCCATTTCTTCAGCCAGTCAAGGTCCCTGCTCTGTCAGCCACTCCCAGTTTTGTATTACCTGCAAAATTGCTGAGGGTGCACTTGGTACCATTATGTATGTCATTAATGAAGATGTTACATATTATAGACCCTGGGGGACACCGCTAGCGACCAGTCTCCAGCTGGGCTTTGTACTACTGATCTCAACCCTTTGAGTCTGGCAGTTCAGCCACTTTTCTGTCCACCAGATCCTCATTAGCTCCATTCTCAGCAGCCTTGGAAATCCTGTTCAAAGTTTCTCGCAGTGGCTGAGGCTTTCCCCCATGTATGTGAGGGTGTCCAGAATTACAAGAAACTTTATCTCAGGTATAGAGCTAAAACAAGTTCGTGCAACAAATCTGCCACAGAGTTGCCTAGTAAAACCAGATTTCCTTTAATTTGGATATTAAATTAAATTTCCACTCTTAGCCACCTTTACTTACCGGAATTATAAGGAAATTTCTTTGTCACATTCTCTTCTCTACAATTGAATCTTAAAAATGTGAACTATTTTTTATATATCCTGCTTTTCCACTGTATGAAATTGAAAAAGGTTAGAAAATGTAATGTGTGCAAACATGCTGCTTTCAGACAGCTGCATCATCACAAGTGCATTTTCATCCAAACCACTACTTCTAACGGAAATAGAAATAAACACTTAAATGTGAAGAAATTCTGCCTGTCTGTTGCAAACAATTCTTACTGCTTTTGTTAAAAGCCTTGCCTGAGGAGGACTTGACTGGAACAGATTAAACACAATCTTTTTAAGAAGAGGCAGTGGGAAGTGTGTGGGGAGACGATGTAGAAATGGACACATCTTTATGGATGGTACAACTGCAAACATTTGTGTATGATAAAGGGACAGTTGCATTTCCTACATGGCTTTTTCAGTTGTATTTTAGATTGTCTTCAAAGTGGTGAAACCTTCCTTTTTCTCCAAACTGCACTGATACTCATTGCCTGTATTGCTAATTTTCTTTCCAACGTGATTCCCAAGCCTGTGACATGCTTTGACTTAAGGGAGGCTGCGAAAGCCCTGCTGGCACAGGGAGTCAGAATTCTCTCAGTAAGGTACAACAAGTTCCCCTCAGAAATAGATGCCGTTTCATCTTTTCTGTTTGGGAATCGATTTTGATGTTCCAGAGGATTCAAAGTAATTTTTTAGTTGGTACTTTAAGAAAGGGCCCAAACCAGAAAAATTCAGGTTGACTGAGTTTTATATCTCTATATATGTTATTTACTCTTGAAGAGAACCTAYTTAATCCCACTCCCTCTCTTAGGCTTAAGAAATAGAGCCTTTTCCATGGACTGTTCAGGGTCGCTGTAGCAGCTCCATGGTGGTGGCCGTTAGGACAGACTACGAGAGTGACAGTGAACTGACCATGCCACCGATGGATGCAGTGAGAGCGCTAAAGAAGCTACATTTTGAACCAATAYTGTAATGGGTGACTTTCTTAAGAGRYCCCTTGAAGACTGCCATCACATATTAGTCAAGTCACTWTATTTTTACAGGTCATCTTAGGATTTTCAGGTGAAGGGCCTGTCGCTGAATGCAACCGTCTTGGCTGACATTTCTACACCAAAGCTGGCACCACCTGTGGTTGCAGTAGATGCAGCAAAGGACCTGTATTTTCCACTTCTTTGAGTTAAAGGAGTTTCAGGTTAAAACTCTTTTTAACTAATGAGTGCTTATACATTTTCTAACAGGAAATCTTAGGAAGAGATGAGCTTTACAGGAAAATAAATCAGAACTATAGTGTTATTCTTTTAGTCTGCAGTTGTCTGAAGTTCTTGTCAATAGAAATAGTTGCATACATTTGTCTTCATTAATCATTTCAAGATGTTGCTTTTTGATGCAGCCAGCCCTAGCAGTTCACAGACACTTTAATTTTCCAATTATTGTACCTGTGGCTCAGAACAGATACTGATTAGTTTCACATTTTGCTCTGTGGGCAGCTTAATGTTCTTGTCACCTTACATTGAGTTTTAAATGTGCAGAGTATGTGAGAATGTCAGATGTGCTCCAAAGTCTTCTGGGTCAGGCTCAGTAAGTTATGATGTTTCCAGGTACAGTACTGATAKGTTTCTGAAAGATTGATGAAAGAACAAGGTGTAGTTTTAGGATCCCATCACAAAATTAACRATTCCCCTTGTAAAGTGAGTGTGAGTGATTTTGTGTCATATTCTATCTCACACAAGTTTTTAGCTGAAGATGAAGGTGATACAGCTAGCTGCTATAACAGCTTTACAAAAGGAAGCTGCAATAGCAGCAAGTCAAAAGCGATGCTTTTCAATGTTTGCCCACAATTAAAGACCTTTTTCAAACTGTAGTAGTGAAAGTGAAGGCAAAAATAAATTTTGAAAGCCCTAAGCATGAAKATTAACTTTATAACAAATAGAAATGTTGCCTGTCTACTCTTTTTCAGTTGTATACCAGCTATGACTCATTCATCTATGCTTTTTTCTTCCTGAGAATTGCCATGGAAGAAATCCCCCTCCAAAACACAAAACCATGCTGAACATCTGCTGTCTAGGTATTCATTAGTTCTGTCTGCTCTGCCTTTGGCTAATTGCCTGGGAGTGAAGTTGAATCATTTACGGAGACTTAACCTGGTGCCAGTAAWGGTAGTAAAGATCGTGTAACATTTTGATAAAAAAAAGGAAATGTCAAACACATAGCTTCCCAAATACAGAGTTTATTTACTGGTTTCTCATACAGTTTGTTTGCCTACAATATTGCCTGCAAAACTGATAACAGAAAATGTATTTAATAACTACTCAGTGCTAATATGCTGTAGTATGCATGACTGACTAATTTAATTTATCTCTGATTAAGCCTATTATGTTTGAGATCACTTTACAGAAGAGACTTTTTTGCCAGCTGTAAGCTTATTTGAATTGTAATATAAGTTAATAATGTGTGAAATAACTACTGGTGCCTGCTTCTAAATGTTAATTTTACCAAATGACTTCCTGAGTTAGTGCRTACACAGCTCATCCATTGCAATGTAGTTAGTATGTTGTTTGGACGTAAGATTGCATATGCAGGAAGGCAGGTATATGGCAGGGGGATAAAATGGCTGTTGTTTTTGCTGACAAGGAGCAAAGGAATACAGCCACAGCACGGACAGTGGAGACACGGAGTCTAAATACTGATAGCATCAGCTGAGAAGCCCTTGCGATGTTGTGAAAGTATTTGCTTCCTGTGAGGTGCAAAGGGGAACAGGTACTCCTCAGAAAACCACGGAAAGAAATATGTAGAACAAAAAGTCATGAAGCAAAAAAAAAATCCCAGAGCTGACTTTGTTTCGATGAGCAAAATAGCCATTTGGGTGGAATTCTAGATTTTGTTTAGACTGAGGCTAGAGCTGCAAGAGAAGTGGAAATCTCCCTCCCTCCAAAAAACAAAACCCAAAGAATGAAAGAACAAAGAAATGTTGGAAAGAGAGAACCCAGCTCTACCAAGAAATCAAAACTTTTTTCCCCTGGGGAAAATGAGGATTCCCCTCCACTGTTTTCTGCGATCTGATTGTTAGAGTAGGCGGCACCTAATGGAGAGTGAAGTAGAGTTTTCCTGTGCATAAGCCACACTATTGATCACTGACAAATGAAACTTTGCAATTTCTGTGCTTTAGCAACTTGCTTCTCTGAATGCTGTCAGTTCTATTTGGAAATATCTCTCTGTTTACCAAGTGTTGCTTTTATCAGAAACSATAATCATGCATATTCTTGCTTCATTTATTGTTTATCTTAGAGCCACTGAGAAAATTAGGTGGAGGGAGGGAAGTCTGCTTTTTTTAAAGAAACAAGCATGATAGTCTGAGACTTAGTATATGAGATTATTTATAAGCAGAGACGCTTAAATTATGTGTACTTTGCATTTAAATATAGGCAACTCCATCTGAAATAAAATGAAATTAATATTTTTCTCTGCCAGATTTGTGTATCTCTCTAATTAGAAAATACATAGGATACCACACTTACTGTGTCAGACTGTGCTGCCAAAACAATGTCACTTGCCGAGTGTGAAAAGAAAAGTATGCCCCACATAATTTTTATGTCATTCTGTTCTACCATCCGAACATCTGGCATGTGACACCACGTGGGATGTCAAGCGCTATTGTTCACATTTTGTCACGCTAACTCGTATAGATCAGATCTCAGCAAGCCAAGTTGTCTAGTGGTTCTGATTTCAAGGTATCTCTTCAGCGAGTGTCAAGTGCTAGCTGACAGGACAGGAGTTTGGCAGCTCCACCCATGAATGTCTGGAAACATCCATATGTGCTACTGAATATGTTATGATCGTACTGTTCAAAATGAGTTTTCAGTGGTATGTAATTGCTGAAAATCTTATTTCTGTAGAACTTTCTGGTGTGGAGGCTTCAGGATTTGCCCCATAGTGCYGGTGATACCAAAACTTTTCTGCTCAGTGTTTGTCCAGAATAATCAATCAGAAAATTTAGGAGGCAATGTCCAGYGGTAGTCATTTTTTCACATCAGCAAGAAAAGTGAATGATATTCGTATACACAGTTGGCAAGGCTCAGTGTCTAGGCGGTAGCAGCTGAAGGGAACACAGTGCATCTGCTCCCCGTGCTCCGCGCAGTCCTGCAGTCTGTCCAGGTGCAATCTGGGGCTGCCTGTGATCTGCATAAATCAAAAAATGTCGTGCCTTAGCTAATTTAGGGATAGTTCTCTTTCCCCATGTGCTAGTGCAAGTCTCGGAGCATGCTCTGGCTAGCAGGTCCGAGACTTGGGCAGCTCCCTCCTGGAGACAAGGTATTACTGGAGAAGACTTTGAATTTTGAGACTTTTGCTTCCTTTCCACCAGCCTGAGAGRGCCCAGGTTTGCCTTGGTGTGAAGGCTTCCATATTCCTATGAGTAGAGAGGTAATTCAGTTTGTTTTATTTTATTCTATATTGAGCAGGATTCTTTTTTAAAATGATAAATTAACTTTTTTTGTTGTTTTGAATGTGTTGCTAAAAACAATTMTGGGCTTTTACACCTGATAGAGAGATGAAATATAATGCAATTTATATGCCAGTCAATTCAGAAAAGTTTTCCTGTGTTTATAAATTGTGTATCATTAGTGACAGACTGGAAGAATTTTGTGCTTCATATTTATTTTCAGTAAGGAGCTGAGTTTTGAAGAATAATTAAAGAAAGGATATAAAATATTTGCTTGTAAATACCCTAAATTTTCAGTGAATAGCACACAGTTATGGGGTAGTCTCCTAGGTACTTTGAAATAAATGAATTATAAATGTATTGCGTCATTATCACCAATGGTCATTTTTCCAGAAAATACATGATTAATAGCTCTCTGTTCAAGGTCTTCTTGTGCAAGGCTATTGAACTTCTCCATGGCTCAGTTCAACACAAAAATCAGCAATGTGTCAGGAGATTGCTACTGCTTTACAAAGGGCAGAGGGCCTTCTTCTCTCTCCCCCTTTCCTTTCCCTTTCTTCTCAAAACATAAATTGAGATCGCTCATTTAACAGAAAAAAAAAAATATCTGTTAAGAGCGATGAAGCCAGAAAATGACAGACAGTGAAAGCCCAATTCAATACAATTTTGACGCTGCTTTACCATTGTGTTAGACTCAACTTACTCTTAAGTAAAGATTAGCAGGGATAACTTATGTACAAGGTTATAAATATGCTTACTGTTCTGTGACTCTTAGAAAGAAATAATGCTTCCTAAACACAGCCTTTGAGCATTTTGAGAGTCASGTTTGAATGACTGATAAATAGGAGTCCAACGACTGCAGGCAATAAATCAAATAAACTTCAGTATACTAAAATATTGAAGACAAAGAGAAAATACATTAGTAYATTTGTTTTAAGTATATTATGATCTATCTTAATAAAGATGTTGAAAAAAAATAGAATTATGAACAATACTCCATAAATATTTGTTACAGAGCTTTCAATCTTGCAACAGGGATTAAGTTTTATCTTCTGCTAAGAAAAGTAATGATGACAAAATAATCCTAACATCCCCTCCAAAAATACCTTTTCAAAGTTTAACAGCTTTGTTTAATGATATTCTTTGATATTTTTATACCTTCTTACATGAATCTGCAACAAATGTATTCACCAAATATACAAAAGCAACCAGACGGGAGACATGTGAAATATGGAATGTCCTCTTTTCCCCCTAGAACTAAAAGCTTTGAGCTTCATGAAGAAATAAGGTAGGGTGAAAAACAGCATTTTTTCCTGGTTATTTTAAAATTTTTACTTGTTGAACTGAAGATAAAAAAGGCAAACCAAAGGTGTACAAAGGGATCCAGCTTACACAGAGGTGTTTTTAAAATGAAAACATAAAGCTCTAGAAAATCCCCTAATACATGAAATGGGAATTTTTTTTTTGGTTATGTAATTAATCAATTTTAAACTTTTTTATTGTTTTAAATAGGTAACTTAAATCTAAAAGAAGATGCACTATAATTTTGGGGGAAAAAAAATCATTTGTAAGGATAAGACCAGTTTGGGGTGGGTTTTATTTTTGTTTTTTTTTGAAATATCTAATGGCTGTTTTCTATATTGTTTCAAATTGGCACAAGTTCCGTGATGCTTTTTGCTTGGATGAAATCCATTAGAAATTCACCTTGGTCCCACTCAGAATGTCCCTGCTATCAGTGAAGCTTGTTTAGGCAAGATTAACAATGGTTTTATGGCATTAAATCTGGTAGGAAGCACTCTCTTTTTTTGTTTGGATTGATGGTGGGCTGATAGGGCTGTGTGGATCTTGGTCACCCCATTTACCTTTTACAAAAATTGACATAATTTTAGCTTTCTTCCAGGACTCTAGAATTTCTCTGGTGTTCTAAGATTAATTGAAAATCAATATTAATGGTTCAAAAACTTCCTAAGCCAGCTCTTCGGATGAACCTACTGATATAGCAACTGTGTAATAATTTTCCAAGCTTTTGACAGCAAAGAAAGTATTTAACATCAGCGAGTGTGATTTAAAAGGTCAAAAAATGCTAAGTAAACCCTGCCTGGTGTGGTAGRGGGTGGTTAAAGACAGTGGTGGAGGGATTTGAGGCGTCTTCCAGGAATGCCTCTGACGTGACTCCTCTGTCGAGTGAGTTCATGTCCGTTGTCAAATGGTAACACAGGAAGAGAAGCTCAAGCTGAAGAAACACTACATAGGACAAAGCAGAAGGAAATGCTGGCCATCAAAACAATACTTGATAGTTCAAATAGGCCGGCACAAAACCAGAATAAAGAATGGTATCTGATGGAGAGACACTTCTGGTGTGGAAGGGTCACTTTCAGAGGACTTTCTTCTTGCTCYTAAAGATAGAACAGATATATGTTTTTTTTGAATATATATATTTTTTATTATTATTGGCAGTTCTATCATTTCTGTGTGGCAAAGGACAATGTCATTATTAGGATTTCTCTTCTGCCTGACACACTTAAAAAATGTTTTTATTGTCCTTAACCTTGCAGAATATTGACTTTTTTCCTTCCCTTTATCACATTTTTTTTCTACTCTTCTAATGTATATTAATTGCAATCCATTTCCCTTTGTCTCCATGTTGCAGACTATGTTAATAGCTGTTTTAACTTGAATGAACCARTGTGGCGACTCAAGAAAGTATCCTTCTTTCTCATTGTTAATGTTGTTTGGTCTCTAGTCATAAGCAGATCCCAGCTCTCATCTTTTTACCAACTAAGCTCTTTCTCCTAGCTGAATTTGCTCCTAATTGTTTTCAAGATTGCAAAATGGGATGTTTTAAGGCACCAGGTATATTTGCTTCCATTTCATCCTGTTTGCAAACAGCAAGCATAATTAGCAAATGCTGTCATTTATACAGAAGTAACCACTAATTTTTAGTTCTGTGGTAAACTTTATGTTATCTTTCAAGGTAAGGTATAATACAAAATTCCTGCAAGCTAAATGCAATGCTTACTGTGTGCAGGAAGTGTCCTTTATGTAGAATTTTTCTTTTTTAGTTTCAAGGCAGCGCAAAGCCACCAGCATATGCTATTCAAATTGAAGTCAAAGTTTTCTTTCCTACACAGTATAGATAGATGCRTTAGAAATCCTTGGTCAGCTCTTTTCTCGGTGTATTTATGGTCTGGAACGGATACCCCCCTGTTTACCTTGCACCCCCTACTCAGCCAGTGAGTCCCTTCCCAAATTGTGCAAGGTGAGCAGAGCAGGACCAGGGACGGTCTCCAGGGTCGACTGAGAGCCTGGTGACCGCCACACAGTCCCGCGGTGGCGAGACCGCTGATCATTCCCAAAGGGTTACTGCTTCCCGTTGCACAAATAAAATAAAAGCAAGGCTCCAGGGGAGCCAAGCAGTGTTTTGCTGAGATCAAATGTGGCGTAAAATTTTCCTGCCTGTGGTAAGTTTAAAAAGTCTATGATCTGAATTTAGTGTGCATTTCACTTTCACTTCAGACTAGGCCTAAATGCAAATGCTGTATCTATTAATATAACTTCTAAGACGGCAAAAGGTACGGCCCTCCAGATCTCAAAGTAGAAAAAAAGCTATTAGGTATGTTTTTGTTTTAAATTTTAATCTATTCTGATGTTCATGAAATTCTCTGTCTGTAATGCCTTTTGTATTAATCATAATAAATATTTTATCCTTTCTAGAGAGGGCATACTGACGTAATGTCTAARTGAAAGAGGGAACTTGTCTTAGTTACTTTATTATACTTGCTGAACTTAAAATGAATATCAAAAAGCTCCAACAGAGATGCTGTGCAGACAGAAAAGTCAAAAATATGGATAGGGATACAAAATAATAACCACATGCAGTTATTTGCTTGCATGCAGTTCTTACTTGTGGTGCAGCAGTACTAATGTAGTAGGTACAGCAATCCTTGCTGTAAAAGTAGTGGTGGGGGGGGGAGGGTAGAAGAAGTTGGAGCAGAAAAAAACATGATAAAGTTTTCAAAAACAGACATATGTTGACTACATTTATTTTTTTTTTTTCCATACTGCTTGACAAATAATGGTCAACCTTAATGGGACTAAGCCAGTAGTTCAATGCCTATGTCTGGCCTCTGAGGAAAAAAAAAGAAGAAAAGAGAGAGAGCGCATTTGTGCTATAGAGGTTAGGCTGAGGGGCAGGGACAGTMTCTTTCTCATCACTGCTGTTGAGGTGGCTGGTATGTGCTTGGGGTATGGCTCATTCCCAGCTTTCAGTTCCAACAGTGTCTTGTCTTTCACCAATCTTTATCCTGTAGTAGGTTTTGTCAATGCACTCACATTGCAATGAGGAGAACTACCTTGGTTAAAACAGTGCTATGATAATGTATCTTTTCAATGCATGAACCCAAGATGCTTTGCAAGAACTGAATGAGATAGGTTTCTTGTGAGATGACGCATGACATTTTTCTGTTACTGTCCAAAATCCAAAGCTCAAGTTTCTCCGCTATAATTCWGAGGAGTTTCAAAAGCTTAACAAAGACGTTGGTGTAGCCTTCAATAGTGACATTTAAGCCTCTTGCATGCATCACCCTTTTGCAAAATTACTGAGTGYTTCCTCTTTAGGGCAGCACCCAGAGTACGTGTCCTGGCTCCCCTTTCAGCAGCTCCTCTGAGACACACAGACTGSGGCTGGGACTCCGGCCTGAATAATTGATGGCTGTTTATTTAGGTACTAGCAATGCAGTGTGGTTTGTTTTTTAACTGCAGCCTGCAAAGAGTGTTTCTTGGCTTGTTTCTTGGCTCCAAGAGTACAGTGTGGTCAGAACAAGACAGGCAAAGAAGTGCATATTTTGGAGTGCAAAATAGCATCGCAAAGTGGTGCTCCTCTTACTAGCTGCTGAAAGCCGCTCCTGTCCACAAAGTGTGGCCGTTCTTGCTTCTCAGCATTATCTGTAACTTAAAGGTGATGGAGAAAACAAACAAGAGAGCAGAGTGTTTGGGGAGCGATTGCTGGACAGCACAACTGACAAACCCTACGAGGGCTCTGGAGTAGGAGGGGGTGGATTTAATGTGTGGTTCTGATTGCGGGAGCGTTTTGTACATCTGGTTCAGCTCAGCAGCCGGCTCCATTTGTGCAAGGCAGCCTTAGATGTTATTGTTTGGTCCCTCTGTCTTATTTTGGCTTCATATTACTCAATGTCTGGCTATCTTGGACAATATTCRCTGTTGTTCAGAACATTTTGGACAGCAGTGAAAGAATGACAAGAATAATGTCAATATCACTGCTCTATCACTGCTTAGGAAACCTATGAGAGTAAGCCAAGACACGCAGTGGATGGCTTGCAGAGGAAGGGGCGCCAATCGAGGAGAAAATAAATAAAGAAAAAAATAGAAAAAGAAAGTCTTCCTTTTCCTGCCCCACACTGACTGCCTACACAGCCAGCAGATGAACTGAACCCCTTGAATGATGGTCCAGAGTCTGAAAAGTTAGAAGAAAGAAACCAACCTTGTTACTATAGCTAGAGGGAGGCTATGGAGGTGTTAAATTTGCAGACAACTTAAGAGATGTACAACAGAGAGATCCCGCTAGCAGAAGCTGGGAGTGACACCTTGACRAGAACGCCTCTGGCCAGCGGTGGTGGTGGGGTGGGATTTTCGCAGATCCTGTGAATTTTGACACCATGCGTTAGAGCTGAGAGCGCTACTGGGCGCACTGYTCAGCAAAGCGACGCTTCTGTCCCACGTTCTCTTTTCAGCTGTATCCAGCCTGTTTTACAGCCATGAAGACTTGGGGCACAGTGCAGCCCAAAAGCTGGTGTGGCATGCTTTTTAAGTCATGCTTACTTATGGTAAAGAAGTTACAGTCTCTTTCAGGTTTGAAAATGGGCATTTTTCATGTGATGCTTACTCACAAAGTATTGCAAAAGGTAGGGGAATATAGTTAACATAATGCCTCACAGTAGGTGGCAGAATTAACTGTGGTAATACATGTTATATGTGGGTATAACTTWTCAGTTATGTATGTATTCTGTGACAACTTGATTTTTTGTTTGTTTTTATATGAAACAAAGAAARAAAGCAGGCAGAACATATGGTACCTACGGAAGTATTAATTTTTTTTCATTATAACATTTTCAGTGGATCCAAAATTCTCTAAGTACCCCAAATTCATACAGTGTCTTGAATGCAACATATCATCTTTTTATCTTAGGTTTATCTAGAAGAAGTATCTGCATTAAGCAAATCTGAGCTGATTCAGGAATACTGAGTATTTCACAAAGGTTAATGCTACCTTATAACAAAACTTATTCTTTACTGATTCATTACTTATGGTGACAGTGCTCAAATAGAGCAGATGATATTAAGATTTTTACAAATATTTTCCTAAATAACTAAAGTAGCTGTGGCATTTGTGGTATTCCCCTTCTCTAGATTAGGAAATAAAGCGGTTACTTAAATCACCTTCAAAGCAAAACTGTAAAGATTTCCATTCAGGATTTACATTGAAGAAGTGAAAACATAAACTGCTGTTTGGCATGGGATGATTGTATTGCAATACCTCACAGATCCAATGCATTTTCATTGTTTGGAAAGTAARTGTAAGTATAAATAGAAAACAACTTCTCCTCTGCATCCTTCTCTCTTTGGGATATGGGTCACCCAGCTCACATCTCCTGGGACTCTCCGACCTGTCTTGTCAACATCCAGCATCTTATTTTTGCTCCAGCTCTTAAAAAATAAACTCTCTCCTCATTCTTCTGCGATGACTCCTGCTCACCTTTTTGGTCCTCCCATTGAGGAAAAGGCAAAAAGAAATACAGAAAGAAGAAAAGACAAGACATCTCCCAGAGGTATCTGCTACAGCCATGACCAGGATTTGGTGTGAAGGTGGCAGCAAATGAAATGTGAGGAGGTGTCTGCCTTTCTCCACCAGCTTTGCAAGCACATGGCAAAGGATGAAACCATCCAGGTTAGCGTAGCTCTTGCCCATCTTTTCAGGTATTGACAGCACTTATMAATAAAGTAGGCAGAGGCCAATTCTAGGCAATGCCTACTTGTCCGTGTCTGGATCTGCTCTACTTTAATGCCACAGACTGTACCTCAGGGAAGAGTTTTGTTCATGATATACCCACTGACTGCATTTTTGTTCTTTTGGGCTTATTTCTGCTAGCCTCGTGGAGCTATGAGGAGTTTAAAAAAGAAAGAAAGAAAACTTACCTCTAGTACTTAACAGCTGAATAAAAGTACTGCAAAAGTGCTGGAATAGGTCTGTTGAGTAAACAGGTCCACTGTGGTAACTGCTCTTGAGTACAGCTGCTCTTTCATGACAATTGCTTTGAATTATTTCCATGTGGAACATAGCAGCTCTGACGGGAGCTCTTTTTTAGAGGGAGGCAATTTCCTTCATATATGACTTGTCAACTGCTAACTGTGGGTGTGTAAATATAGCTGAAGTTTGGAAATAGTGCAGATCTGGCAGCGGTTTGGGCAGTTATTATTTATGGCTAAATGGATGAGATTTACCAAGCTCAGTTYGATGGTAAATGTTGCAGGGCAGGTACATTACCCAAGCTTGTGTTTGTGGAGCACCTTGGCAGTTTTATATTGATTTTAATAATGCAGTTGTTCTTGAAATAGCTCTAAGTAGAGMATAATGTATGTAATTTATATAATAAGCATTATAACATTCAGAAGTGCCTCATTTTAATTTTACTCAATTCTCATTGACCCCTTCTCCTCCCTTTGATTTTATGGCCGTGTCCTCCCTCTCTCATCACTCTTACATCACTTTTGGCATTGCTCCTCCATCTTTCAGCTTAACTCCCACAAGACATTGGATCCTCCCTCCATACCTCTGGAATGGCTGACCTCATTTGTTTGGAGAGCCTCTGCTCCAAGCTCTGCACTTTTAACATACCAAGYCATCTCTGCATGCTTGTTTTGTCTTCTGTAATCTAGTGCCATGCTTCTCATTTGCTTTCGCTCTGATAACTAATCTTTCCTGATGCATTCCCAGATCAGGCTTACCATAGCATGCTCTCTTCTCTGTGCCAGCTTGCATTTTGTGTCTACATGAAGGGCACAAAGTCTACTACAGGCTAGTTTACAAGTTCCCATAACGCCAGTTTCAAACAACCTTTAACTTCATGGAGCAGTAATTGAGAAAGATTTTAAAAGCTTTTAAAGGGGTAAAGGTTTGTCTTTCTTTGCAAGCCTACCGAAGATGCAGCTGCTATAATTACATTTCTTAGCCTTCCGAGACCTTCCTCTTTGATTTCTGTCCTGGCAGCCCTTTTCCTGGGAAATCACATTAAAATTTTTCTTCTTTACTTTCAAGATCTTATCTCCCTTTTGATCTAGATGTGTATGAGATCTTCTCATCCACATCATCCAGAAAGAGTACTACAGAGCTCATGCACCTTTTTCATCATAATTTTTCATGTTCGGAGGGCCAGATCCTCTGCTTCCTAAAATTCAAATAAGTCCACTTTTTTTCCCTCATTCTATCTAAATTTATGATAATTATCTACAAAAGAACTCCCTCCTTTTTACATGARACCTTGAAATCCTTTTATTAGTCAAATGATCTCTCCATCACAGCGTTGCAAATGATGCAAACTCAAGGAATAAATTCCTGCTTCAAGAGAAGCTTGTTTTAATCATGTYTATTACTATCTCTGTAGGGCAGAGGATTGCCTTTATTTATGCTTTGTCTTTTCTGTGGGCTGCAGTGAGCTTATTATTGAAACTTAAAGCTAGTAATTTGGCTTGAGTTGTCTGAAAGCTGGAATTYTGTATATACTCACATTTCTTGCAGATGTCTGTCACATAGCAAATGTTGCTGGCTGACTGCCCTGAAAACACTGGGTAAAAAAGAGATTCTTGAAAAAGTGAAATACAAATGAATTAGAACCACTTCATATCTAATAGCTAGTGAGTGCACTTCCTGCTTTAAGGGAATGAGAACAATGAAATGTGAAATTTGTTCRGTGGTAGAAGGCTTTGTGTTATTTCTGAATACTTGRAAATACTTGAAAATTCCCTATTTGGTGGTTGACTTTTTTAAAAGCAGTCAAATCACTAAGTGATGGTGATAAAAGTGATCATATTTGTCTAAGTTTGACTCAAAACATACATTGTGATGGACAAAAGATGAGAAACYATTCAGAAAATATTTTCTGTTGGGTTTCAGTGTCTCTAGAGAGCATCATTTTAGGACTTTATCATCTTGCCTTAAAGCCACAGAATATGTGATTCAGTTTCACCATACTATTAGTTCATGTTTCTGCTGGGAAAGGGAATCAATTTCTAGATCTCTGTGTATAAACAGCTTCGTCTTCCATATATTTTCAAGGGAAATCATGAAATGTCCAAAGTATAAAGGTGTACAGAGATATAGATGAATTCCAGTGTTGAAAGCTGAAAGTTAGGTATTTAAACGTTAGAACTTCAATAAGAATTAAATGATCAATATTTTGCCAGCAAATGTGGCAATATATTCTCTCACAGTGACCTCACGTCCGAGTTTCACATAGCGACTTCMGTTACTGGACATATAATCAGAAAAGAACAAAAGATTTTGCAAATCAAATGTAAAGTTTCCATTCCTGCTAAAGAATAGATAGGTATAATGTATCRTTTCATTTTAAACCAAATTACTTCTCAAGGCATTCATACTTCTCTCGGAAGGCGCCAGTGTATAAACCTCTGATAACAAGAACTGAGATGCTTAGGTTCCTACAAGTCAGTTGTGAATTTTGATGAAAAATCTTTACGTTTAAATAGAAAGCAGAGATACTCAACTGAACAGCTCTGTGATATAATTAATCTTTCCCCTCCTCCTTCCATCCTTATTATTGACTCAAGTGCACATGTAAAATAAGGACTTGATCAAAAGGCCTTTGAAATAGGTTGTAATGTGTTAGCTGGCTTGGTTGGGTTTTGGATTGCGCCGATATGTGTTATGTCTTTGTAATAAATAATTAGTGTGTTTCTTGAGTGTCAGTAGCGCTTGACAGACAAGAAGAAACTAAGACAACTGGGTTTCCTCAGTCCTAGGAAAATAAGTCTAATTGCTCTCTGCAGCTGCCTAACTGGAGTATAGGGAAGAGGAAACCAGACTCTTCTTGGAGAGGCAAAGTGATACGAGAGATAACGGACACAAACTGCAACACGAAAAGTTCCAGTTGGATATTAGGGGGCAAAAAATCACAGTAAGGTGGTGAAGTGTTGGAGCAGGTTGCCCGAGAGGCTGTGAACGCTCCGGCCTTGGAGGTGTTTAAAACCTGACCGGACACAGGTCCTGAGCAACCTGCTGCGAGCTGGCCCYGATCCGAGTGAGGGATCACGCCAGACAACCGCCGGCGGCGCCTTCCAGCCTCCCCGATGCTGCCAGTCTGCAAATTCTGCTCATTTTCTGTAGTTTGCTGGTTTCATCTGCTTCTTAAATAAAGTTGAAATGTTTTGTGTGTTTTGAGAAACTACTGGGTTTGCTCTCATTTGGTTACACAAATGAGAAATGGAAAGGTTGTTAAAGAAAGGATTCAGTGAACTGAAAAATCATGTACTTTTCTCTGGAACTATGCAATTTATAGATTAGGTTATAATACCAGGTAGAAATATGTGTTGAGAGCTCACTGCTTTTATGGGCTGAGATATCTGTACTCATGAATAATATATATTTGTGGTGTTTTCTTCTTTTTTTAATAAACAAAGCAAATAGAAGCATTCTACAGTTATTTGGAATATTAAAACATGCTTGCATTCAGACTGAAAATAAGCTGAAGTCTAATAAATACTACTATTGCCACAGATAGATCTGTTTTGCCATATAAATATAATAATCTCTTCTTGGTTGTTCTATTAATCTGTATCTTAGTGGAACCACATTTTTTGCACAGAACTTTAATGCAATATTTTAACCGCAGAAGATTTTGTTTGGCAATTTATTGAAGGTTTTTTTGTTTTTTTTTTTTACTTTTTAGCAGAAGCTGACAATCAAAGTTGATGATGGTGGTAATAAAAGTGGCTTTTCAACAAATTTTCTGATAAGATATTTCAGTTTAATTTTTCAAATTAAGAACTTTCTTAGATTTTTCCCTTTGAAATGGCTTTTTAAATTTTAAGCTACTTAATTCACAAACTTCTGAAACAATATCAACATGAAATATCAAATCTACTCAACTGCAATTTTCTTTGCAGTTCAGTAAAATGTTTTAAGATTTTGATCAATATATTTGTGCTAATTTAGGATAGTAAAATAATTTTATGTGTCAGGATTTCTTATAGCATGGTAAAATAATTTCTTRTCCAGCTTGTAATATGTTGCATAACATAATAAAACAAAAGATGGATTATAAATATGGAATGTGTTTAGATGGAATATGCACATTAAGGTTTTTATACAGACTTTAGTACATACATTCTGTAGTAAAAATTTGGAAAGAGGACTACCATGCCTCATCAAGAGAAAAGAAAGAACAGCTGAAATTTCCTTATTTCAGTAGATTCAAGTGGACTTCAATTATAAGAGACACTCTTGTAGTACTGTTGTTAAATACAAAATAACCTGAGAAACGAATGATCTTCAAAAACACTGAAACTGCACAGGAAGCCGACATTTGTCCTAAGGATACTTGCATGTGAATAAGTGCTTGTGCCTTTCCTTGAAAAACAGAGCAGAAACAAGCACAGAACCAGAGTAGTTTAACATGCAAACTGTACATGGTTATTTCTGCCTACCACATCCTCCTGCAATTTTTGTTGGAACATCTTTTTTTGTAACTAGTAATTTTCTTGGTTGGGACAGGACAGGTCTTACACAGTCCTGCCTTCCTGGGGAGACAGAAAAAAATCCTATGAAAACCGATGTTTTTTYGCAAGTCACGTGCTGTACAGGCCAAGTGGCATCCTTCAGGATTACCTGCTTAGCCTGAAGTTCTAGCCATCAGAATCCTTTACAGATCATTCTAACCTTGTAGTAGGCAATAAAATAATTGTGACCAAACAGGTTAAGTTTCAGTCTCACTTTCCTTTTTGAACATTGGCTTTCTTGGCAATGCAGCAAAGCTTTTGAGGAATAAAGCTTTAGTTTAACAAAACAAAATGTTTTTTATAGTTTAACGGGAAGCAGCCAAAGATCATAATTTTTGAGAGACTGGAACAACATGTCTTCTTCTGTAAATCTTTTCTGAGGAGTTTTCGTGACAAGAAGGTGATGTTKTACACATGCAGTTTAGTATTAGGCAAGAACTCTTTTAAATTGTATTTCATTTTCCATAGCTTTTCTTACAGCCACTTGTAGATCAAAAAATATTTGATCTTAATTATTGTGTTCAGAAATGTCTAATATGCTTGGCGCCTGTGTTCTTTAATGCCTGAGTAACCACTGCGTAGAACTATAATAGCCTCAAGATCTTAAAAGTTATGACAAATGGTTCTTCACTGTGACATGAGTAATTTCTGCCAGGAGTAGACTTAGGAACCCTTTGAAAAGGGTCCTTCCTTCCCCTATGTTGTTTAATGGCAGACTTCAGAGAGGAGGTACGCACACCTGCTTTTGCTCGCATAGAAACGTATATAGTGTTTATGAAAACACATACATGCACGTAAGCTTGCCTGCCTTAGAGGCAAGGATTATCCAAAAGTCAGCYGTGAGAATCTTTACATGTGAACTGCACCTCCAAAGCAATATTTAGAGAAATAAAAGCTAATTTGATATGCAGGACAGAGAGCATAGGAGCACCTCAGCCAACAGGGGTGGACTTGCTATGAAATTACTGCTGCCTGGAGTGTCACGTAAGCACAGGGAGCAACGCAGAGCTAACCCTTACAGTCATGTGTGAACAGCAACTTCCTTACAAAGTCAAGATAAAAAACATCCCTCCACAGCTTCCCTGACAGACAGGCTACCTCCCTTTCCCTTTCCTTACTGCTCTTTTACAAGAAATACCTGGTTTCTAGGCTTTTTTTTTTTTTTCCAGCTACAGAGGTGTCATCTCCCCACCCACCGCCTTCGCTTTTTCCTAATTGCTAATTATATGGATCTGATAATCATCTGCGTTTTGCCTGGTCATTGCTTTTCTGTATAGTTAAATCGTTTCCACCCCTTGTCCACTGAYTGCATTGCAGGTTGGTGGTGTCTTTTAAGCACACACCTCCTCAGCCCACTCATTCTTTAGGAACACCCAGCCAGGACTGTGCTTCTGTAACGTATTTATACGATTTCTCTGGCATGGTATGGCTTTCCTTGCAGGACACAACACAGTGGCCGTCAGTAAGGTGATACCAGGTGCTTCTTCATTCTGGGGTTACACTTTCCCTGGGGTGACCCACTGCGGTAGGGTTAGTAACACTAGGTGCACATTGACTCCTTAAAGGTAAATGCCTTAAAGCAAATTACTGTGCCACACAGCAAATTAGTGGTTGATGGAAGATGGAGAGTTATAGATTATAACTGTGTTAAGAAGATATGAGATGATGTTGAAAGTATAACTTTAAGAGTTTTTAATTAAGTAAAACAGTAGATTAACCACCACTATCTTGACTAAACACATATTGTAGAATTGCAAAATGTGAATACTCATTATTGCTGAGTTGCCTCTGCTGTCAGTGATTGACTTGGAGACGGAGTGATTGAATTGGAGCTGACTGAAAACTGCTGGATTCTCAGACTGAATCTTAAATCTTTTCCAGTTGTTCTCCTTTAATGCAGGCAAGGAAGGAGACTCATCTGTTCAGTGCTGCATGGTTCACTGGATGGAAAGAAGGTGACATATTTTATCTGGTCACTGAGATACCACTGTGTCACTTCACTCTGTGTGTAGCAATTAAAGCAAAGTGAAGCATTTACTTGACAAATTCAGGCTCTTGTTCTTCCTACGGAATTATCATCTCTGGTTTATTTTTTGTTCAAATTGCCTGATAGTAGATTTCTCTCATCACCTCAGTTGCTGGCAAACTGTAATTAGGCATCCGTGTACACAGCTCTAGCTAAGGAAGGTGCAGGGAGTCAGTTCCTTCATTGGCTTGCTTAATTACCTTTGTGTGCTTAATCCAAAGGGTTTGGGGAGCCCTGCTTCCTTTGCCTTTTCTAGCTGTGTAAATCCCATATCAATTATACCTATTCTGGAAGCAAATTGCGCAGTGTACAAGCTTCAAATTTACTTTGCATGATTATTTGTAGGAAGCAAATATAGAAGGAGCTTCTGTTCACCCACAATAAATTCATTTTTAAATTAAAGTGAACATTCATAACTTTCTTCTCACTATTTACCTTTTACCACTAGCAATTAATTTGGTACTCAACTTTTCTGCCCAGTCTATTTCAGATCAGAATTTTCTGTCCCTGGGTTTCCAATGCATTTGCTATATAGTATTGTGTCTTTAATGCCTTTATAACTTGTTTATTGGAAGCAGATCTTTTATTATTTTCTAAGAGTACTGGAGACCTGATTTAATGAGCAATCATTAGATATACTAGGGAGATACATCCACCTGATTATTGTGAAAGGTAACTGAGCAACAAAATTGCTTTGTGAAGGAGCAGCTGTATGCAGAGTTGAAGTAATAAGAAAGTGTGAGGGAATGTGAAGAAGGTTTTAAAGAAAAAGTACTTAAAATAAGGTACCCAGCAAACTGAAGGTTAATGATAAATACACAGAGAGAGTTATGTAACTAGCTAACTGGTTAGTTAGCTTGTTGTGTGTGTGCACGCACACACACATGCATGTATGTATGTATTAGGAGACAGTTTATATAGGTTTGACTGAAAGATACTTCATTGGAGTGACAGGATACTCAGGGACTGTGAAAAAAAGAAAAGTGGGAATAGGTCTTTCAGGTGTGTGTCGGAGATGAAATTGTGCTGCAGCCAGCATTTTAATTTCATGCAGGGTTGGCGTCCAGCTTCAGTGCTAATGTGTGCATTTGGAAATGGATCTGTCCTTCGGGAAATAGGTCTTTTCATAGAGGAAGGAGGAGAGAAGAAGCTTGACACTCTTTTGTTGGCAGAGCTCAAACTGAAATACTTCTTGTGTTACCAGCTTGCTCCTATCAGTAGCAATTAGATTCTCAGTTTGCAGCTTGTGGTGAGCTTAAAGTATCATGTGAGCATGATCGCCATAGGGCTTTAGCACAAGCTCTTCTATTCATGAGTTTGGAGGTCGTCTTCCCTTGGGGGACCAAAACCAGTGTTTGCAAAAGATGTCCCAGTGGAGCCTCAGTAGAAGCTCATAACTAGATCATTGGGTTTAGTTTCTCCTGAGGGTCGCAGAAAGAAGAACCACAAGGAGGTTAGTGAGGACAAGGTGCACTGAGGCTAAAAAATGTCACAGCTACAGGCACAACAACAACAGCAAAGCTGAGCCCATGAGGAAACAAACTCAACTGCTATGCAGTTATGTAGTTTCCAGTGTGTATATGATGTGTATATGATGCAAATCTGCTCACAAGGACTGAAGATACAGAACATCTTAAAATCATGGCATGATGTAAACGATCCCATTTCCAAATTCACTGGAATAATTGCAGCCTAACACAATTCCCCTGCTTTCCTGCCAGGGCTGGTGGCTTTCTGTTCCTCCTCATTCTTGCAGGGGCAGGAGCTTTCCTTTTTGGATGTGAAGTTTTCTTGTAGCACCTACTTGTAGCAAAGTGAGAGTTACACAGCTTGCAAAGAACTCAGCCTGGGAAAATGAACAGGCTTTCTGTGCCATGTAGTAATTCAGGGAGTGAAGAGTAGGGGGAAGACTGAAAAGACACTTTGCAGAGTTAAAAACTATCCTAAGTGAAACTGTGAGTGAAACTAGACACGTTGGTGGAGTTTTAAGAGATGCGGAAGAAAAGACAATTAATCAATACCTATTTGGAAGAGGAAAATGCTCTTGTGGGTGATAAGCACCCTGCAGCACCTTCATTGTGCCTTAGATGTGACAAGCAACTTGGACAGTTCTTTGCGAAAAGGTTTTAATTCCTTCCCTGGATAACATGATACACATCTAAATTCTTTTAAGGGTGATTTTCACACTTACTTGGAAAACAGAAGAGATGCTGATCTGATGGTTAGAAGATCAGAGGAGATTCAGTTCAAGTTCCTGTCATAGCTTTGCAGGTAACTTTCTCTCTCTGTGCCTCATTTTATTATCTACAAAAGGGAAGTAATGATCCTTACTTTCTACTGTGCTGCCCTGCCTTATCCACTTAGCTGATAGGCTTTCTGGGGCCAGGCCTTGCTCTTCCTACGTTTCTGTCTTGGGCCAGCAGTGCTCCAGGCTYGCCTGGGACATACTAGCTCTGTTTTTTCCACAAGCCTTTGTCTTGCCTGGTTTGGAAGGAAAGTTCCCCGTGATGTTTGGATTCAGACTTTAACTTCCTTTTGTCATCTTTCAAGCCCCCCTTTCTTAGACCTCTCTGGCTGTTGCAGCCAGCTCAGCACTAGAAGGAGGCTGTGCAGCAAAGCTCTTTACAGGGCATTTCAGATTGCCTCCTGGAAGCCTAAGAAAGGCCTCAGTTCAACAGACTGTTTGAGCACTTGCTTAATCTCTGCCTATTCAACAAATGCTTTACAAATAAACATGTTCCAAAGTGTTTTGCTATAGATGGGTGAGCTCCAAAATATGCTGCTGTGCTTTGCTAGATGAGAATCAGTCTTTCTCTCTGAAAGAACTCTTTAACTCGCATTAATACTGCTTACATCCTTAGGTGAAAGACTTGACACTTYGTTATTTCTGTGGCAGCTAGAGTAGAAAAGCTGAAAATATTTTTAAATTCCTTCTTAATATGTAAATACAGATTATTTAGTGTAATAATTTGCACATGCCTTATAGATTAACACAACATTTCAGTATGATAGTAGCCATTGAGGATAATTTTACACTCTTTATTGTTCAAAAACAWCAGCAAAGCTCACCTGTTTTAAATGTGCCTTTTTTCCCTGAAGAATCTACTACTTAGTGCAAGCCACTTTCATGAAGGATGTACTGAATTATAGAGCCCAAATTTCCATTTTCTTACATAAAATTTAAAAAGTGCATCAAGATAAARGAGTTGAAATGGTATAGGTTATGTCTTCCAGTGCAGAGGTCTCTTGTTTTTTAAAAAGACCCCTTAAATTATTTTAAAACTTGCTTGGAGTGTGATGGAAAATAACATACTATCACCTTTGGAAACTTTGAGAGTTTAATGTAATTTCACAGCCAGCCATTTCTATGCAATTTTTACTTGCTCTAAACATAATGCTCTGCAGCTGACAAACAGTGGCAGAAAAGGTAGGCGAGAGGCGAGCTAGAGCACATACAGTCAAAGCATCCAGTCCTGCATGCATTTAAATCACATTTTGAGAACTATCAATACTAGGCTTTTAAAATGCCTGAGCCAGAATAGGGTATGAAGCAAATGCTGCAGCCAATGTCTGCAAAGGCAACTCATGTCTAATACACACATATGTGTATGTGTGCATGTATACATATACATATACATATACGTAAAATGTACAATATCTATTCAGCCCGGATACAGAAGCGTGAATGGCAAAAGTGGCATGCACTGGTCCTCTGAAAAATTGCCTGCCTTCAGGCTGAACCTTCTTCCCCCACCTCGATCCACAGATTTATCAGTCACATTTACAAAGCTCAGCCCTTCACTAGCACCATGCTGAAGGGAAAATCTGGCGTGATTTCCTTCTTTGTAACGGTGGCCCTTTCSCTAAGTTGCTTGTCACAGATACAATCCTCAGCAGCCCCTGAAAGGGATTCAAATCCCTCCCTACCTTCTTTATTCCCTGTAAATTCTTTCCGATAAATACTCAGCWACTCCCTTAACAAAGTGGATATTTTTTTTTTTGTTTCTAGGACACAAGTAAGACTGTTTCTGGTAGGAAGCACATAATAGAAATGTGTTTGCCAAGTGCTGCTGCCTCYGTCCTTGGATATGGGAAAGCGTTTTGTTGAAATGGGAAAACCAACCGCATAGGCTCCGCCAGCCCCGCGYGCCTCCCGTCTGCGAGCATCCTCACCCGGGGGACGTGGGCTGCCTTGCAGACCCGGGGGGACGGGCTTAGAGGAGCCTTTTGTTGCGATATTGGCAGCACATCACTGGGCTCGTCGACGTTGCAGATGGAGCGCTTTGCCGAACAGATGGATTCTCAGCTTTCTGAAAGAAAGGGAAGGTACTTGATGTACCACGGTGGGAAAGGAGGGGTGGGGGGGGTATTCCAGGCAGAAGGAAAGGCAGGGAAGAAGGCACGTTCTGCACTTTCTGGTGCACTTGGAGCCTAGCAACCTCTCTCCCAGCAAACTCGTTGGGGAAGTGCAGGCACAGCGCCCCATAAGAGTCACTGTAACGGGCTTGGAGGAAGTAATTTGCACGGAAGCAATAAAAATGAGGGCACAGGCTAGGAAAGAATGCTTTCCTCAGCATAAAATGAGCATTATGTGCAAGAGACCAGAAAGTGCTCCCGACCAGGGTCAGAGAGGCACTGCGATAGCACCCGAGGGGCATAACTGGGCCAGGGGACTGGTTAACACGTTAAGGTCTACTGCATTGCACGCAGATGCTAGAGATGAACGTTACCTGCCACAGTGCAGCCAGGAGCCCCCATTTTCCAGCAGTGTATGCATCAGTCTCTAGTCCTGGTGGTGCCATTCGTACAACGACATCGTCCTGATATCATCTTTCCTCTTTTCTTGTGGTCATCTTCCTCCTCTCCTCACCTCCCYGTCTCGCCCATATCTTGCTTCCGTTTTAATCATTAGCGCAGGATCAGTTCTGCGCAGCACCCAAAGCAGAGTAATCTCATCCAATATTTACTGTTAAAATCTTGATGAAAGTGGCAAGTGGAATGTGATAAGGAAGCAGCCTGAACTGAAAGGAGGGATTGTATTTTGTTGTTGTGTGTTAACTCTCTACAACTTTTCAAACAACACACACACATATAGCACAAACATCACAGTTTATTGTGGTGCAATTTAGGATATGATGGCGTTGGACTTTAATCTTTATTTTTACCTCTTAGCTTAATTAGACAATTTCAGCACCACTTGAATGCAGATGTAAGATCTTTTTAAAAATAATAAGGATGTCCAAGTCCTTGGAAATTCAGATTCTCTGAGAAAAAAGAATGTAGTAAAGTGCAAAAATGTCAAGGTTCTTTTAAAGTGTGATTTTTTATGGAAAGTAGCTACACAAAAGCATCACTTTCTTAAGTAATGGCTCTGGCTTTTGTTCATATTCGGGATTGTGTCAGCAGCAGCAGAGATGTCTAACATCTTTGCGAAAAATAAAGCAACCTGGATTACCTGCCCACTTGTGCATCAACTGATTTCCATTCTGTAGGTTCAAATTCTCGGGGACGCTTGACAGTAAAATAAACAAGGAATCCCATCACCAAATTTTAGCAGGAACATTTTTTAGATTGTTCTGTCTGGATCTCTGCCAAGTTTCAGTCCTATAATAAATTAACTGCAACCCACACAAAAGAGAGGGGGGAAAAAAAAAACCCAACTTCTTCTACAAGACAAAAACACTGGGCAATTTTAATGGGGAAACAAGTGACCAAGAGATTTTATTGGAAAAGTAATTATCTAAAGAGAGAGTGGGCTCTTCTTGTCTCTTTAATTGGAAACAATAACATTTGCAGTCTTACTACACACAGAAYAGGAGGAGCATCGGCATTTTGCTTCACAAGCCTGGCCAAATCGTATAGAGAGTCAAGCATGTTGCTTCCTCCTGTTTTATTTATCCCAATACCCAATACCATAACTGAGCCCACTTTTCTTTCTCTGTGGCCAAGTCTAATCCATCTGCCACAGGACCTCTRTAATTTTTGGAAGTGATGAGCCAGAGTCTGCTTTCTGCATCGTATGTCTGGCTTTATTGAATCTCTAGTCACCCTCGAATAATAAATATTTCATATGTTGGACAGGTGAAAGGTTTCATTCAGCTGCAGATCTGCTTCCAAGGCAACCGGTTCCTGTCATTTGAACAGTTTAAACATGTGGAAAACAAAGCTTTCTCTCTGTTTGTTCTCCTCTGTGATTTTATGTTTAAAGTATTATCTATCTCYCTCCTGTCCCTCGGACAAGCAGATACAGAAAAGTCGATAGCATTAACAGGTAATTCTGAACAATTTATACCCTAAACGTATTCTCTTTCCAGTCAAGATGGGATGAAAAATACCTTTTCTCTTCCCAAGCATAGAATAAATATCTAGATATGAAATTGCTCAGGTTAGCATCTATAAATACTCCGTATACAACAAATATTTGTAAATGCAATACTACATTATGTTTCCCCATGGCAATGGGTGTCTCCCCAGAGTTGCTCTGCTGTAATTCTGTTAAACGGTCATTTTCTTTTTGAGGGGAGCACCTCAGTTTTTTCTTTGGGAGAAGTTACRGAGAAGATTATTAGCAAACTCTCTCCAAACACATCTGATTTATGCTAGTATCTGTGCTTTTGACAGATCTTCATCTGGAAAATGTCTGCTGTATCCTTTACATCTTGCAGCTGAGCAAGCTCTTGTTACAGTTAGCTTTGCTTGTTCTTCCTCCACACATATCTGAGCGTAGCAGGCAGCTGCCCTTCCTCCTCCTCTCAGACCCTCCCRCGTTTGGACTTTCCGGCTCTCGGTCCTGTCTTGCACTCTGTGTCTAAGTCTGTGCCCACTGCTGATCTTTTTTAGGTCCTCTGTGAGTTGGGGCCGGTGACTTTMACAAGCCTTTCTCTTTCCTGCCCGTCGCAATTGTGTGAGCAAAGGGAGATCTGCTGCAGCAGTGGTGGAACGCCAAATAAGGGAATTTTCTACCATCTCAGATCAGGCTCAGCCTGAGACATTTTTACGTGAGGCTGTTTGACCTTCTTTGTGGGTACTCCCTCAGTACAATGCAATTGTGGCAGAAAAGTGACATTTCTCCAGGAGGCATACAGCTGTCTTTGGAAATAAGATGGAAAATGCAGTCTTGGGGTGAGATTGGTGGTGTTTAGACACTCTGATGGAGATCCACGCACAGGTGGCTTGTTCCATCTCTCCATCCTCTCTTTCTGCTTACTTTGGGGGGGGGGGGGTTTGCTCTGGTGCTATATTCAGGGAACAGGAGGATGCTCTAGATCAGTTGAGAAAGACTAAAGTGAAAGATGCAGCTGCTGTTTTGGGTCTGGTGGAGAGGCGAGCCGAGCCTGCAGTTTGGTATAGCAGTCTTTCTGCCTTGTAGGTCTGCGGCTGATCCTCAGTTACAAACAATTAAACTGTGTCTGACCTTGGAGCTGCCTTCTTTCTGTTACCAGGCGTATAGATTTTAGCCAGCAGGTTTCTGGTTAACCCGTCCTCGCAGTTGTTTATTTCCTGCCACTCTGCAGACACACCACTGAGCGTTAAGTATGTGAACTCARAGACGCTCCCTCTCTACCATACAGTTTTAATAGCAAACAGTCACAAGCCAGGTTTCTCCAGGCAGAATTATTTCTACYTAAGAAATATAGGCTTCAGGAATATGCCCTTTCTCTCACCCTTTTCAGACTGCATTAAAAGCATCCACTTCAGGAAACTACAACTGTGTTTGTTCAAGTATTGAATGTGGAAGTAGTACCGGGATCCCTGCCACTGCATGCTTGAACCATGAAACCCAGGTCAGTTCCATTTTTTGGTTTTCGTATACTGGCACAGCACTGCAGCGTGTGGAGTTTCCAGATCTTGGTGGAAACAGTTCCTCTTTTAACATGCAGAAAACACCATATTTGATTTTATAACCTTACTTCTTCTTCTTTTTTTTTTTCCTTGTATTACCAAACAGAAATGTCAGAATGGCATGTCAGCAAGCACGATGTACTCAGAAAGAATCATGCTGACAGACTTGGATACCAAATTTTCTTTTCTAAACTGGCAGGAACAGTTTGGATTTTCCTCACTGCCAACCAGGCTATCCCTGGACCTGAGGGGACAGCAGTGCTGAACCTGCCTTTTGCTATGTCACTGGGACTGCGAGCTGTTGCACTACATAATGCACTCGCAGGCTATGGGGGAATAACAAGTTTCAACCACTGCACACTGAGATTGACTTTGTGACTCAAAGGCAAGTGACTCAATAGCTCTTAGTTTTGTCAGTGAATCAACCACTTCTCTGCCTTCCACCTTCCGTGATATTAAGGATTTTGTGGRTTTGTCATATTGTCATACAGAAAGGTGCTGGGGCAGGTATTGCACTGTCTACAACAAATGTGTGCTACTACTGTTGTCTAGGGTACTTTCTCAGGAGGCTGTTTCTGTTAATAAGTCTACTCTAGATCTCATACTACAAATTTCACCCAGACTGGGTTTGTCCTTCTGCAGTTTTGTGTGTGTAGCCTTTCACTGCAGGAGGATATTTGCACARAGACAAGCAAAGGTAGCAGGATTTAGCACCTACAATGCTTGTTCCCCTCAATGTTTTGCCAAATGACTTTACTTGAAGCTGCACRAATGTTAGTCTGCTTATAGGGAGAACATCTGAGGTCAGCAATGCTTTATACATGGAAATTTGTTGGTGTTTTACTGTGGATCTTGTTTCCCTTGAATTTCTATCCCCTAATTCCTCATGGTTGTATGCTTTGATGTTGCTAGGAGTGCCCTTGAAATAAAAGTTCCTCTCAGGGAAAATTATGCTACTGCCAGTTTTTCCACATTACAATGGGTGAAGAACAATCTGAAATATGTCCAGACGTGGGCTTTTGATGACCAAGAAAATAACCTGCATCTCAAGCCMTTGTCCCCTTCATCACAGACTAACGATCTGGGGAGAAAAATACAGTGTTCAGCTTCAAGCCTTCTCTGACTCATCTGTCGTACCTTGAATTACTCTGCTTCTAAGCTTGTTTCCCTTCTTTTCAACTCTTCATCCTTCACGTTTTTGTTCCTTGTCTAATTATTTTAGGTCAAGTCTACAGCAATTGAATAGAATGCAGTAAAAGTAATGCTCTGTGATCTTCCTGTGGCAGGGAAAATTTGTATGAAAAGATAAATATCTTTTTTATGTATTATTTTTATGGAAGACAATGGAGAGATAAGTTTTGAGTGACTGAAAATTTTGTAACTGCACCATTAATGTTTAATTGCTATTGGCAGCCAAGAAATCCTTTTCTGGATTAACCAGACACTGTGCTTGAGGGATATGCATAGGTGGCAGAAAGTGATAAAGCTGGTGAAACCGCACCTCTGGGAACATGTAATGGGATCTTTCCTGTGATATGCAAATTATGCTGCCAAGTTGCTGTATAAACAATTCATGCAAGAAGTGGTGAGAGCTAGTTAAATAGCTGGATCACATATCAAAGATAAAATCCATCACTGTGAATGGAAAAATGTATTAAAAGAGTGGGTTTGCTTTTTACTTTTTAAATAATAGTCTTTGCCCAAACCAACCAAACAACAACAACAAAAAAAATGTAGTAAAGAGTAAATAGCAAAAGGCTTATCACAATTGTTGCAGTCCAGAGTAAAAGAGAGTTTAGGAATCCAGAGCAAGTAGAATTTACAACAAACACAATCTTTTTTACTACAGGAAACTAGCCAATCATGTTACATTAAAAAAAAAAAAAAGAGAGAGAGAGAGAGGGAGAGAGAGAGAGAAAGAGAGAGAGAGAAAGACTACTTCACAAATGCTAATTTGGTTTCTTTTCAGGCAGAAGACATGCACTGCTTATTTTTCAACAATAAAGCCAATCCTGCCATTTCTATTCTAAGCATGAGCAATGATCTCAGGCAGCCCAGCAAAACATATTTCAGGGTCATATACAGTCATAGATCAATGAATGTGCACAAACCTTATTGACGCTGGCAGAAGCTGAGCTCATGGTTTTGGCCTGAGTTTCTACTTATTGCATTTTATACTGTATGAGGAAAAGATTCCAGCTAATCACACTCCTCCGATAAATCAAAGATTATTCTTTCACAAATGGCATTGAAACCCTCATTGACATCATGTCCAACTGCATTATTTTTCCACAGAGGTCAATCGCTGTTGCAACTGTTTTCCCTTAGTCCTCTCCTCTACCTACTGCTCATTTAAGATTTGATGTTGCTCTGTTGAAGCCAACTGAGAAGTCCCTGATTAACTTCAGCGGGAGCTGGATCATGCTCTAGAGCCCTAAGGGGCCAGAAGTTGAACATTTATGAATGCAACTGGGAATTTTAAAGCATCGGGAGGCAAGTGAAATATTTTTGGCCTGTGACTTGCTTTTGTTTTGCTATGCAATAGGAATGATACTCTAGATAGAGTCATATAGTCATAATAAACAGATCCTGCATTCAACAAATGCATCAKATTCTCTTCAGTGTTTAATCACCCACAAAAGCTGCCTCGGATGCTCTTCCACCAGGAACAATATCTCCTAATTAACTATAATTAAGGTATATTATAACAACAGGATGTGAAACTAGATGGATCTGTCTCTTGACATTTCAAATTTGAATTTTTTTTCCTTTCTGCCAAGTCTGTTAATATGCTTCAATTAATGATAACAGAGGCCAGGCCATTCTCTGTGATGGATCTGCATACATGAATCTTAGTACCACTGAGATAAGATGGAGCATGTATCTTTTTGTTATTATAGCACATTTAGAAACAGGCATGTTCCCCAATTAAGCACAATTTACTGGCTCAGATGTTGATTTCTTGGAAGTCAAGGTTAAAAGCTTCATCACCTTATCCTGCTGAGTCCAAAGGCTGTGCCAGAGATGGTGGGGAAAGCCTGTTACCTTGTCTATAGATTCTTCAGAGAACCTGTGTCCACTTGCAGCAGGTAGAGCACCTCTTTTCACTCACTAAGAAACCACGTGAAATTGTTCTAGTGATGCACTTATCAAATAAGCAAATTCTTAAGTTCAGTGGCACAAGAAAGAGGTTAGGTTAATATCTAGAAAATTATTGCTTCTTCTCTGAGCTGTGGCAAACATCAGGGCTTCACAAACAGGTAATTATTTGGAGGGCTAGTCGGTAGTAAGGCTTAGGTATAGTCTGAGTATAGTTAGCTTGACAGTTAAGACTTTAAAACTGTTCCTGAAAGAAGAGAAACTGGTAACATAACAGAGAGAATTTTCTAGCTCAGGAATTTCCGGTCATGATACTTAGCTGAATAAGCTAGCCCCTTGCAGCTAGTGGCAGTTTTCCTCAAGAAAATTAACAATACTGCCATTCTACTGAGACTGAAATCTTATTCGTACGCGAAAATAAACACTAACATGACAATGTGCTACAGCCCCATCTGGCAGCTATTCCAGAACTTGGGGATGATTTGCCGTGTGTCAGTGATGCATTTCACAACGTCGTTCATAAACACACCACGGGACTTGGGGAGGAGTTCACCATTTCAAAGACGAGCATAGATGAAGCTGGGTTTCTGCAGCATTTAGGGTGGTGTATAGATATTTGCCTGTAGTCATCTATTAAATTTCATAAAGCATATGCAATGTTAAGGTTTCATGCAAAATGCTAAGAAAAAAAGGTGAAAAGCATATCTCCCATGCTAGTCCAGTGAGCAGCTCTATTTTGATAAAGGCTTAATTAAGTGTTCTGTATTTCTATGGTTGCAGAATACAATCATATGTTCCCGGGATTTCTTTTTAATATTTTTTTGTCGTTTATTTTTAGCTAACCTAGTTCTCTATACCTTCCTAAAGAAAAAAATACAGATATATTTGAATTGTGTTCCCAAACATTTTTACCATGAATCAGTTATCTGATTGAGAAACGACCTGATTACAAACTGTTCAGTTTTCTTTTAAGATATCCATAAGCAGTTTTTATAAAGGCTCGTGTTTGTTTGCATCCTGTGTGCCCATACTTGCTTGATCACAGGCAGGAAATATTTTTGTACACTGCTGCTATGCATGACTAAGAAAGGAGCTGCAGCTAGAGCGGGATGAGATACAGGCTGTAATTTACACCTGACAGAGTGTGGATTTCATTGCCAGTCCTTTTAAAGGAAACTTGCTRTTTTCTGCACATTCAGATAAATAGTGATTCCATGAGAAATTAGGGTCATTTTTTTGTTTGTTTTTTTTTCTCCCTTGCATTGGTTTTGTTTTTCACTAGAAAAAAGAAAACTTCAACCTAATGCAATCCAGTGTTATGTGCAGACATAAGGCTTGGGCCTGTGACACYGGGCATACCCCGTGTACATAAAACAGCCCAACTAGATGAATAAAGTGTGAGATAAAGAAAGTATTATCACTACTTTTCATGGGTGGGGGATCGAGGCACGAATGGTTTAAAATGACTCGCCCAGAGTCTATTGCAGAGCTGTATGAGGAACAGAAATCTCCTGGATCCTGGTCCTGTTCCTTTTCCATTCCTAGAGAACAAAAGACCCCTTATTTGTTTTGGTCAATCTGCAATTTCAGATAGTTTGGAAGACGTTTAGAGATAGAAGAGGCCTATTAGTCTTTCCTACTGAAAGAAAGAAATATTAGTAGGCAATTAAAAGAGTAACAAATGCTACCTGTTTAAACTGCTCCAGTTGCTGTTGCTCTGAGCTTCAGACAAGAAGGCACATAGAGGTCATTTAACCTGACCACTTATATATCACAGGCCACCAGAGTCACCTAGGCACTCCTAAATTAAACCATACATTTTAGACAGAAATACACTGGTCTCACAAAACATTGTCTATTTAGATTGTAAATTCAATGGACTGGGCTTTGTCTCCCCATATATCTGCTTCTCACCTCCTGTAGGATCACATGGATGAATAAGGGCGGCTTGTACTCCTGTCAGTTTAATCCCTTGCATCGCCAGAATTCTTTGATTAATTGGATACCTTGCAGCTCAAAAATACAACTCATGGACAGCGTGGGCAGAGAAGGTGCCAGAAAGGCCCTGGTACCGAGCCTGGCACCCCGATCTGCCTTGCAGGGTGCCAGGGGAGCTCTTTGCTCCCTGGACAGGGATGGAGCTGAGGCCACCGAGCCCTGGGAACCGCCTGCGCCCTGGGCGCCTTGGCCATGCAGGCTACCTCCGCTGCATGTTTGTGGGCTGAAGGTGAGGTATGGTCCCAAGACAGGGTGGTACACAGGCTTACTACTTGACGATATAAACAAACAAGTCCAAACCATCAGTTACCATATTCGTAGCTACAGGCTAAATGCTTTATTCATAACGCTGCAGTGAAATTATTAACATTATGTTTGTTTAAAAAGTAACTAGTAGACCATTTGTGACCCTCATAATACTCATGTTAAGCAGTACTCTACTGGTTTACACTGGTTACATTCTGCTTTATGTTTTCTACTGGGCCAACTTTCAATGATTTTTCCTGCAGTAACAAATGCTATTTATGAATATAGGTAACTAATTTACCAAAGCTTCACACAGTGACTTCAAGGCCCCCGTTTTGCCATGAAGGATTCTGTGAATTTTTTGGTCTTGCTATTGACTCTGAGTTTTTTCAGATTGTATCTTGAAGCCCGGAAATACTGTATTACAGTAAAGTAAATACATTATTCTTGTTATTGCCCTTGTTATTAGAAAATATTTATATAGTGCAGTAAATTTACATTGTACTCTATCAACATAGATAAAAGCACATTCTTTGCCCTGAAGAGCTTATAATTCAAATAAGACAAGATAAGCAAACAGACATCACGTCAAGAAAGGGTGGGTGAAAGGATTTTTAACTATGTGAAAGGTGCAGAAGAAATGCATGAGGAGAGAGGGGGATGTTACCATCATCGGTGTATTCAAAGTTTTATATCACAGTAGCATCTTAAAAGTCTCTCTCATGGGACAAAAGCCTGGCTGCACGAGGTGCTGCACAAACCCCTGGCAGAAGGGTGGCCATGCCTTGGAGCTCCGTCCTTGCTGGTGTGGTGACATCCTTGCCCAGGGGCGCTCCTGGTGAAAGCTGAGGACAGCGCAAAGAGTGCCAGGTCTCTCCCTGCCTGAGGGAAAATCCTCACCATTTTCTGCCCTCAAGAGTGGTAACTGAAAGTGGAGAAGACAAATATACACACAGGAGATGCATCAGGGAAAGGGGAGTGGAAGGGCTGTTAAATGGAGAAAGGTACATCAGGACCACTCGAAGGGAGGGCTTTTAGCATCATATTCACTCTGATTTGTGGCTGGAGCACCCTCCACCCTGGCTCCCAGCAGCCAGCAAAAAAGGGGAAGCTCACAGGAGACTTTCTGGTTTTCTGAGCACAGCTGATGCACAGTAACAGTGTGTTTGCCTGATCTGACCTTATGTTAAATACCGGCTCGCCTCTTCCTCAGTGGAAAGGAACGAAGGTATCTGAGAGTCCCATAAACAGGAGCCCACTCACAGAGTAGGTGATATTCCCTACATCTGCAACCCTGCAGTAACTCCTCATGGTCCCATACACTCAACAGCTGAAAAAAGAGAAAATTTCTGGCTCRATTTAGCAATGTACTTCAATCTCTTCTGAAAGCTAATGGTAGTGAGGGAGCAAAAAGGGCCTGGAAGCTCTGCTCTGTCCTGTGCGAAATGGGAAAACTTCTTTTATTTCCTTTATTTACCCACAGCATCCAGCCCAGGACAAGGGAAAGGACAGAGGGAAACTCACTGTAGCGGTCCTTACCTCCTAATTGGAAGAGGGAGCTCCCCCAGAGCAAGCTGCAAAGGATRAAGAAAGCCAGTAGCAGCCTGGGCAAGGCTGATGGGCAGAAACAAGGGGAGCGTGGGAGCCAAAGTGGTGTGTGGTCTTCACTGATCTTTAAAACAGGAGCTGCAGGAAGCCAGGGAGTTCAGTGTTTCAGTGGCTGGAAAAGAAATGGAGTCGAGGGGGTAGATTTCCTTTGGAAGTGGGAAGAAAGGGGCTGAAATGAATTCTATCTCCAGAGAACAGGCAGATATAGGGCAACACAGTGTAGGAAATGTGTTTGAGTGGGCAGCTCCTGTTATCAAACACTAATAGTCATATGTTTGCCTATTCACTGGAGATGGGCAGGAAAAATCAGAAAGCAAGCCATCTCTCTCTCTAAATATATACATGTATCTATATTTGGGGACATTCTCGTGAGTTATTGCAATCTGACTCATAATATCTGTTCCCTTGAGCTTTGCTGTGCTGGAATTACTAGGCAGAAAAAGGACATGAGTGGGAGCCAAATCCCTCAGGACTGAGTGTCTTACTGGGATGCATATATGGCAAATAGGTAGCTGAGTGGTGGCTAGACTCCCAAGGTACAGTTTGGTTGGCACAACCCAGCTCATGCCTTGAGTCTTTTTAAAGTAACATCCTCATCTAAAACTGCAGCGTAGATAGCTGCAATAGAAGAGAGTGCCAGTGAAGGGAGATGCGGACCTTCAAGGTGGGTTTCGTCACATAGTGAGGCGGATGTCTAAAACGGATCACCAGAAGTACCTGTTTCTACCCACTGATGATGCTGTATGTACTGGCTCTTCTGCTGCCTTCACAGAACAGGTATCTACTTCAACTGAAGTTAGGTGAGATGAATCCCCCACAGACAATGAAACAAAATACATTATAATAGATAATATTGTGTCTTAGCTGTGAAGAGATGTTGAATGAGGGAATGGCCTGTGGCAGAATAAAGCAAGAAATGTGTCTTCGTTGTAAGGGGGAGTATGAAGTCAATGGATGAAAACAAAAAAATATGAAAAAAAGCAAAAAAAAAAAGAAAAGAAAAGAAAATTGTGAGGTAAATGAGGAAGAACAGGTGATATACTAAGAAGAGTGGAAGGAATTCAAGATAAATGAGACCAGGGAGCACACTACCAATTCAGAGCTTACAGTTGGAGAAAAGATACTGGATGTGATGTGCTAAGAGGTGATGGCAGCTTTTGAAGAGCAGAGACATATGGTTGATAAAAGAGACAGTAGTTTTTCTTTTAAGAAGAACTTATCACCAGAAACCTTGAATTGAAACAAACAAAACAAGCCAAAACATCTCTTTCAGAATCTCACTTAACTGGCATCACTGAGACAATACATGATGGTCTTGCTTAAAATTTTGATCAATACAATTTAGATTGCTTCAGTGCTTTGAGAAAATGTGCTCTATGGATCCCCAGGCACATAGGCAAGGACACTCAGGTGTCACTTGATGTCACAATTTGGTCCAAAGATATATGCATATTTTTAAAATATTAAAATAGCTTGATTGACAAGGCTTTTTTTTCCATGAAACTCTGCCTGAAAAGACAGGCTGCTTTAACTCCAGGAGTTCAATTATACAGGCTTCGAAGGAAAAGAGAAMTGATAATGAATACATTTTAGAAACTTCTAAAAAGTTGCTTAAAATAGATTTTCATACATAATGTTGCTATGTGAAACTCAGCTCTCTGCTGGTCTTCCGGGGCTAGAAGAAAGTAATGTGTGTTCATTTGGAAATTCAGTAACAAGGCTTCCTTGCCTCACTCTGGTGGACTGTATGATACTGTCCCTGTGGGTCTGCCACAGGCATTTCACTTTTAGGTTTAGTAGGAAGCTAAAATGCTCTTCCTGCAAGGATGTATCAAGTAGCTCTGGGACTCTCCCTAAAGGTGCATCCATGGGGGACTCGGGTGGTGATTCCCACCACATGACTCAGGTCTCTCCAGTTGCTTGCAGACAGCCGGTTGTTCCCTAGTGACACCAACCAGCTTAYGGCTCAGGGACATTTCAGTGAGGCTGGGGCCATCTGCTTGGCTCACCTGTCTCAATCCCCTCTGCAGCCTGCCTTTTTGGAGACATCCCTTGACACCCCGAGGGAAAAAGAAGAAACCTCTGTGCATCTGGAGCCCCTGTCTTTGTGAGACCAGCAGTGTTTTCTGAAACCGGCTTTTCTGTGTGCCTTGATCGAGGAATCCTCTTCTGGTCTAATTAACATTGAGAACTGAAAAACCTCATAGACCTTTTCACTGTGTTATTTCAATGCTACAGAGAGACTTTAAATCACATCTGTCTTATTTTCTCATATATTCTCTTCTCTGGAAGAGCTGGAGTAAATGCTAGCATTGAGGTAACTAGGAATGTTTTCTCTGAATGTGTCTTCTACATAGAAGCCAACACAACTAAGCCACCTTCTTTACAATATTTTAATTCCCTTCAGTATGTCCAGGTACGTTGGGTGCTTTCTGTGTTGTCTGAAGTTGTGTATGTCAAGTCTCTGAAGCACTTGATAGCCTTCAGTCGAAAACAGTATTATACAAGGCCTATTTTTAAAATACTTCTAGAAGTAATTGAAAGATTTCAAAAAAAAAAAAAAATATTTGTGGTTACATGTAAAATCTTAAAGAGCAGAAATTTAAAAATTGGTCTAGTTTATTCAGCAGGCCACTGCCCTCCTAAGTGGGAAGCAAATTTACGATTTCAAATAGGCTTGACAGAGTCATCAATTCACAACAGCATTTGTATTCAAGCAATTATCAGTCTTGTTTTTTGTCATGGCTGCACTGCATTGCTAGCCTGAAAATTTATTTTTTGTTTGTTTTTTTTACAGATGATTTTGGTATTGCATATGCTTTTTCATTGCTAAGCTGGACTTCTATAATGGTTTGCTTAATGTGCCTCCAGATTTTGTTATTTATAGACTTCAGTGTACTCAGATTGCAGCTGCTAGAATGCACACAAAAGAAAAAGCACATTTGTAACCTGTTAAGACTTTGCTCTGGGATGCCCATGAAGTTTGGGATTTAGCATGAAATATTACTGGATGACCTTTAAAGGAGCACCACAAGAGAACACCTGTTTATTTTTCAGACCTTTGTTTTATTTTTTCACTGTTGAAATCTTCTGGTGTTTTACTTTCCGAGGAAAATCTGGCCTTTGTCTGTTCCACRTATTATCTTCAAAAACTGCTGGGGCAGAGGATTTTAATAATGCAGCATCTCAAATGAGCAGTTCTTCCAGAAAATGTGTTTTGTGCAATTTGGCTTTGTTACATTTAAGATAAAACTGTAAATACATTGTGATTTTCCTCTAAATTGTCTTGTCTTATCAGTATGGCCATGATTTACTCTTTTACTGTTTTCAGTGCAAATTGATGGAGAAAATCCTTTATGACTATGTAAAAACATACAAATAAAATGTATATACTAAAGAGTGAAATCTGTTAATGCTGCAATATATGTATTACGAGTTTATAAGATGACAGTGTAATTTTTAATGGTATAACCTACAATGAGCAAYGGTGTTACAATTCATTCGTAAGACTAAAAATCAAAAGAATAAGGTAACTAACTGAACACATGATCAGAGCTCTCATCGAGGCACTAAGAGTAGGACCTTGCTTATCTTCACTGGCTTGTGCCTAATGGAACTGTTTTCTCAAGGTCAGCACCAGTTCCTACAGAACCAAAGTGTGCCTTAAAAAGTCTCCTGTAAGAGAGAGACCCGGTAAAGAAAACCTGGGGTGACTCTCTGGAGATCCTGGAAGGCACCTCTGTCCAGCAGTTGTGGAGGCTGAAGTGTGCTGGATGCCTAAGTAAGGGTCCCATCCCAGAACATAAGACACATTTTCAGAAATGCTGTAGTACTTCACGTTTTATTAATTGATTTTTTTTTTTTTGGCTAATTGTTACTGAAAATGCGCTTTTCCTTCAACTCCTTCTGAATTTCAGATTTTAGGTGAGATKTTTTAGGAGTTAACATACCTCTAACCATGCAAAAGTATAAAACAATGCCTCTTCTTGAAACATTGCACATGCAATATTAGGGGTAAAAGCCATCTTTAGAGTCACACTGAAGATGTTTCTATCATGTACTCCAGGCAGGGTGGCTATGATAAGAACTATTATGTTCATTGCTGCTACTCCTAGTTTTCTTCTTCTCCAAAGATGGTCAGGAAGACTCTGATAGTGACTGATGGCAACTCCTTGTCTATCTTTTCTTTCTCTTTCTTTCTTCTGTATTGGGAATCCATCCTGCAGCTGGAAAAAAAAATGGAAAGAACCTGTACAAAACACTTGATGTATTTTAGAAGAAACCTTGACTTTATCTGGCAAATGACCTGCCTACTGGGGCAGGTCAGGTGGAGTGTGACCAACCTAATGCCTGCTGTCTTATGAACCACAATGAACAGAAACAAGTGTTTCACRCATGTTCTTCTAAAAACTGGAAAACTTGCCTAGATATAGTGGTTCACAAGACATCACATCATTCCTGACCGTCTGTGTTGTCTCGAGAATTGGCAGCAATAATATTTAATGTCTTTGCAACTTGCAATCCTGGRTTTCAAAAGGTTGATGGCGTAAGTCTTTTCCTTGACAGATTTAGTGGTAGCTAAAATTAGACAGAGAGGTGAAATGACTCAAGGTCACTGAGCAGGTCTATGTTGGAGCTGGGTAGRGGACAACTCCTTGCATCCCTGGGCTGGCTGCTGACCCTGGCACTCCATGGAGGCTCTTCACTGTGGTGCATTTAATCAGCTTCACTCCATGTCGTAATTCATTGTCTGTGGCATTATGGATATCTAAAGGGTAGGATTTTAACTTAGCAATCTGCTGTGTTATTGAATTAGTTTTATGTTGTGTTAATTTCTTTGTCTCATGGCATTCATTGCCTGTGATAATTGATGCACAATATATAACCAAGTTCTGTGTTCATTTGGGTAAGTGCATTTAATTGCCTARTATAAAATATGTGTACTAAGTACAATCTGCTATGACTGAGAAGTGCTCATTGGTATGGACTTGAGGGTGCTTTATCTTCCTGACAACCAGTCTGAGGAAAGTCTAAGTATCTTCCACAATCCACCACCCAGGGATCACTGCTTGCCTTATGTATAGAAAAAAAATAACCACAAAAAAAAATGCCTTGTGGAATTGCTTTGTGGTGTTCGGCATTAGAACTTTGTTAATCAGAAGCTCCTAAGTAAGGAAGTTAGTGTTAACATCCCCCCAGCCCCAATGCTTCAACAGCTAGCAGCACCTAGAAGACTTTACACATTTTCTCCTGTTAATCAGGATTACAGCTTCATATACTCATGGAGTTACTCCCCTAGAGTAAAGCTACTCCCATGTGGAAGTGTTTATAAACACAGATTTCTTTTACATATATCTTCAGGTCATTAATGCTTAGAGAATTACTACTCAGTTATAAATCAGGATTGCTTTCTAAAGGTGTGATGCCAGTGAGATGGTGTTGATTTGCATCTGCTCAGGATCCCTGAGCATAAACTTTCACTTTCTTGCCTATTTTAACTAATTCTTGCTATTTTTAAGAGAACAAGAACCTTTACCAGTAGATGCATTTCTCATCATACACATCACCTTGCTTTTCATATGGCCTAGACGCTGAAAACATAGTAGGTTTATTTGTTTCTCTGGCTTGTTTTGTTTCCAGTGTTCATAAGGAGTGTAATAGTGCAGTATCTAAGCTATACAACGAAACACTGAAATTTGCCCAAAGCTTATTTTATTTAGGACATTAATGAAGTAACCTCCCCTTCCTTTCCACACTGTAATATTTGAAAGTTTTGAAATAAAAGCTAATGGTTAATTCTAAATTAGGAATGAAGTGCCTATGAGATTATTTTTAGCCATATAATGTTGTTCTGTGTTAATGTAATCTGCAAGTTGTCAGCAGAAGAGATCTTTGCAATTAGTATCTTCTCTTGTAAAAGAGCTTGTAAAAGAGCTAGCTTCTACGATCCATGTCCTCAAGGATGTTGCATTAGTTCTGCCTACGGCTTGCTGCAAATTATTTAGTGTGTTCATAGGTGCATTTATGCTTGTTATTCAGCTCTCTCGCATTGACAAAATAGCCTGCAGCAGTTCTTGGTTAGATAGGACTAGTTTCACTTTAGGCTCCTCGCATGCAGTTTGCAATTTTCCCCTTGCTCAGCCTGCCTTGCCTCTTGTTCCGATAAGGCTGTAGACCTGATGGCTGGGGAGGAAACACTCCTGCCCAGAGACACCATGGGGTATGAGAGTATTTTTAGCGCAAAGACCTCCATGGCTCAGCCAGGCAGAGCTGGTGGCAATAGTACATACGGCATTCACAAATTAACTCGGGGACTCTGCTTTACTTCATATTCATGGCACCACGTTACTCCCACTCTGCAAAGATTTTAACAAATACATGCATCTGATTCATGAAAATATACACAGATTTCAAAATTTGTAATCATCCTGATGGAGGCAAATGCAAAATAAATCATCTATTAGTTTCCAGTACACTGGAGTGTTATTTGTCTGATGTAGGGTCTGATTCTTTATGGATCAATTACTATTTTTGGCAGAGCTGCTACAGCTGCAGTGTGGGTCTGTGAGGGAGGAGATGTGAAGTCCAGTGGCAGACCTCCTTATGTCACTTGGCACAAACTTCACAAAGCAGTAAAATAAGGGGAAGAGATGGTGACAGAGAGAGTCCAACACCAATTTTATGCCACTTATCCCAGGAATCCATACTTGTTTGAGATGCCTTTGTGGGTCATCTTCTGAAACCATGAGGCAGCACCTCCTTCCTCCTAAGCAGGCAGAGTAATACGTTATGGGGCTAAGCACATAACACATAATGTATGAAGAGGTATTTTATCACTACTGGACTTCAGATGCTGCCAGTCTCAGCCCTCTCACTTACATCAAGGCAACAAGGCTTTCAGTCACAAGAAAGGCCATGGAGAGCATGGAGGAATGCCAGAGGGCAGGTCTGATCCGTGGSTCATAGATGAACCACTCTCATCTGAGCTTTCAGCATATTCTTGTAAATCCGAATTGATTTCGGAAWGACTCCTAAAGAGGAAGGGGGCTGTACTGAGTGAGAAATAACTTACTGACAAGGAATAATTCAGTCAGCCCTAACCTTGAAATAGATGTTTGTGGTCAGAAGTTTATAGCCTGAGTGAAAAGAGCTAAGTACGAATTTAAGGAGCTGAACAGGAGACACCAAGTTTTTAAAAACTTGACATAAATCTCAGGCAGCTTGCCTGATATTAGTCACATTCCCTGCAGAGGACGATTRTTCAATATTTTTTTGTGTTTATAGATGTTATTTAAGAGATAATTTTATCATAAAATTATTTTATATTATGTGCAATGAATAGTAGAGATCAAATAAGAACTGGAATTACAAATTCAAATATTAAGTTGGTAAATATTGACTTTTAAATAGACCCATTGTAGTTTTGAACCAAATGCTTTTTGCCTAGCATACGATTATTTGTAAATTACAATACTAAAAACTGCACAGTATTGTCTGACCCTGTCACTTTTTTCACTTTTACAACTATTAAGGTGGTCATGTTCCCATGAAGTGATCTGAAGTGTCAGGGAGCCATAATATAAACCTGTCTAGCTTGTACTTTATGCACATCATATGAAAAAAGAARCGTGGGAGGAACTGAGCTAAAATATAGTATAATCACTTTAATTATTTCTTTTCTAAAGATGAATTCTTAGGGTTTGCCTATTGGAAACCTCATAACTGAGGACTTTCAAGTACTTTTTTAAAAGACAGTCAGCATAATTGTCTTAGGGTTGAACAAGTCACCAGCAGGCACCTGTCAGATATTAATGACCCCCCCACACACCCCTTATATTTGGAAGCAGTCGGTCAGCTGGGATAAATATCCACTAGTATGAAAGACTAGTAGATCAGACCCTTTAAGGTGCTGGCCAGAGAAAAATGTAATAGTCCCTATTTTCTCTGTCTGCTGTGAGTGCTGTCAGCTCACAGCCTTTGGTCACACCTCTCATTCTGCTCACTTACTCAACCTCTTTCTACTGTCAGCAGCGCACTGACGCAGTGAGATTCACCAACAATAGTACCAGCAAAAAGGTAAAGTTATGTAAAATTCATGGTCTGACAGAGACCTGATGAAAGCGACACATATTCACTGGAAGCGGATGCTCCATCTTGCATCAAATTAACTAACCTTTGTGAGTCTAAGATACAATGTGAGTTAAGGACCAGGCATCATCCTCAGCTTTGTTAGGTTGTGCTGCATTTCTACATCTCCACACATTCCCTTCTGAATGTCCTTGTGGGCTATTTTTTCTTCCTTTCATCTCAGAACAGGAAACTATTTCCTTGAAACTCACAACATCAGTTAATTGTTAACAGTTTTTTTTTWWAAAAAATCACATTAATCCCTAAAAATGTTCTTTCAGCTGATGCCTTCATGCTGAGGAGGCTGTGTAGGTACTGATAAGACCTAATTTGTGAAGGGCTTTTCAACCAGAGGCAAGCGGTCTGACGGGTTCATATGTGGCACTGTTTGTGCAGCAGGATGAGCATTTGCTGAATCTCCTCTACAAAGGCCACTAATTGTGTGCAGCGAGGCTGGGGCTGGTGATCCAGTGATTTTCCGAGTGGATTCCCAAAGCAACCCGWTGTTTTGAAGCTATATTCTGAATGCGACACTTCATAGCTGATTTCTTCTGTTCTCTTTCAGAGCCTAATGAGCTGTGTGTGGGCCCTGCATTCGATGACATCCCATCTCAAGATGCTGCTAATACAGTAGCTAATTATTCTTGATTGAAGAAGTCTAACAGGAACAAGAGGAACTGGTGAAAAAACAATGGCTGCCGGTAAATATCTCAGGTCTGCAGTGGTCGTAAGAAAATGGCTGGAAGGAACTGATTCCCCTGTGAATGGGGAGTGTGGAGATATGTGGTCACGCCTGGGGTTTGGGGTTCAGGATCGGAAGGGTACCACACCTTCAGCTCCCAGACCCCCTCTTCTTTCCGCAACCCTGGAAAATCCATGCCTGGACTCAGTCCATTTTGGCCATAGTAATGATAATTCTCTTTCGTTTTTCAAACAAAACTTGGTCTATCACAGAGCAAATCAATTTGGCTTGACCTCTGTTTAGGTAGGAGTGAATATATGCTTAAGTCTTTTTTTAAAAGTAGTTTCTCATATAAGACACATCATTCYTTGGAATGTGTTTGGTTCTCACAGCTTTCTAACAGTTTGATGCTGGTTATATATATTTAAATTAAATCATAAGATCATAGAATAATTCCTTCAGGTTGGGAGGGACCTCAGGAGATCTCTAGCCCTACCTCCTGCTCCAAGTGGGGCCAGCCATGGGGTAAGACAAGGTTGTTCAGGGCTTTATCCACGTGAGTCTTGAAAACCACCATGGATGGTGACTGCACAACCTGTTCCACTGCTTGACTGTCCTCAAGGTGAAAAAGTTCTCCCTGTATCCAGTCTGAACCACTCTTGCTTCAGTTAATGTTTGTTGAATGTTTTCAATATCCTCATTTTTTCTGTACACTACCAGGTACTATTATCAGTGGTTTAAAATGTGAATCATAATTAAGAAACAAAGCAAACTCAAAAGAGGCAGTGGCCCTGGTATCTCATTTTCTATGAAGATTTTGGTTAAAAATCTTGACATGTTGACTTTTCTATTTATAATGTGTTTTTTTTTTCTTGCAGCAGCTGATGGTTTGGGAAGTATAGCTATAGATACCACACAACTTAACATGTCAGTCACTGATCCAACAGCTTGGGCTACAGCTATGAATAATCTAGGAATGGTTCCAGTAGGATTAGCAGGACAGCAGCTTGTGACAGGTAAGATTTTTCTTTCTAAAGAGATTTTGATAACAGTCCATGAATTCTTTAGATCCTTTTTTTAAAAGAAATATCTGGAATAATTTCTGAGAACATATGCACTCAAAATATCATCTATGACTAATATCACATAATATGTATTAGTTGTTTCTTGTAATAGTTATATAATCCATATTATATTTTAACCTTGTGGAAAAGCCAAAAATCTTTGGGGAAATTAAAGAGCTAAACCATCARTTCTCATGCTCTATCAAGACCGGGGAGCAGGTCACATAAGAGAGAAACGTGTGAAATTCTGATTCTCCATTCAGGCAGGATGTCTTGAGGTTCTGCCAAGAAATATCATGGACTGAGAACTCTTGGTTGGAGAAAGACTGTAAGGTTATATTAAGTGGGGAGATAAATATGAAACCCATTCAGTTCATATACTCAGTTAATATTAGTGAAGTGAAGCTCTCCCATCAGGCATGTCCTTATTTACTTTCTGCTTGACTACATACATTGAATTTCAGGAGGCTGTTCCTGTCTGCTTTTGTTATTTTAGTTACGGTTTGGGAGAACATTTCAGGGGATCACTTTTTCTTTCTAATAAAATTAAAATAATACTTTGAATACCAGCCATGTTTCTCACACAGTCCTGATGTCATTTGATTTCTGTGAGAACTGTAGAGGCCTGATTAGTTGGGATTAGACTTCATCACTCCTGTGAGGTAGAGAAAGATTATTTTTATGTGGGCAGATGCCCTGTGGAAACAAGCCATCTCTGTGTTATGAGCTGGACAGACATAAGACAGATCCCTTCTGGAAACTGTATAGCCACTTTAGCTTAAGCAAAGCTATGCAACATCTGGATCACAGCAGCTTCCTGTCACGTCTGCGCCCGTCCGTGTAGACATGGATGCAGTGAGCCAGGTCACGATGTAAATCACTCTGTTTGACTCACTGGGGATTTGTGAAGCTTCATTTTGGCCAAGTATGTCCCCTCCTGAGATTAGGAACTGAGTGGAGTTGTGCCAGTTCACAGAAGTTAACGATCTGGCTCTGAATTACCTGTTTTACAGATGGGTAGACTAAGCTGCAAAAAAGTTGACTGACAATGAATCAGTCTCAAGCAGAGAATTTAGCTGGGGCAGACTGTGAACTGATCTTCAGTTTCCCACTATAACAATATTCTCGTAATTAAAAGAAACATGTATAGCTGTTGGCTTCTCCCTCACGTGCTGTGTTGGTGCCGCGCTCTGGAAGTGAGCAGTGGGTGTCTCACTCAAAGCTTTTGTAGGCTGACCCATAGGTCCTGTGGGAAAGCAGCGTATTAAACTGCTGCCGTACGCAGGAGACACGGCGGAGCACATCATAAGAGAGTCCTCTCTTGGCAATGCCAGGTGACCTCACTGAGCCTCGTTTGCCTCACACATGTGCTAGTGGGAAAACAGCTTTTTCCATTTTCTAACATTGGCAAAAGCTGGTGGAGTTCTGCCTGTGGATGCCAAGGACGTTCCCAGAGATCTGGGATTGGCGACTCCCATCCCAAGCTGAGTAGTGGAGAAATCCCACCAAACTGTGAGCAGTATCCAATGAATTCATGGCCCCTGTGAATGAAGWCACCAAGCTGACACATTGCTGTCCTTTTTCTGTGCTTCACTTGGCTGTAATTACCTCCAAACCTGAAAATGGCCWTGCGTCAAAATCAGCTTCCACTGCTTTCATTATAAGCATCTCAGATGCATATCCTGTGGAGAATTTGTACAGCTTTTTTTCTAGCCCTCTTCYTCTGTCTCTGCAGTTTGGGTGTTAGTTGTGTCCTCAGGTGTGCTATGCATCSCTGCGAAGGCGGTCTCATCTCTTGCAAAGTGCTTTTCTCCACAAGGGAGGATCTCAAGGTTCATTGTTTTAATTTCCATAATTATGTGTATCACGTCTTGTAGGAGTGTTGTATAGGTCAGTTGGTATTTGTTCAGCATTTTCAATGTATGAAAGGTGCCATAAGTAATAAATATTAATTAAGTATTGCCTGATTTCTCTTCAGAGCAAAATAACTTCTTTTCCTTCCTTTTCCTTTTCTTTGTTTGAATCTTTCTTTCTTGTATTTTTGAAGGTAAATAGGTTCATTGTATTTTCTTACGATTCACAAGTTTTTGACACATTTTCATCATGGCAAAACCGTAATTTTTATCACAATTTTTCATAAAAAGAATTATAATCTGATTTGCTTTGATACATTTACTACATCAGTGACAGTATCCAGCACCGTATTAGGCTGAGTACCTAAATAGTCCTTATCCCTTTCTGAATCTTTCATTTTTTATATCAAAACTAGCAATGACATAAACTTCCTCAGCAGTCATCTATTACTTTTGTTACTGTCATCTATGACATTTCTCTGAGATGAAAATGGAACAGCYGTGTCCAAAAGCTAACTTTTTGTCTATCTTTACAAAGAATTATTTTTGAATTTATTCTCCTTTTTTCTGCATGATGACAGCTGGGAAAGCAATAAGTAGTTTAGATGAATCTTGGACAGAGACTGATCTTTCCTGGACATCTTTATATAACTTGCCGTGGTCTGAAACTTGATGTGTGGTACTCATCTGTAAGCTGAGACATCCCTTGATTCTGTGATCTTTCACTTTCCAAAAGACCTATTCAGTCAATGTCTTCCCTTCCCCAAACCTAATTCCCAAATCGCAGAGAGGGCGGRTTGCCCCCTTAGCTAGGGAGTTGATATGATCTGCTAAGTCTCTTTAAACGCTTTTGATGCTTTTTTTTCCAAATGGTGTTAACTTAGCTGCTCTCTGACATGCTGGGATGCCTGCCTTGCAACAGAATTATGCCAGACACTTTGCAATCTGTGAAGCTCTTACCTAGCCTAAGACTTTGTTAAAAAGACAACCGAAGCTTCTGCAACATCTGGCTGATATTTTTCTAACAGTCCAGGATGTCAGCTGTCTGGTCTTGGTAACTAATCAATTTTAAGCACTGCTAACCTTTTAATACCAGTTTAGATGCTATCTGTACTCTATTTAATTCCTTATCTCCTAGTGCTGTAAAATTGGATTTTTGATCTGGGCAAATGTCAGAGCCTTTCACTTGTAAAGATGGATTCTTGTTAATAGTTGTATAATATCTCTTCTGTTTCTATATATCCTCTGCTTATACTTCTTATTATTCAGAAAGCTTATCTTTTCCCATAATATTTGGCTACTGCATTACATATACGCTAATATATGCATTTATACATTATATATACATAATTCATACAATAAACTGTATTTTAATAATGCATTAGCTAAAGTGTTAAAGATTGATGTCTCAGAGTTATGGCTGAAAAGCACTTTCATTCTAAACCTCCCCTTTCAGCAGGTTATGATCYTTTTCCCCAAAATTGCCTTTTGGGCTGAAATTTCTCATGCTTGGTCTCAACCCAGAGGTAAAAATTTTCTGGAAAGGTTTGAGGAAAAAAATGCTTTTAAATTATCCAGGTCTTAAAATTGCTGTTTTCTATGCTTTTGAGACTTTGAAAAATATTGTCGGGTGAGGGGGAAAGGATAGGTGGTGCTCCATCTATTCTGAGGTCTGAATTATCTGTGTGTGTACTTGGCAGCTCTTATTCAMATACATTATGGTCTACTCTTTTGTCACATTTTAGGAATAGCAAAAAAACCTCAGTGACTGAAGGGGCCAACAGTAAATGCTTTATTTTACCTTTTCCCAGGCACTTTTAAATAGTAATTTGGACATTGCTGAACTTAGTGTGCTAATGCTCTCATTTGTTTTCAGCAAATGTCATGAGGTCACCTGTTTTCTAAAGGAAGACATCCCACTAGAAAAATAATTTACTTCTCCAGATCAGTTTGGTTCTTCCTCAGTTCTGAACCATTGCCCTGAAAAGCACAACACAGTTCAGATGATTTCCTCTAGAGTGATTTAGATGAATTAAATATTTGTTAATCAAAGATGGTGTCTTTCAAAAAGTTCAGCACAAATAAACAGGAGGAGCAGTACATACGTGATCATTCTTCTAGACTTAGTTAAGCTCATTCCCTGTCTTGCATGTTTGCACTCTTACAGAAAAATATAACCAGCCCCAAGTACAGATATCCATGATGAGACTTAYACATTCTGCCTAGTAGTCGAGTGTATGCCTGAAAACTGATTATTTCTACTTCTTGAGAGGATTAAGCAAGTTTTTCCATGTGAGTCCAGCTAACAGATCTCTGCYACAAGATATTAAAACTTTCAGTGGCCTCCAGTCTTGTTTTGGGTTACATTAGGCTTTGACTACTTTCATAAAATCCTAGTGAAATCAGACAGTGGTAAGTTTTGAAACCTAACATATTGCTTATCAAAAGATATAGGAAAATTATACACCTATTTTTTGGCCTCAGGCACATGTTTTTTACACACTATGGGTTGTGAAATGTTAGAAACTTACATCAACCTTTCTGGTTCACCATTTGTCTTTTCTTTCCCTGTACACTGGTCTTTTGACCTGATTTCAGTGCAACATAGGAACTGTCRGTTTCAATCAGAGCACCTCACTTAGTATTGCACTTTTGACAGTGTTGAGTATCATGTCCCTCAAAGAGAGATATAAAAAGCAAGTCAGCACTGAAATGCTTCTTCCTCCAATGGGCTCTCTTCTCGATCATTAATACACAGAGCAGGATTTCCCAAACTGCAAGTTATATTTCCAAAGCAAGTCGTAACTCAGTAAAACCTTACTTTTGGAAGCAGCGCCTGTGACAATAAGTGGTTGCAACATTGATACCATAACCCCAGAAGTAGTTTTTGTTAACAGAAGAATTTGGAAAATTTCAATCTTGAAACTCTTAAATCATAAAATAGAATTATAGAATCATAGAATCAGTAAGGTTGGAAGGGACCTCTGGAGATCATCTAGTCCAACCTCCCTGCTCAGCAGGATCACCTAGAGCATGGTAGACCAGGTTGCATCCAGGCGGGCCTTGAAGATCTCCAGAGAAGGAGACTCCACAGCCTCTCTGGGCAACCTGTTCCAGTGCTCCTCACTCTCACAGGAGAAAAGTTCTTCCTTATATTCAGATGGAATTTCCTGTGGTTCAGTTATGCACATTACCTCTTGTCCTGACACTGGGCACCACTGAAATGAGTCCACCCCCATCCCCTTGATACTCTCTCTTAAGGTATTTATAGACATTGATAAGATCCCCTCTCAGTCTTTTCTCCAGGCTAAACAGGCCCAGCTCTCACGGAATTTTATCACAGGGAGGATGCTCCAGTCCTCTGAATCATCCTCATAGCCCTATACTGGACTCTCTCCAGTAGCTCCATGTCTCTCTTGTACTGGGGAGCCCAGAACTGCACACAGCATTCAAGATGTGGCCTCCCCAGGGCTGAGTAGARGGGCAGGATCACCTCCCTCCACCTGCTGGCAACACTCTTCCCAACGCACCCCAGGATATTGGCCTTCTTGGCCACAAGGGCACATTGGTGGCTCATGGTCAACTTGTCATCCACCAGCACTCCCAGGTCCTTCTCTGCAGAGCTGCTCTCCATCATGTCAGCCCCCATCTTGTACTGGTGCCTAGGGTTATTCYTCCCTAGGTGCAGGACTCTGCACTTGCCCTTGTTGAACCTCAGGAGGTTCCTCTCTGCCCAACTCTCCAGCCTGTCCAGGTCTCTCTGAAGGGCAGCACAGCCCTSKGGTGTGTCAGCCACTCCTCCCAGCTTGGGAWCATCAGCAAACTTGCTGAGGAGGCACTCTGTCCCMTCAYCCAGGTCAYKGATGAATAAGTTGAACAAGACTGGAGCACTGTATCTGGATTCCAATTAGTCTGAAGCATTTTACCACCTGGAAGCATTTCTTACCTGGAAGACTAACATGGTGGCTTTCCTTCCTCCTACTCACTCCACTGCCTTGAGAGATCACTGATTCCTTTACAGAGGAGTGGAGACAACCAAAAGATTATTTGAGAAAAATAAAGGGTGGCCTGATACTTAAGAATTCCCTCTCCAGTTTGCCTCAGCTATGGAAAAGTCCTTTAAGCTTCACTGGCTTTGTAGCATAAAATAGATGAGGCATGCTCAGCAAATTATCATCTACTGCAGATCGTCTTATGCTGAGTAAATTGCAAACATATTCCTCATTGTTCTGATTTTGTACTATTTTTATATTCTTAATGAAGAGAAATCAAATATTGTAGGAAATCAAGGTATATTTGATTATACTCAGCAATTCCCAAAGAGAGGCTGTACAGTGGGCACTGTTGAAGATCTTAAGAGGTCAGCTGGCCAGAAGACTCTACCAAATCCTGTGCATATACTACTTCTTCTGTGGTTTCTCCATTGTTGGAGGTTTGGAGCCATTGATATCCGTCTGGTGGTCTCATTTTGTTTTATCCCTGCTATCCCATTACTTATTATAGGTCTCTTTTCTGCACATCRTGTTTTTTGCTGTCAGTGTTGCACATAACTTGCATCTTCCAAGTTTTGCATTGAGCAAAACACAGCTTTCTTTTSTACAATTAATATTGAGCTCCTGTTTATTGATTACAAGGTCCATCCACATAATTTTAGAATAATTCACTTGTACTATGAACTGAAGATAAGAATTTTTTTAGGAACTAATGCTTGAACAGCTATAGTTTATGACCAAAGTTTAACACACTCCAGATGTAAATTTTAAGTGCATACACAGCTGGTGAAGGCACTCCACRTACTCTCATTCCCTGCCTCTGTAGCTGCAGACCCCAAGGAGCTGCTGGAAGAAATCAGCAGTCTCATGTCACAGTGGTGCTCCAAACATTTACTGTTTTTCTGAACGATTCATTGGCTTGACATTTGACAGGAAAAGGAGATATATACAGTTAATCAACTCTTCATAGATTTCCATAGGTTTTGGGAAAACCTCAGAGTTACAAGATCTTCAGAAAACACCTTTTCAGATATTACGTATTCCAAATTATGCCTTGTGTTTAGTTAATAAGCAGGCCTACAGAATGGAAGAAATCTAATAAGGCATACTGTGAAGAAAATCAAATAATTTCTCTAATTTTGTTCTAGTTCCTTCCTATACTTCACCATTATAGTCCTCACTGCAGAAACATTTCGTTTTAGTTGAGAGGAAAAGATTTACTGTTTTAATTATCTGAATGGCCAATCAGAATAATTAAAGAGATTTGAAATATGCTATGTAGGGTTAGAGTAGAGCCTGTACCCAGCTAAAACCATATACTTATATTGTCAAGACACAAGACAGTAGTAAGAATGAAAAAGAAGAGACTCTTTTGGAAGCCTAATATGTAGATCCACTGGGAACATTTTTAAAGAAGTATTACGTATTAGTGTAACAAGCAGGGTTTTTTTTTTTTTTTTTTTTCATTGACCTGAAAAGCACCTGCGGAGTTAATCACACTTTCTATCATGTGAGTGTTACTCAAGGAGACTTCACACCAGGGGACGTTGAAGTGCTAGGAACAAACACAACCAGGTTACAACAGAAAAAGGAGAGAGCAATTCAATGGCCGGATAAAACACGGCAGAAGCACTGAGTGCCTTTGACACACTATTCAGGATTAAGTGTGCCTCTTAGGTCATGTCAAGTGTCTCCTCTATATTAGACCTTAATTGAGGCCAAGGATAAAGATAATGATTAAAATCTGCTTGGCACTTAAGGGTGACTTGTACTTTTTAACATTGTGTGGAGGGCTGAATGTCCCAAATAAGCAAGGCTTGGAAGGTAAGCAGGGGCACATGAAGGGATGTAGCAGCTGTGAAGCTTGTGTTGTGTGTGTTTTTATTTTTGGATTACCACATCTCTTTCCTCTATTGTTATACTTTATTAGTTTTGTCCAGGGTCAGTTAACACTATAGGGAAACAACCTGATTAGTCTGGCACTAACTCTCTCAAAATATCAAAATACTTTTATGATTATTATACATGCAAACAGCAGACATAGTGTTTATCTGTTTGTTTTTTTAATTCCTGGCTGTTTTTAGATACATCACAAAAAATCTTTGTTTTGCATGTTTTTAATTGAAGTTGCAGTGATGTATAATACAGAAATATTTTATTTTTGTAAAAAATTTCCCCATCTTTTAGCTGACTTTGGAAATCCTCCCTTCAYACTTTCTTCCATGTATTTATGCATTCATGACAAGAAAAGTCATGAGAGATTATCAGCATCCCACAGCGTAAAGTAAGCCAGGAGGCTGTTGGGAACCATTTGCTCCTGACTGTTCACTTCCTCCGGAACACAGATTTTTTACAGCACTTTCACATATCAGTTCTCATCCAAGGGCTCCAGGTTACTTGGCCAGTTTGGGGAATCCATTGTAACCCCTGTGTGGCAGTCAGTTTATTAATGAGAAGATTTAGATATGGTGGAGAAAATTGACTTTGAGAGTGCCATTTTGGGGCTTAAATCACAAGATTTTTGTGAGAAGGGAAAATGTTAATTAATCCAGTGTCCCAGTATCCCTCAGAGACAGTTATCCAAACTCTGTTATGGCTGGTTACCATTTTAACTAGTCAAAGACAAAGCATGAATACCACATGATGTATTTACATAGCAAAGAAGCTCGTCTACAGAGGACTGCTGGAAGGTGGCCCACTGACCAAGTTGTGCGTCCAGTTGGGAGGGATGCAATCCTGCCTGAAGCCCCAAGGCCCAAGCTGTGTGTAGGTCATGTTGACAGCTTGCAGAAGATGGACACAGCCATCTCAAGGGACATGCCGAGTAGTCTTAAGAGAGTGCAGTGATCAGAATGGCCTGGATGATGCTGCCTGGAGGAGTCACAGGGCTAGATGTTGTTAAGAGGGGAGGACATTAATAGGAATGAATCTGCAAGTCCTAAATAAGGACTATAAAAGTTATTGTGATCACCTAGGCAGACTCTCTCTTTTTACCTGCATTGGCTATGTTAGCACACAGAGCTTGGCCACTGAATAGCAAGCAGGAGAGGCTTGCTTTATACATTTTACCATGGTATAAAAGGTGTAAGGATGGATTTCTTTCTTCCTGTCCTTCAAATGCCCTTTGCACATGCAAGAGAGTTAGATCTCACAAAGCACACAGAGATGCACTTTCACATCACTGCGGGAGTCTATCTGGGAAATACGAGTACCGGCAATCCATGTGGAAAAACACCTTTTGATGGTCAGTGTTGAAGAAGCCTGCTAGGTCTCAGCGAGCCTAACTCCTGAGCATGCGAGGGCGGCTGTAACATAATACTTTGCTAATGTTGAGTTAGTTCAGATAAACAGGGGATTTACCGCACCTTCCCGTGCTGCAGCGGTGACCAGTGATGTGCGTGACATCCCCAGCACTGAGAGTAATGTCTTTGTAATGGGAAGCAGCTGGTCATTGGAGAAGTTCTGTCAGCAGACTCGAAGGTGAAAAATAATTAAACTTGATACACAAAATGTACTGAAATACACTCCAACATTGTGTTCTACCCAAATGTTAAAGATGATAGTCTCTTACTGTAGCTTCAGAAATTTAATACATTTGTTAGCATACCAAGGACAACTTCATCTGCTTTTCCTGTATGTGCAGATATCTTAATGATTTTGTTTTCTTAAGAACACGATTCTCCTGATCCTAGTTGATTTTCTTTTATAAATAATCTTCTCCTGACCACAGTGCCTACATTATTTAATGATTATTTCTTATTTGCATTCAGAAAAAGCTTAGGAATAGAGAGCTCCAGTAAGGTAAATACTGTATGAACATTTAACAGTCAAGCCCTGCCCAAATTGCTTACATTCTGATTTTTTTTGGTTTTGATTTTTTTTTCACTTAGATAAACCAGGTAGGCAAGGGACCGCAAGGAAACAATGGGATAATACTGATTGGCATGAAAAACAGCAGTGATTAAAAAGCTGCCTGCCTATTGTGTAGCCTCTTTACAGGCAGCGTGGCACAGCAGTAGTGTGGTGGTAAGTGAAAAAGCAGTTTAACTCTTTATTTGATATTCTAAGTCAGGCAGCAAGAAATGGGCAGGTTACTATTGTACAAATGAGAAGAAGGCGTACAGTCCCTACCTGCACTTCTCCTTGACTGTGCTACCCTRATTTTTAGAGAAGGAATGGGGAAAAAAGGGAACGGGAGAATAAGAAAGAGCCTTGCTAGCATCTACACTAAAGCACAGTGTGAGAAGGCACAGTTATGCTTATTGTAACCTTTTTTTAAAGATCCAGAAGCACTGGCCTGTATTTCAGAAGAAAAAAAAAAGATGTCCAGATTGGAGTAGATGGAGAGTGCAAGTTACATGCTTCTTAAACTTATTTTCTTCTCTGTGATGTAATTATATTTCAAATGGTTTAGTTCACCAGAATTAAATGTGGAATATTATAACCAATTGCAGTCTTAAGATTTTTCCTCGTATTGAGCTGCATCTGTCAAATTTATGTAACCTTTCCAGAGTTTTTAGGACTTACCTATACTTAGAATTGCATGACTGGTCCCTTTATAGGAATAATTGTTGAAATCGTAGTTTCTTGGGCCTTTTGATAACAATTTTGGCACTTCAAACATGCTTTGTAGAGTATTTTTAAAACATTCCAGAATGTTTTAAAACTTTATCTACTAGAATAGTCAGTACCAAAAATAAATCTAAATTTCTTTAAAAATAATAATAAACTCATGAAATATAGGAGGGTAGGAGAAAGAAAAATGACCTGATTTTATTTTCTTTTAAATAGCATAATATTTAAAGTGTTTATACCTGCACACAGTGCTGCTGGCTTTTACTATAGTAAATGTCGTATCATCATTCCTTTTTTCTTCACCGTGCGTTTAATATTTTACTTCTGTAACCTGCTGAAGACTGAGAGAAGAGTCTTGGGTTGTGAGAGCAGAGAGCTCAGATGCTGCCCCTGGGTATCAAGGCTGTGTACAGGCAGCACAGAAAGGGAAGCTGCAGCTTGGCAGCTCTAAGAGTATCTGATTTAATAAGTTGCTTATTAGAAATATTGTGGGGTCCCTTTACACTATTAGCCAGAATCCAGTCAATGAAAAAATCCCAAGTACAAATTCACTCTTGTTATTCACCAGCCTGTATAAAGGAAAACATCTGCTCCCTTTTGTCCTATATATGTTGCCTTTTAACTTTGTGTCCCTTTGTTCTCATCTGCCTAATTACCTCAAGTACATAATCAAGCTTGATTTTGTAATAAACCATAGCTGGTTCAGGCTTGTGATGACTGGTTTATTGACTCCCAAGACTAAGGACTTTCAGTCTTAAGACTACAGTCATTTCTGGCTGCAATTCAAGGTGCTAATTTTGAGCTTTAAATCTAAATGTGGTTTGGAACATGTGTCTTACGTTTTTCATTCAAATCCAGCAAACATAGCCCATATTTATAGTGTTGTTTTTGTTGTTTTCTGAGTGGAATTTAATCTGAAATTAAGATAAAATAAGCCTAAACCATCCAGTTCTGCAGAAACAGCCTCTTCATGACAGAGACTGTCTTCTGGAAGCCAACAGGACTATTGCAACTATTGCATATGAATGGCAGTTACTAGCAGTGGGCCTCAGGAGGGGACATGTATCTTCATGAAGGATCCTGGTTTGTATTTCTCTGTAACTGCTTCAGCAYTGCCTGACAGCATGACCCGTGTCCCAGCACGTGCCCGATGCTCCTTAGCAATGTGAAGGTGTGGTGCTAAGAAAGCAAAATGATAATAGCTAATGACTCATATACACCATTTGATGTGCCTTAGGGACTGCCTCTCCTCCAGTCCTCAGCTGTTTTTTACCTCAGCTCTTGAGCTCATCTGAGACACGAGCACTAACCATTCTTTGAAGTGTTCATCCAGGGGTTTGAGGCTTGAAATTCTCAGTAGAAGGCTTTTTTACTGCAACAACTCATTTACTTGCCAGTTATGCTCCTACCTCCCCATTCCCTTGTTCTCTAGTTTTCCATCAACAAGGCATTAGGGCAGATTTGAATACAGTCTCAGTAACGCAACAGATATCTCCTAAGGGGTATTGAGATCACTTAGCTACCCCAACAGTAACAGAAGGATCACTGTTCTAAAGATGCTGTACGGAAACATTATCGCACAATTGCATATGCTAGCCACCATTAGTGTATACTCCAATTTCCTTTCTTATTGCAAAAAAAGTTAAGTTGTTGGTGTAGGGCTGTTTTCTCAGTGTTTTCTTGTTAGAATTCCAAAGGCAGTTTGGTTTTGCACTCATTTCCTAGGCTGATTTCCTTTTGCTGGCTCGATTTTTTTTTCACRTTTTCCTATGCATAATGGCATTTGGCCTCTGTGGGCCATGTTGCCTAAGAGAGCTGCATCTTGCTAGACTTGTTTACATGACCTGCTATTTGTTGTGACTCCAAGTTTTGTTTCATCTGTAGCCTTAAGATGTCTTTTTTTAATGCCTTATCCAAAGAAGTTCTCCAGAGAACTTTTTTTATTGCTCACCGTGCATTTATGATCAGAAGATGACAACCTGTCATAGTTTTCTTTTATAGTTGTGTTATAGATTGAAAATATCAGAAAGTTCCATGTTACTTAATGGCTGTATATAAATAGAGTTTACAAGTTTGCAAGCACTGCCCACTCTGCAAACTCATTTGGGGATTTAAAGGGTAACAAACTTGTTTTCATTCTGGCATCAGTAAAATCCAGTAGTAAAATGCTGCTGGCCAAATATTGTGGTTGGAGCCCTGATTGCCCTCCCTGGAGCTGCGGGGGTGAAAATAAGAGAGCATGATCCCAGAGTTAGGCAGAGAGAGARACATCCCATCAATAATACAGAGCCGAAATGGGACCCAGCTTTCCTTTTCCACCTCTATAAGACTGCAGAGCCAGCAGGAATAAGGTTGTAAAATTTTTTCCTTGTGTTAGTAAAATAAAGAGAAATGATTCTGACTGTAAAGACCAGACTACATCTATCTCTTAGATTAGAAAACCAGAAAACAAACAAACAACAACATCTTTTCTACCACATATAATTAACCCTCTCGTTTAATGGCCARACCCACTTGCAGTCTGTGCTGCGTTGATCTGTTTGCAGACAACTAAGCAAGCTTCGGTGAGTGCAAAGGGGAGGAGAGAGGTAGGGTCACAGCAGGGTCCTCCAATATACTCTTGCTCAYGGTGCAAGGAAGCAAACGCTGCACATTTCTAGGAGCAGGCTGCACGCCTGCGTGCCTTCTGTCTAAGGCAAGATTTGTGGGTAAGGGTTATATAGCTTCGTCGACCAACTTGTATAGCTGGAAAAAAATGTACCAGCCCTGGGCTGAAGCAAGCAGGGAACTAAAACTTTAATTATAACAGATGCTAAAAAATGTGGATTCAAAGGAGGGAGTATTTTTTACAGCATATTAATTTTCTTCCCTTTATTAATCTTTCTGTTTTCTACAGGCTTACCTCTCTATTCCTTTACTTTACAGAATACCCACCTTGTCACCATTTGCACTGTAATATGCTCTTCTCTTTTACAGGTGCCAGCTAACATTTTTCTCAGTCTAGCTGACTTTGCATATCTAATTAAGCTCACAGCAATTGCTTTCTGTACTTATCTTGGAAGTTCACTGCTTCTACCTTAGATTTGAACGTGGGTTTCTCTGACTTTGTCTTATTTATGACCTCAGACCACCACAGCTACAGCAATGCTATTACAGCTGTGTGATATTATTTTTAGAGTAGCCCTCAAATGCAGAGCCACATGATAATGACCAGTTTGGGATTGTAAGGAATAGAGCTCTCAAGTGGGAAGAGTTTGTGTTCTTTTAAGGGCAAAAAGGGTAGTTCTTATAAACAGAAGATTTTTTTATTCTTTTATTCTTGTTCTCTGCCTCTTAGTCATTAATCTCTGATATGGAAATTTGTCAAACACTTTTTGAAATTGAAACAAATGTGCTGCTTCCATACCTATTTTTCTTATCATTTATAACCACAATGTCTTTAAAGAGTTCCAGCTTCTCTTCCCATACTCCCTATCTCCCAAGTMCCTGCTGCTTCATTCAGAACGGACTGCTGTTCCATTTACGTCTGACATGTCCCTTGCAACTGTTTTTAGTGATTGGCTTTTATGAAGTTTCCATGTGATATAGGCTGTTCAATGTTTTAAGCGTGTCTGAAGTTCTCAGCCTTGCCAGTTAATGCAGTTGCTTGTATGCACAGCTGTGCAGGGAAATATAACATTTTTTTTTCTACTGTGATTTATCAAAAAAAGACTGTTGTTTCCAARCCACTTCTCTGGTTTTCAGAAGTGGTTTTTTGCAGAAGCTGAATTCGAGACTAAATCTTTTTATTTGTTTATTTAATGAGGTGACCCAATAACTTCACAATTGTGTCTTTATGGCTGAGATCTTATAGCTGATCTTTATGTAAAAGATTCTATCTGCCTGTTGTCTAATGCATAACTAAAGTGCCAAATAAAGTGTCTCATGGTGCTAGGTTCTCTTGACAGTCTCTGGAAAGACGCAGAAACCTCTTTTGGGGGATGCAGAGATTATTGCAATGGAGATTAAAAAAAAAAAAAAAAGAGAGAGAGAGAGAGGGAGAGACTTCCACCTCTTTCCTTGGTCTGTATGAGGAGCCAAAGTCTGAGGTACCATGGTTAGATGTTTTGTTGTGCATGGTGCTAGTCTTTCTATGCCTGCARTCTATGTCCTGGATTGGCATTATTTGCCTTTCAGCTGTGGCTGAAAGTGAATTTTTACAATAAAGCTGCTGCTTTGTTTCTCAGTGAGTAAAAAATTCGTCACAAAAAGCCCCCATCATTCTCCAATATTAGATTAGACCTGAGATGAAAGTAGAATTTTGCTTCAGAACTGAAATTGAATTACAGAAGGGGTTCCTGGACTGTGTCATCTCTGAGTTGTCACATTGCCGCAAACCAGGGGAAAAAAAAAATCCAGTTTCCTGGGCTCAGCCCTGCTTTGTAGATTTTAGATGATAACAGCTTTTGAATTAGAAATGTTGCTGTGGCATTTAGGGCCTCACAAGCTGTTATGTTCACGGGAAACTGCAGAAACTGTGCTAAGAAGCAGATGGAGGTGGGAAGAAAATGGGTGAGGTTCCTCACTCCTAGGATCTCCTGCTGGACCTGTGTGACAAAGCTGGAGGAAAAAGGTATGGGGGTGTGGGTGAAAGCCATGCTACCGAATCCAGGCCTCAGTGGTTGCTGAGAAATTGTCAGGGTGAGTTTGGCTCTTTTGCAGAGCTGCACAAGCAAACTTTGAAGCACAGCTCCTCAGAGCGAGCCTTGAGCTCACTCGCGTGTCCTGTAGGGAAGGCAGCTTCCAGGTCCCAAATACACATGTCTCTTGTTAATTAAATAGTTGCATAGGTTACACATTACACAGTAGTGATGCTGTAAAGTGAATGTTTAGTGTGCACAGATAAGCTGAATGTGACTTTAGGCATTCACTCCTATGCCATTTCTTAATTAATTACATTCAGAATTTAAAGCTGTCTGTTATTGTAACTAGAAGAGCTTATTGTGCTGATATTTACTGATAGAAAACCTTTTAAAATCACTTTCCCAGCCAGATGTTCATAAATAAGAGTTCAACAGTTGGTCTATAAATCAAGTCAAGCATTTCRTCATTGTTCTCTTAGGTGGCTCCTTCATTTAAGCACGTTTAACTAAATATGTACATTTACTTAAGTAGAACTGTAAAAATAACATCTGGAGATCTTCTTGCTGAAAGAAAATACCAAAGGGTCTTATTTAAGGATCAAGTACATTTTGAAAACTTTGATCTGGTTTTTGGAATTCAAGCTGAATAAATGCCCTCTCTGCCTTTGAGAGGATCAAGGGTCACTTTTATTTAAATGTTCGTTTTGCTTGTGTGGCACTCTACAGGGAATGTGTTYGCACCAAAGCATTCTTACATTTCTCATTCCATAATGAGTTTCTGGTTTCAGCCCAGCCACCTGGGACTCTGACACAGTCCTGTTGYTATCAGTGGAGTCACACTGGTGGAACTGGTCCAAAATATTTATTTTAGAATATTCTGCTCTGTATTAGATTGTGTTCAAAGAGGAGCGTCAAAGAAGGAGTTGCTGGGAGCTTTACATTTTAATGTGTGCTCGTATCAGTCATATCTCTTTCATCCCTCATTTTTCTTTTTCAAGCTATGTGAGATTCTTTCTTTCTCTCTAGATGAGGCATTTTTATTTTTTTTTYCTACTCTTTTTCTTAGAAAATCATGCTAATGAGCTGTGGCTTGCTTGCCTTTTGAATCAGTGTTACTATGCGGTTTAGCTTTGCTGAGTATGAGTTCGGTAGCTTTGCTTTTTCATATTCAGTTCACAACATGAAGGAGAATTCTGTAGAAATTTAACAAGCCTTAGGGAAAAAGATTCAGAAAAGTGCATTTAGACTTATAAAGTGGCATATGAAGTGAGACTGGTTTTTCATTACTTGAGCCACTTTGGATGTTTTCTCCATGGATGGACTCTATCTCTTTAGAGCAATGTTGGTTCAYGTTTTGAGGGGTACCATGACAACTTGAGCTGTTCGCGATGACGTAAACCTCTGATCTAGAAATACTAAAAAGGTGAGCACAAAGATAATACACATGAATATCTGGCCTAAGATAATTGCTATTTTGTGACTGAATTCTTAGGAATACTACTTATTTCATAATGTGAGACTGGCATCAGCAACCTGACTGTTTTCTGAATTATCTAAGGTGGGCTGGAGCTATTTAATGTTTAATGTTTAAATGACAACAAAATATAAAGCTGTTGGCCATAATTCTGTTTGAAATAGTATACTTTTCTATGAAGCTCAAAGAGTGTATTCTTCATTTAAATATCTGGAACTACAGTACATGCTATGAAACACAAATACTGTCAGTGTTGGAACCCAGAGACCAAAGGAGCCATCCGGAAACCTTTTTGAACTGCAAATTTATCATTTGGTTTTAACGTATTCAAGCTAGACTTAGAAAGGACTTTTCCTAACCTAGTCCATTTCAGCAGTGCAAAGAAGCTATAAAGCTGCCTAAATGTGAAAGGCTGAAAATTCACCCACCTGGCAAAGGCAGTTAAGAGCTGGGACTACACAACCCAGGGTGGCAGGGCATGTGGCCCATTTGCAGTCCCCAGTTAAGTACCGCACTGACAAAACTCATAGCTGTCCTGAGGCTCCCCTCAGAATAAATCAGAGGGCAAAGCATGGCACTTTCAGGTGCTAAAAGCCTCTTCTCTAAGCTTCCCTGAATACAGCTGTAATACAGATGAGAACATGACCCACAGRGCTGAACAGTTCAGCTGGTGTGGGGGAAAAAAAAAAAAGGACAAAAAAAAACCTACTGGCTACCAACTCTAGTAAATTCAGCCAGTCTAGCTGCATGGACCAGATTCAGATTTCATACTGTCCATCYCCTGGAACCCATAGCAATGGCAGCAGCGATCCCTGTCTCTTCTTTCCTCTCCATGGCTTATGTCAGCAACCCTTCAGATACCTTTTGCTGAGTCCATCACAGAAGAATGCAGAGAACTGAGCTGCTCTCGCCAGAGGAAGGGGGAGAAGGAAGGAAGGAAGTGATACAGTCAGCCGAGAACCATTCTCTATTTAGCATCAGGGTACATGCAAGAAGCTGCCATCAGCTGCTTGGTCCACACTCACTGCATGAAAAGCTCTTTCCTATCCCTCTGGTGAAACTGATGGTGGGTGGTGAGCTAGCAGCTGGTTCAGAGTGAACTAAATGCATCCTGGTTGTGATAGATCCTGCTGTAGAGGTAGTTWGAAAAGTTTTTCCTCTTCAAAACTCAGGCACCATGGAGGCATTTCAAATGAAATGGCCAGCAAATCATAAAAGCTAAAATTTCAGAACTTGGCAAACCTCTTGTAGGCTTGGGATGAAAGATTCTTTGCTCATAAATGAGAAGAGAGAAAAGAATAACAAAACGTAAGAAAAATCTACTGTCTGGCTCTGATGCTCTCTGTTCAGCTGCTGGAAAACCACAGGCAGAACATATAGGGCAAGACCCAATTAGCTGCTCCAGACCTGACAAGCTTTTACTAGAATCGAGCTGCTCAGACAATGTTCTGATTTAACCACTCTGATCTCAGCAAGTGTCACGAGGTTAGATTTGTCCTCTCTGGCTAAGCTGGAAACTTCCTGGATAGAAGGCAAAAAGAGCACAGAAGTAGGAGGCAAGTTTAAGTTTCAAGTTTGTAAAAGCTGGAACAAATTGTTTCAAATGTTAACAGTACCTGAAATCTTTCTGGTTTAACTCTTTCCCTGCTTGTAGAGCTAAGGCTCAGACATCAATGGAAGTTATAATCTTTTGTGATTTCAACTGTTAAAGACAAAAACAGATCTATTTTTCAGAGTATAAGTGAATACCAATTTATTCAAAAGCATAATTTGCCTGAGTTTTGGGGTGGAGTTTAAAGAAAATGTCACATACTATTGCTAAAATGCAAAACCTGCTCACCTGCTCCTAAATATTACATCATCCTTCCAAAGTCTGGAGGTGCTACAACTGCTGGAAAAAAGGCACAGAATTTTTTAACATGCACAAAAATTAGCACTTTTCCCCGCCTCCATTCATGCAGCAGTTGAATTGTTTGGACTGATTTTTTCCAGAGTATTTCAGCCTCAGGCTGATATTCAGCGTGTGAAATTTCAGTCCAAACTGTTAATGATTGGCAAAGCTAAAAGCAGCTGACAACAGGGTGTTACAATAGAAAGTGTCAGACAATTTTAATAATAGATGACCTTAGTAGCCCGGCCTCCTGTTTTGTGATTTTGATTGCTTTTGTTGTCTAAGTAAGGTCCAATATGTATGTGCATGTGTCTGTGTGTATTTATTTATTTATCTGTTTCTATTTTAGTTCGATAAGGTCTTGCTTCAGTGATGTTTTACGTAACATGGAGTTCTATAGAAGTAATTGTTTGAGAATAAAGCAATAAAGAAGTGTTTCCTCCTACCTCTTCTCCATTTACAACCTTTCCATTCATTTCACTAAATGCTTCTCAGGTTTGCATTATGGAGCAGAGTCCCCAGAACCTGCCTATCTACCCCCTCTGTAAAATTCATGAGCTTTGTAATGTTCCTGTGTAGCTGATTCTCCTCCCAAGTGATCAAGCCACRCTTTTTAGTGGTGTTTCCTATGAGCTACTTTATAACGTTTCTGATGATATTCATCGTCCTGCTCTGAGCCCATAACATTTTTGCTGTGCTTTTATTTTGTTTGAGGAGGATGGGACGATTAATTTAGAACATTAGATATCAGGTGAGAGTGCAGTTTTGCAAAAGGACCTGCAGCATTTTTCCCCATACTTTTTCCATCTTGTCCCTTATTTAGGCTAACATTTAGTTGGCTTTCTTGGCCCCTAGATCTTGACTGCATGAGCTGCTAAACCCATCCTCTGCAAAGAGCCTCCCTGGTGCATTGCTAGCACTGAGGTCCTTGTGCCCATTTGCCTGCCTGTTGTGGGTTCTTCTGAAGTGCCTCATGGTATTTATTTATTCTTTTTAGAGTACTTATTTATTCCTTTTAGTGTAAAGAATTCTGTATTTTTTGTGGGATTTGCCATCTCATTACTGACCTTCTTTTCAATACTATTAACAGTACATTACTTCTAATAACACCCCTTCTCTGAATGGAAACTACTCATTTGTTGCTGTTTTTTTTTTTTTTTTTTTTTTTTTTTTTTTTTTTTGGCCAGCTTCTGGTCTACTTCAGTCACGACAATACTCTGCCTTGCACTTTATGCCTGCATAGTTTCTGTGACAGTCTCTTGGGACAGACTTTGTCAAAAAACCTTTTGAAAGCTTAAATAATTATGCTCTATTTGTGCATACATTGAATGGCAAATATGACTACACCTTTTTCCCAGTCCATTTGCATCCTGTAAGAATTGCATTTTTTTTGCCCCTACAAAATGTAATTTGACATCGTTTTATAAAGCTCCTTTACACAAGGCTATGAGGGATATTTGTATTGGGTTTTCTTTTTYAGACTGAAATAGTATGCTAAAAATATATTAAGAACAGTAATACTCTATATCCTTGAGCTGAGTACGCTATACCAATTTTCAKCCTGAAACATATTTTTATGTTTAAATTACAAGTCTCTGAAAAAAATGGTTTTTTTATAGAATTCTTGACACAACCTTAGCTGTGCAAATTTATATGGTAAGAGGCAAAAAAAGTATCTTAATGTGGATAACATTTTCTATCCATAAATGTGACAAAGAAATATATTTTTCTCAAAAGTGGGGGGAAGGTGCCTTATAATTTCAAATAAAATCTACCTGACACCATTTAGTTTCATCTTTAATTTGCAAAAAAAAAAAAAAAAAANAAAAAAAAAAAAAAAAAGATTCTTCTTAAAACAATGAACATCTCTTCTGTTCTTAGTGTTTATAAAATCTATGTCTTTGTTGAAAGCATCATCAGAGTCACATATTCAAATAATAATTTCAAAATAGAGAAAAGACAAATTTCCTCCCTGAGTGGTGTGGTTGTTTCCATGTGTGAGTGTGTGTGAAATTGCTGTGACTTTAGATCACTACTCTAAAATATTAACAGATAAATTCTTGATGTAGCTTGCCAGAAATTACAAATTAAATTTTCTAGTAGCAAGAATTCTAAGTTTCAAGTAATCTAAGTCTKCTGAAATCTAAATTAAAATGTCTTACGTAAAAGAAAAAGGCTGGATTYTGCTTGCAACAGCATACGAGCCGAACAAATTTTGTGTGCAGTGTCTCTCTCTGCTCCCTAAACTATGCTGTTCGCTTATAAAGACTCCTGATTTCTTTTCAGACAAGATCATTCCTCTGTTAAACTGAATAATGAAAAATGACATTGTAAGAATGTTGTCAAGATTTTAAGAAAAAATATACCCTCTTTTTTCCATGCTGAAAGACAGCCAAGAACAATGCTGTTGTTTTAAACTACCTTGGAGGTACAGAGATGCAAGTGTTCTTGGAGAGATCCTCTCTGCCTGCAGTCAGCATTTACCTACTTTTTAGTCTCTTTTTTTTTTTTGGTGAAGAATGCAATAAGTGGTTTATACTTGTTGTGAAATAAAAGCTGTGTCATAATAAACTCCTTGACAAGATGCAAGAGCTTTATACAAATGTTCTAAGATTTTTTTCTTTTCTGTTGATTTGGAACTTTCTTGTTTACCCATGTCTGCTGAAGACTTCAGAGAGTGCTTGGGTTGGTCTAGCTAATAGCTGACCAGAGACCCCCAGCTGTTTGATATTCAGTGTGGTCTGCTCTACATGCTCAGCCCTGGTTTATTATTGGTTGAGGTGTATATTTTCCCTTGCCGTGAGAGACAGGAGAATTGGAAGAAGTCACCGTGGGCCAAACCCATTAACCCACTTCTGTGTGCTGCCCTCCACAGCTTCCAAGGTAACTTAAAAGAACCTCAGGATGTTTTAACCCATCCCCACTGGCTGTCCGCTGGGCTTTTTGCCAAAATCAGGGATTATTAGTTTGCATCGTTCCATTGATAATGGCTCCCACGCTGAGGCCTGAGGGAGGGAAGCCAGCAGAGCAGCTGGCTGCTCTGGCATCTGTATCTGCTGATGACCTTCCTTGTACTAGAGACATGCCCAGATGGTAGATAGAAGGGTTTTCTGCTCTGTGGGAGACGCAAAAGGAAAGAAAATGAGCTGAAAAAGCTAGTCATAATGTTATAATCATTGTACTTGTGCTCAAAAACTTTRCAGTTGTGACCCAGATGTCAAAAGATGCAGAAACATCTGTCTAAATCTGCTGAAAAGCTGAAAGAACAGCTTCCAGACATATGGACTGCCCTTATTTACCTTAACGTGACACCCACTCTCATGACACTGTTTTAATACCAAGTCTTTTCTAAAGTGGTCAGTGGAATAATTACTGTACTCAAACTGTGTGTTGAAGAAAGGGAATTATTTTATTATGGAATTAGAAGTATCCCATTTGGGACACATCTATAGGCCATGAAGACTGCTCCAGTTACCACCATCACTGGCTATTTGACCATCGAATCTGGCTGCCTAAAACAGGCACTTCAGAAAATTGAAACTTAGCTAATGAAGAGATGTTTCAAAAAAACATTAGGCTAAATACCTTTAACTCAAGGAAAATATTACATGCATGAACTTACCAGCTGCAGATCAAGACAAAGATAACATGTGGAAGCTTGTATTTTATTTTATCTTTCTACTTATTTGTTTGTTTTGAGACTTGGAACACAAGTCAAAGCAATGGAAAATTTTAAAAAATCATAATCTCTAAAATGAGCCAAAAAATAGTGATATATTTAATTTTTCACTAATGCACTTTATTGCCCTCCTTTCTGGCAGATGTCTAGCCGAAAACTGAGGGAGTTTCAGATTGTTCAAAGCTGAAGGTGTTGTAGCATGTGCAGATCTGGAGAAGAGAGAGTTGCCTAAGTCACAGTGATCCTCAATACCATGCTGTTTTTGTCATTCCTTTTCTTTTGAATGTAGAAGGGAACATAAATTGGATGACAATTTACCTTCTTGTGCTATATACAACTTTCATCCAGCGCTTGCTAATGCAAAAGATTTATTCTTTCTCTAAGTCCCCATTTGTGTCTGATTTTACCTCCTTGGCCACCAGTTTGTTTGTGCAAGCTGTTGCATCACCAGAGCTCAGACTCTTTTCACCTCCCTCTTCCTCTGCACATATGCAATCCTAAGCCACCTTGGTGAGATCCTGTGAACTCATAAGTCCTTCTGTTGTGGATGGATATTTGTTGCCTAAGGACTGAGCCTTCCGTTAGTTGAGATAACTGCTTCTGTGAAATACCGATTTCTCATGGTCCTGAAGAACTGTAGTAATACTCTACCTTTGCAGTGGAAGCTAAGCACATATGATWTTTTTTTCTGATTTGCTGAGGTGCTAGATGGCTTTTAAAGTCAAATTCTAACAAAATAGCTTTGTCATAGTGCATTGGAGTTTAATTAAGATAACTCTTTTTATCGACACTCAGGAACATTACTTGCTGCTATCAACTCCAGCTTCTYTTCAGATCATGTTTTACGTTGCATAATATTTCTCAAAATAGGAGTCTTGGTTAATTCTTAACCAATAAACAGTTTATTAATTCACCAAGTGCCACTTCATTACTTACTCAACAGTTAATTAATCAAATTTATATCCTTCCCATGCACAGAGCATTTGAATATCGTCCTACAGGTTATTGTCATATACCGTATAGAGGTCAAACAGATCTATTAGGGGATAATGCAAAATATGAAGATTTCTTATTACATTAATTTATAATTCTCAGTTAGCAAATCTTTGCTGCATATAGTGTATTTATCCTCCTTACAGCACTCTATGGATTAAACATACAGTTGTTTTAATAATGTTTTTAGGAATTAGGCACCTATTACTTAAATGATTTTGCATGAAAGAAGCTAGGAAAAAAACAGGAACAATTATTTAATGTTATTTTTTAAGTAAGTCACTCTTATACTTGCTTGCTCAGGCTTTTAAAGGAAATGCATTCACATAAAATGACTTGGTTAAAAAGTTGAAATATCACTAAATATTTCCTGTTTATTTCATAGGACATTTCTGTCATCTCTAGTAATGACAGAATGTAATCTGTCTAGTAATGACACCAAGAGAAATTCTTTCTATGAAATAAAGCTCATTGATATTTTCATCCATGCCCTGATAACCCTGAAGGAAGCACAGAGCTTCTTCTGGTTTAGGGAGTCCCGGAGCTGCAGACTGTTGGAGGTTGGGAGATTATTATATGGATATTTCATTGCAGGATTATCCCACTCTGGTAATAGGCAAAATTAGGGATTTGCCATTAGAGACAGGCATGTGGGCTAGAGGAATTCTTCAGTCTGACAGAGCCCAGTTTTTCTTATGTTCCCGTGAGAACTTGCTGATTCAGGTGATATGCATTTCTGGACTGTACAGCTTCTTTCAGGTTTCAGCAAAACTTCTGTGACTCCCGTGACACTAAAAATTTAAAGAGTGTTTGTATGCATTCCACAGATTCTATGACACACGTTGTAAACCCAGTTTAATAGACAGACCCTCTTCCATAATTCATGAGAAAAATTGGTCTTTTTGTTTTCAGTTGGGAAATGACCAATGGAATGTCTGAATTTCATTTTTTTCTCTCGTTTTTTCTCTGAGGTCTCATTAATATCCATAAGATGGTATTTTACCATCTTTTTCTCATTGGAGACTTCTTATGTTTCATTTGTTACAAGAGTTATATTTCAGTATTAGCCTAGCTTGGGAATTGAAATTTCTTCTACTTCTTTTCAGTATTTCATTTCCATCTACTTAGGTGCATATATTTTCAAATAACCTTTTTCCTTCTGATGCCATGCAAATGCCTCTCAATTTTATGAAATACAGCACTTACCTAGAAAGCAAACAAACAAATGTCCATTAACTGTTCCTAGGCCATGTAATCATATATTTCTTTTCTCATCTCCCAGAGCTTTGAGAGGACAAGTGATGTAATTTTGAAGGATCATGACAAAAATCTTACTTTACAGGGAGATGTGTGAGTTTCATCAGGCAAACAGATTGAATATTTTCAAATGGAGGGAGTGTAGGAAGACCACTTCCTTAGGTTAARGTTAGCCTTCCTGAGTAGTCCACCAAGATGAGGGCACAACTGGAGAAATGGAATGAAGAGGGGCAAAACTGGAAACAGTTTGTGCAAGCAGCACATAGTGAGTGAGAGTAGACTTCTGAAAGTCAGGAAGCACAACTGCCCACATTTTACATTTTATAAGCACTGCCTCTTACATATTAGCCAGCCTCATATTTTTACARATGGGCTTTGAAACTTTTAACTGGAGATGAGGTGGCAGTAAACAGAACTTGCAGCTTTGTGCTTTTGTCTGTGCTGAATTTGTGACTGGCTTCATGATAGGAAGTGATCTACTAAGAAGAAGATGGAAGAAGCCCATTGATTCTACAGCGTGGAGTGTCTTTTAAGCCCAGGTGACTTTGGAAAGATCAGCATGCTGGACCTTATGAAGTGCTATAATTATATGAATCCTTCAAAACCCTGGCATTGGTGGATGGAGCACAGACCCATGCCACACAGAGGTTCCAGACAGCACTGTTGTCGATATGTTTTTCTCTCTCCTTCTCTTCCTTCCTTGCCTTTCTTTTGATTTATTTATTTATCCTTTTCTTTCTTCCTATTTTTCTCTTTCTCTTTTTCTGCTTTCTGTTTTCACTTTCACAGGTTTCCATGACAATGGCAGCAGGGTTTTACACATGGAAGAGAAGGTGATTGTGGAGGGAGGCTAAGATTAGTCAATTTTTTTTCTGACTTTAGCTTCTTACATATGTGGCTGTCAGCTGTGAAAAACTGACAAACTGCTCTCAGAGTCCCTCARCATCAAATCCTGAGTTTCCCATCTCATGCTTAGGTTTATCTGTCAGGTTCATCTTTGCAGGACTGCTCTAAGGGGAAAATAAATAGATTCACCATTTTCAGGSAGTGCCCAAGGCCCTTTTGAGGTCAAAATGGCCTAAGTTCCTTTCCATGAGCAGAAATCATGGAGAGAGTAACAGAATTAACATTACAGTGAAGCTGCAGGTGTCTTTCTACAACAGTGTTGAAGTTGTATCTTAGGAAGAGAGTGGCATCTATTGTGATAATATATTGTTGCATTATTATTATTTGCTATTCTTACCTATCATTTGCATTRCATTAGAAGCTCTAACTGGGATTGGGGTCCTGTTGTGCCAAGCACTGCAGCAATAAATGATGAACCAGGAATGATTCACCCCATGATTTGCTTGTAAAAAGAGAAGGTGGTGTTCTTTAATTTGGTCTTTGTCATGTATATTGCTGTAAATATAGTATTTATGGTGTGATTTTGTGGGCAGGGATCAAGAGAAGGCCAGATTTGCTTTTAATGTTTTCAGTTACGGTATAGCCAGCTCTGAGAAATGATATCTGAAGTTTCAGGACTGCCGGCTGTAAATTATTTCTCTGTGCAGATACAGAGCTTTCTTCAAAAAAGCARAAGTGCAATAATACAGCTAAATCTTTGTCAGTGATATGTGTCTCCTAGAAGTAATTTTCAAGTGGCAAGTGTTTTGATTATGCTATGAGGTCTTTGTTTATGGAGTGAGTCTAGCAGACACTGCAGAGTTCATGTAAATTATTACTTGGTTGATTATTAATGAGAAACACTCATCTGGTTTCCCCCTGCCCTCCCTCCCTCAAATTTGCCAAAATTCCTTCGGAGATTTGTCTTTGTTACGATTCAGACTGTGTTTCACAGAATATAGCTCCTGCTGAATGGTATTAACATGGGTCCCCTGTCCAGCCGAGACAGCTGGAAGTCAAGCAGGTAATTTCCACCCCCCCTTCAATCAATCCTTTCCTCTCCTCCAGCTACACACACACACACACACACACACACACACACACACACACACGCACACGCACATGCACACACACACACGTACACGCACTGCCATTAGATGCCTGACTCGTGTTCCTGTGGCAGTCCAAGGCCCACATGGTGCTTCATTGACTAGGCTCATGCACAGCTTATTTAAAGGGCATCTGCTCATTTCTTTAGCATTAGTTCTCAGGATTTAAGGGCTAGATGAGCACCTGCAATAACATTTCAGCCCATGCTGTTACCTGCTCAAGGTTTTTAAAAAGGGCCACAGTCAGAGGTCTCATATGCACATTCCTTTGCAGAAGCTTTGCAGAGGCTAAGATTGCACACCAAAGACACAGTAAAATATAAAAGCAGAAATAAAATCTGCAATCTTGTCATGATTTCCTCATAAGGAATTCATGATTTCTCAGAATAAACAAATTAGAAGGCACCCCCTGGAACTGGCATATACCTTGTTAAAGCAAACCAGAGGAAGCTTGTTTCCACATTCAGTTATTGTCCTTAATGCTAGAGATATAAACAAGTTCCAATGGATTCAATATATATATAATAAGATTTGATGAAAAGGTATAAATCAGATTATGTGAGACAGGTGTCCATCAAAAAGGATTGTTCAGTTGTGGTCTTTACTACTGGCAATATGTTAGTRCTCAATGTACGGGACATAAGATAGCTTGCTCTATACCTACCTGATTCTATCTGATTCCCTAGCTGATAGTCCTTGGTCAGATGGTCAGACGGCCCTTGGTCTGAGGTAGGACAATAGTGATTATGMTGGGCAAATGGAAGAGTTATCTGACTTTTTACCTTTGTTCATTGGAGCGACTCTGGAAGTTTAGCAGAGAAGTTTAGCAGACAATCCAGCATCTATTTTAAAAGCAGAGCAGTCTAGAAGTTTAAAGATGTCTGAAGTGGACARTAAATGTAATGGAAGATGCCAGTGGCCACCACATTGCTGTGTTCTAAGGTCTGACTCTCTGGGGCTGATAGTGGCTCTCCACAACAAGGCTGGATTTATGCCRGATTAAATTGGCACATCTCCTCCTCCAGTGATTTGGTACCCTGTTGTCACTCTCACTCTTTTCTTCTTTCCTCTTTTTTTTTTTTTTTTTTTTYGCTCACAGTGAAGAAATCTTACATTGGCAAAAGCCCTGTAGTACTGACCAAATGAATCACTTGCAACAAAGCTTACTGAAGGCCAGGAGATGATAAGATTTGAATAGCCGGTGACACAATCTTCATCTGTCTTGTTGTCAAATATTCRTTCTTAACTGCTCATACAGAAAAAAAGAAATTGATATGAGATTAAAGAAACTCATAGACTGTAGAGTTTTGAGAGAAACTTTTAAATTGAAAAGACAGGTAGTTTTTAGGAAAACTCTCGTATTATAATAATACTCCTTCTTCATTTTAGAAAAGAAAAATTGCTATTGCCAAGTAATGTATAGCCCTATTGATATATTTCTTTCTTTGAAGAGAGGTAGACACAGCATTAGATTTGTCCTTTTTTAGGGAAACTTAAATCTGAGCTTTAAGAGGTTGACTCTACATTCCGTCTCAAAATACTCAATAATGGTATTCCTGAAGTATATGATCAAATCTCTTGGCTCCAGACGCTTTTCTTTTTGTCTCCACAGAAACCAAAGTTTAATGAGCATCTCACTACATTTATTACCAGCTGCTGCCTGGACTGTCCTAATCATTACAGTGCATGTTGGCAGGCGACTCCATTCCTGGAACCAGATCTTTTTTTATCTGTCAACCCTAGCAAAAATAGACTGTTTTTCTTAGGCATAAAATTGTCACTCCTAGGCCATGGAGACCTTTTCAGTCTTCCTTATTTTGGTTAGCTATTGTGCAGGAATATTCAGATAATCATTTTCACCACCTACAGGCTTTCTGTGAGTTAGACCAGTACTTCTGAGTACCACAGCCACCATCAGCCTGCCAGTGTCCGAGGAGGAACAYGTCTCTGCATGTGCATACATACACATAAACAAATCAGTGTTTGTACACATGGATGTTCTTATTCATCCAACAAAAATATAGCTTGGCAGCTATCATAAAACACCACAAAAACAGTTGGCAGTAGCAGGCAAAACAAATGACACATCCAAAGGCTAATACTGAGAATCATGTGGGGGGATTATACCCTTAAAAGTAATATTGAGCAGGCATATAACGTGTGGTATTAAAATGAGAGCTGGCTGGAATGGGGTTGTAACTTAGGACTGGTGATGGAGCTCAGCCCCCAAAAGCCCCAAAAGACGGGGTGGGCGTTCACGTTACTTGAGCAAAGCAGTAGCATGGCAAAAGCAGAAGGTGATTTGGACAGTAACTGTTGCCAACRAATGAAATAAGGGTGGTTCTCCAAGATTGTRTTGCTATTTTTAAAGATGGCAAAAAGTTGCTTRTATCTTCCTAAAAGTTAGACTAAYATAAGCAACTATTTTACACCCTGTRCTATGTGCTRTGTTAGAAGATAGTTATTYCTAAAGGAATTTTGTCATTMTKCTACTTTTTCCAGACCCCAAAATTTCATGTAAAATGTTTTTTCTTCCTATAKCCTTACTGAAAGAATAAGGAGCTTTCAAACTTATTCCAAATGTTCAAGAAGATTTTTCTTTTTGCCCCTCTGACCTACGGTTTGAGATATTATGTTTTTCAAAGGTTTTCATKGCTCTCCAGCATGCCAATATCTTACAAGATGAAACAGGAACTAACTCTTRTCCTGATGAATTTAGGCAGAACTTGGAAATAGACTTGAAAATATTAATGTTCGGTGCTTTTACTTTCTTATACAAATATGTCAATATTCAGTCCTTAATATTTACAGGACTCTAACTTGAGCAACGTGTGCTTTTCTATTCTTTAAGTTCTTTATCGTCATTGAATATTCTTATTTTAATGATTCTAGCAATTATTTATTAACATATTTAAAATGTAAGCTTTCTGTATTCTCCCATATTAGTATTTATACTTACAAGAGATCATAAAATTTTGCTTGTCTGCATAAGTATGTGTGCATACTTATATAATACATATATATCCCTTTAAAAATAATGCGATGATCTTTATGTTATTTATTTGCATCTTTAGATGTGTGATTATAAATATAATGTATCTATCCATGTTAGCATGGTTATGTCTACAATTTCTTAGTAATYATATATCCGAATGTATCTGTCAAAAAAAAATATGTGCTTATTTTCTTATAACCTGACGTAACTCTGTCAGTATCTTTGTTTCTGAAGATCAACAGACTTACCAGAMATTTCAACAGGAGTTGTCTCCAGCACCATCTAGATAATGCTAGTGTCCCAGCCCTGTTCCAGATAGGCATTATGCGAGGACRTGAAGCAGACTGCTGTGGTGGCACTGATGGATGATTGTCTCCTCTCCCTAGACAAAGCTATATATCCAACTCCTATTACTGCAGCACTCTTCAGTATTAATATAGTTAAATTTGGTATTTTTATGGATCCCATCAGTAATGTGGCAAATTTATTAGATCTCCTTTTCAGTGACTTCATCCATTCCTTTTTCTGTGCACCTTCAGAACCCTGATCAGAGCCTTCCTTTGGACATCTCATCCATAGACTCTCTTCATGATTTGAAGCAYGACCAGTCTCTTCAGGGGTCTTAACAAGAACATCAGTGTTCAGAAATCCAGTTGGCTCAAGCTGAACCTAAGAAAAACTTAGGGATAGTGCTGGACAAAAAGAAGTACTTTGAAGAACATCCTGTCTCCACAAAGTTGCTCACTGTGAGGTTTAGAAACAGATTAATGTGTAACAACCAAGCTAGGTGATTCAAACAAGTCTTTGAACATGARGGAAATAAAGCCCCAGACTTTCAATAGGATGATCATCTCTACAATGGTATACTTAGATTATTGAAACAAATGCTGCAACCTGCAGATCAGAATCATGAAGATACGGAAGAAACATCCTGTGATTTGGTTGACTGTKTGTACATGACTACTTTTGAGCTAGTCACCTTGCAAGTAAATGCAGAGGGCTTCACCTCATCCAGAATTAGGCATCTAAACTAGATATGATCTCTATTTCTCTTTACTGAGCCTGAAATGAAGAGCTCAGATCCAGATTTCTACATTGTAGCTCTCCAAAATTAGCTGAGATGAAAGTCTGCCAGGAACTGGACAGTAAAATAAAGGCATAACATCCAGAAAAAAATAAAATCCGAAGTTCTTCCTGGTACACAGCCCTGTATCACTGTCTATTGCATTTTCAGTGTACTCACCATGTATTAACCAGTAAGAACTAAAAAATAAGAAAATATCTATCTTTTTATGAATACTAAAATATAATTAGAGTGAATTTTGCCATATTGAGTCCTGAGACATTGTATTTTTGGCAGAAACTTGAACAGTTTGAACTGTAAAATCCCAAGAGGTGTTCAGATGTGTGCAAGAAGTACATAAAACTGAAGAAGCACTGAACTTCTGTCACTGCAATGCATTGTAATAGTTTTTAGTATTCAGAGAGTGTTTTTCATTTTCAGGATGCTCTACAAATGGTACTATCACATTCTCTGAGTGCTCATGTGATATATGAAAGTCTTTCATTCTCAATTTAACACATTGGGAAACTGAAGCAACCTATCTTAGACCACAGAAGAAGTAAACCTGGGCCTGAATTCATGTCGTCAATAGTCTTAAAATTGACCTTAGCGAATTTTGGATTGGTGCCTATAACAAGTGGAATACTGATTTGAAGAATTATTGACTCGGTCCTCTTCAACATACCTCAGCACACTCATTTTCTGAGACAAGGAGTCCCAAAGCACCTAGACGGGTGTTTCGGGAGTGTTCTCCCCCCAGCAGTCTGTTCATGCTGTTGTAGATTGATCCTGCTTGGAAGCAAAACTGATGACAAAGCAGTATAATTATTTGACGCAGACATAGTTACTTACAGAGTCACATTTCCTTGAACACGGCAGGAATTATTGGGAAACCATTTTTTTCTGCTGAAGTCCCAAATCCCCTTTGGTTGGCATGTAACCTAAAAGCTCTCAGCTCTCTTTCAATGCCATAATAGTAATATTTGTAAACATGCATTTTCTTGTTGGAATATCCAGAAAACAGTACCCTATTGAAACTTCCTGACATCTTTGCTTTGGGTTATAGCCTGTGTCTGTTCTGCCTAGAGTTTGCTGCTGTTGTAGAGAAGCTGAAATGTATCTAGTAACTGTCTTTAAGAGAGAGTAGTAACGATTAAGCACAATCCATGATAGTAGTCACCAGATAATGATGTTTTTCCTCTACTTTCGCTTGGGGCCTAAGAGATGCATAGGAGACACGGAGAACTTGGCCTTCTCTCTGGCTTCTTGTGCATTTCCACCTGCTCTATCCATGTATCATAATGCTGTGGATCTCTCGTGGATGTTCAATTTAATATGAAAATTCGTAAGTGGGTAGGTCTGTAGCTGATCCTGCATTTGTCCAGACAAATGGACTAGACAACTTCATAGGCCTCTTTCCAGCCCCAGTTTTCCTTGATTCTTGGACAGGGTGCAATATGATACAGTGCCTTCAGTGCTATTGTGATATGCCACTTTGACATAGAGCTCTGCAGGCCATTTTGGCAGTAAGTAGTGATGATGGACTTCCACTCACAGCAGGCGAGTGCTGCATATGATGGCCTACTGTGACAGCCAGAAGTCTGACTTTTAAAAATGAGATCAAGCAAATTAGCATAGCCAAAGGGCTTCTTTGAATTGTATATTGCCCTTTCACCTCTGACTTTATCTGCCAACATTCACTAAACATGAATATTTAATATGGCCAGCACTTCATCCCATGAAATAAACAACAGACTCTGAGTTTCAAAGCTAAATGCGAAAAGGAATGCACACATATCAAGACTGAAAAAGCATCACACCCAGAGCAAATCCTTTTTCATAAGCCCACTTATTAAAAAAAAAAGTAATGTAATATCATGGGTTTTCATTAATACTAGTCTTCAATAAGCCTAAAGCAAATCCTTGCTTGCTGTGCGCTTGCTGTACAGAACTGCCTGAAAGTGATGAAGGCACACAGCCGATGCGTGGAGAGCAGGAGGCATGCTGCAGAGACAGATACCCGCTCTACTGGAGTGGAGATTCTCAGTTCTCAGTTGTCTTACCTGGAGAAGATGCTTATGGATGTTTCTCAGGAATAATAATGTGGTGCTAATTTGCAGTGCTCACAGTGTGCTTTGCACCTGCAAAGTGCTATTAAAATGTGAGCAAATCATTACAAGTGAATATTACATTTGCAGATGCAGAGAAGAAGATACAGAAAAGTCAGCAGGCTGACCCAGATCCATCTAGCTTCTCAGCAGCAGATTTAGGATGAAGGGATGGACATCTCYGGTCACATTCAGTTGATCATACTGCCTTGTGTAAAATGTCATTCAAATTTCCTAAACATAAAAAAAARGGAAAAAAGAARGGACATGTTTCCCTCTTCRCTTGTTCAAAACAAACAAGTTCCCAAGCTACCAAATCCCACATTTACATGTCTCATTAAATACTTTTCAGTTGCTAGCCAGAAAACTCAGCAGAAAACCTGTAGAACACCAAAGTAACTGTCTTCTTTTAAATAATTGATGATGCCAAATAGCAGCAGTGCTATGCCAACAAAGAGATTGGTCTCTCAAAATATTTTATTCATTATGCCTCAAGAAACCCAAAGCCATGTTTTTAACAAAAGCAAATTTCTGAAGTTGGCTCTCAGTTCATCTAAAACATCTGCTTATTACAATTCATGGTGTTACAGCACTGGTGCTCCCCAGTAAATCTGTTTCAGCTTTAAATAATATGTATGGAACTCTTGGCAGAGAGATCAGGAAGGAGAAAGAGTAATATTTGCCAAATAGGCATTTTGCTTTATGGGAGTGTAGTGGTGTATTTTAATAATATGTGTGTTGAAGAGAATCTACTAATCCGATTAAATAATAGGACAAAAAAGAATTAATTCCAAAGTTCAAAAAGACCTCATTCTATGCACTTTATGTTCCAGGAAAAAAAATGGTTAGAAGTCTTGACTTACTAGACTTATATAAAACAGTCAGAAATGGAGCTTTCTCTGTAGTGTTCATAAATCAAGGTCACTTATGTGAGAAGGCTATGTTGTGATAAAGCTGTCTGACAATTAGATGAAGAGGGCATATTGAAGTTAAATGATATTCTTCCTACACTCTGCGTCAGAGGGCAATGTAAACAACACAGTAGCATTATGAAACAGAAAATTGCATTCCAGATAATAACAGATGTTCGTGGCGCATGGTTTTACACTTTAATTTTTTACTCAGTCATATTAATATTTTAAATTATGTAATGTTCCCTTCTTTATGCATACTTTACTTTTTATTCGTTGTAGTGRATCGCTGAAAATGCAGCCTCCTTTTTCTCTTTCTCTTCCTTTTCCTCTTTTTCTTCTTTTAACACCAATGCTTGGGAAAAACAGCCTAAAGCAAAACTGTCTATGCAAGAAACTAGAAACAAGTAGTTTCAAGATTTATAAGCCAGGATTTTATGTTATATATTTACAGATTCAATCTGTGTACCAGGCTTTGATCCAGGCCTTAGCATGATGACTGGAATCACTCCGATTAACCCAATGATACCGGGCATGGGGTTAGTGCCACCACCACCAACAACAGATGTGCCTGTAGTCAAAGAAATAATTCATTGCAAAAGCTGCACACTCTTCCCTCCAAACCCAAGTAAGTGGGTCTGATCAAAGAATGTTATTTTCCTAAATACATTGTATGTTTTTTTCAATGTAATAGAGGTTATGTTTTTTAGACAAACTGGAGGTAACTGTGGTGTTTCCATCTAARTTCTACTCTGTGTGCAGTTTGGTAGCTATCAGAGTATTCTTATCCATCCTTGCAAGGCACTCACTGAGCGGCATGAAGAGCAACTCTTTGAGACTGTACCCAAAATTCTTCCCCTCTGGCTTTGGCAATGTAACCAGGGGACCTAAACTAGGCAACAGGCACTCCCTGAAGATGTCTATCTCTCTGTGTTGCTTATTCAGTGCCGATCACCTCCCAGTTACCCTTCAGGTGTCCACAGTTGGGTGGGAACAACCTGGGCCTGTGTGTGCCTCTGGGGTTGTGACACTGAACACGGTGCCTCATGTCCAAACGCCAGCTAGCTCCAATCCCTAACCTGATGAAGGAGGGGAAGGAGAGCTACATTTTGAGGGACAGCATGAAAATGGATTGCTTCTTCTCTTTGCAAGCAGGGACTAGTTTCCTTTCTGCCCCTTCTTGGACTTTGCACAAATGGAAAACTCTTCCCACTGAGCCAGCAGCATGAGGACAAAGCACAAAATCTAATTTTGTGTATCTTAGCCCCAGGATCTTTGTTTCAGAGCCATCAGACTGGCGGCTTTCACCATCACTCTGAGGACAAAAGAGAAAATTACGCAAATAGTCTGGTGCTCTGGATTTGCAGTGTACCTAGATCACTGTTTAATGAAACTGTCTGTGTGTGTATATATGTATATATATTTCAYGACTGCAACCCCACTTACTGTGCTAAAGAGCCAAAAACCTAATTCGTGTTAATCAGMGTTACTTCTTAGAGAATTATTTTTRGAGGAGTGAGTGCAGTAGTAATCTGTGTATAAACAAAGTGAAGTGTTATAACAGTATGTTTTTATATAGCCTTCAAAAATGCCATAGTTTGCTCATATAAATTTGTGCATATATATATATATATGTGTGTATATACGTGTATATAAAATTTGTCAGTCACTCCATCTCATGGTCTTTCACAGCCAAATGAATACTTGCAAGCGTAGGTTATCCTGCCCCTGTTCTGGCCTCTGTTCCATTATCTGGCAACAAGACAAAAGAGATAACCAGCAGCGTGTTTTCATCATGTTGTCACTTTGTCATGTTTCCCACTTTGTTTTTCTGTTTGCTCTGCTTCTGTACTTTGAGAGAGAAATGAAATTATGCTGAGACCAGGGAAAGCTCTTAAGACCAAGTACCCAGGAGTAGGCTTCCTGATGTGGCCCAGTTTTCAGAGGAGCTAAACTAACATAACTTGCTGGCTCTGGCAATGATGGTTCTGAACCACAGATAGCAGAGTTCACATTCTGGATGTTTTTGCACCAATGTTTGAGATCTGTAATTGTGGTCAAATCAGTGCAGAAGCTCTCCTGATGTGAAATGGAATATTATCTAGGTTTGCTTATTTTCTAACAGAAGCTGCACAGGAAAAAGAAAAAAAAAAAAAAAAAAAGATCCTGGTGGGCCTTCTGGTCTGTCCTGGAAAATGACCTGCAGCGGCAGGGATTAGACTGTAAAACATGACCTAAACCTTGAAGAAGCTTAGATTCAGGTAGTCCATTTTGGATAATCTCTACAATATACAGTTATTCTGCTTCTGCCTCTCTCATGTCTCCATGAGATGCAAAGTAACTGTTGTTGCCCTGAGCTGATTATGGGAATGAATAGAACCATGGATCAAAAGACAAATTTTGTATTCCAATGTGATTTCTCTTTTTACTTAGATCTTCCACCACCTTCAACAAGAGAGAGACCTCCTGGGTGTAAAACAGTGTTTGTTGGAGGATTACCAGAAAACGCAACAGAGGAAATTATTCAGGAAGTCTTTGAGCAGTGTGGAGATATAACAGCAATTCGGAAAAGCAAGAAGAATTTTTGTCACATTCGTTTTGCAGAGGAGTTCATGGTTGATAAAGCCATTTACCTTTCTGGTACTTCACATTTTTTAATGGATTTTCCTTGCTTCTCGTTTGTTATTTTGTGATGCTAATGCTTACTTATTTTCTTAGCTTTTATCTCAGCAAGTCTTTCTTGAGCTCAGTGGCTCTAGCTTGGAGTGGCAAGGGGCAATTTTGTATTTGGTTGTGTCTGCCAGGACTTGCGTGCAGTGTCGTATGTTGCTTACCCGAGAGCCATTTCCTGCCAAACCACAACAACTCAACAGATCCTGAAATTCACTACAGAACGATCTTATTTTCGATTTACACAGGTTTATATAGTTTTTCTCACAGGTAGCAGAAAGAGGAGGGCACTAGGCCAGGAATGCTGCTGTCTTCCAGGGCTAATTTCTGTGATAGGCTGGCAATTTCATTGGCATATTTTTATAGATTTGTAGTGCAGCTTGAATACCTCCTGCCTTTATGCTTACATGTATTTAGCTCTCACATGGGTTGGATTCTGAGACCATCTGGAGGCTATGCCTTTTGCCACCGGGACAATGAGTGCTACGACAATTTGAGTGTAAAATTTCAAAACCTTTTATTTTCCAACAAACAAAGGAACAGACTAAAAGCCATAACTCGCACAGAAAAGAAAAGAAAAAAGAAAACATTCTGCTTTCTCTCAGATCAAGCTTCAGTGACAGTCAGTAACCTCCTTCATGTGAGTATTTACATCCTACCTGAGCTGTCCTTCACCTTCCTAAGCTGCATCCCATCCTCTGCATATATTTATGGGTAGGTTCATCTTTCCTTCTGGGTCTTGGAAAAGCCTATAAGCTTTGCTGTACCCCCCAAGTGTAGTACCTTCCCCCCAAATGCAAGACCTATATTCTTAAATGAACAAGGGCCGGAGACTGCTCTTGGCCAAGACAGGCCAAGGCACAGGCTGACTGGCAGCTCAGGGTTACCTTGAAGGGACTGGAAATGGAGCCAGGGAGGGAGATAACAATTACAGATACCTTATCTGAGCTCTCATCCTGGCTATCTTTTTTTTTTTTTAGCATTATGGACATAAGCTCAAAGTCCCATAGGTGTCCATGGGAAGCTTGCACAGTTTTAAGTAAATGGTCTGTCAGATCACCATCAACTCCATCTTAAAACAATAATAAAGAACAGAAGAAAGAACATCTGACCTTTTCATCTCGACAAAAAGTGAAATTCATAGTCAGGAAAAAACTTCCTCCTTTGTTTCACATTTTTTTTTTCTTGTTTTGGTTTTGCTTCTGTTTTTAACTAGGATGACCACTCTTAAAACTCCATTAAAGAGCTACAGAAAATAACAAGTTTTGTGAGGTAACAGAGTTTTTTAAATTATTTTGTACTTTAAGGTTTCTTCTAGACATGCATTCCATCCTGTTTTTCTTCCTTTTTTCTTTTTTCACCTTGTTTCTTCTTCCCTCCTCATCCTCCCTTCCAATTGTCCGTCCTTCCTGCTTGTTCACTTATTATTTCCTTAACACTGGATCTTACTGTTGCAGATTCYAGATACAACAGTAGTAAGAAGCAGCAGCACATTTCCTAGCTTCCAGCTTCTTTCCTAGGGAGAATCCATCTCCACAAGTAACAGAGCATTTGTGAAGGAGCAGGGATCCTACTCTGAATTTTCTGTCAATTTATTTCCARGTTCCTGAACCTTTTCTCTACATTTTTATTGCATCCTTGCTCCTTCCTTTCCCTTCCTTCACAGTTGCTCTGTTACCTCCACTTCCCTTTATCTTCTGTGCCACTCTCTCTCCACAGTCTCCCTCCTCATCTTTTTTTTCCTCCATTCCTTTTATTTCGTCTTCTAAAACTTTTTGCCTCGTGTGTCTAACCAGATCAAGAAAAGAACAAGTTGAGCTGAGAGGGAGACAGGAGAAAAACAGGTGAATGTTGCAGCCAAATTYCACTTCTTTTTGCTACCAGTGCTGATTTCTGTACAACTTTGCAGTTGAAACAAGCAGTATTGATGGTCTCTTAGCACTGCAGAGAGAGGAGGTCAGGCATAGATAGTGGCATGTTTCATTTGTACTGAATTAGTGGGTTTTTCTAACCAGTCTTTATTCTGCTCTCAAACATAATGTATTCTGAAATGATGGGAGAAAAGCATGTTGTYAAAGCATTTTCTTTTCCCTGCAAGAGACAAAGGAGAATTACAAACAGAATCTGTGGTAAATATAGTATGCATGCTATATTAGGGGAGAAYCGTGCCTTTGATATCTGTAGTATAATGATGATTTTGTCTATCTAATCATTTTTATCTGTCTACTCCRTCTAATCTCATCTATCTTCAGCAGTTATCCCATGCTTATCATAAGAGTAGTGTATGTGATTACAAAATCCAGTAAGTAGTCTAATCACTGTTTTTTTTCTCCTTCCTGAAGTAAATGTGTATGAAAAGGAGAATGGAAAATGGTTTTGGAGACYATGATAAAAGAGCTAATCTGAGGAAGGGTGTTTTCATTTAGCTCTGAAAGTTGCATTATGATATCCAGAGGAAAAGACTTCCTAAAGTCTATGTATCAGCCCATGAGAAAGCTCCTTTTCCCAGTTGTACATGCTTTATTCTTGTGGCTGACAGGTCAGTAACTCCTGCAAGTATTGATGGCCCTGGATTTGGACTATGGGACAAACAGGATGTTGAGACAGACCAATTTAGATCTCAAAAGCCTGAGTGTGCATTTTTCATGCACTCTTATTTTCTCGTGTGGGTTTCTTTTCAGTACTATGTACTGGCTTTGTTTTTAAGTTCTCRGGGGGCATGTGTACCTCAACATGCTGATCTAGATCCCCAGTTAGAGAGCATCTATTGGCTGGTCCCCAGTATAGCAACATTCAAAGGTAAGTCAAGCCACAGAGTATTTACTAGATCTGTGATACAGAAATACTGTATTTGATTTTTATTTATCACTCTCATTAATTTCTCCTATTGCTGCTCCTTTAAGGTGAGGATGTTGGCAAATTCCCAGAATCTGTTCCTCTTCCATGTGTGTGCGAAACTGAAATTAAAAATGACAGGTCAGATGCACAGTTAGCGCTAGCTGTAGTCCTGAGCAAAGAACTGGGAAGAAGGCTCTGTAAGGGCAGTTCATTGCCCATGCATGAAGTGGTCTGAAAAGACAGGTTGTTCTCTCATGTAAAATACCCTTGAACATCAGTAGGGATACATGGTACTGGAAAACAGAAAGCCTTCAGCCACCCTGTAGCTCAGGCTTGCCATTAAAGATGGGTGTCTGAGGTGCCTGTCTACAAAAGAGCCTGATGTTGCACACCCATTCCTACACAGCATCTGGCTGCATACCAACGTGTCGAAGAGTCTGCTCTTCACTGGAGAGGCCATGCGTACTGTGGTGTCCCCAAAGCTTGATTTTGGAAGGTGCAAGAGGCCATGCCAAAGAGGCTTCTGGTTTTTCATTGAGGGCAAGATGCAAGACCCTGGGCAACTTGATCTAACATTGAAACTGAGCTTACTCTGAGGGGGGAATCGAACCAAATGATATCGAAAGGTCCCTTCCAACCCAGGTTATCCTGTATTTCTGTGCCAACTGGCTGCCTAGTCACCTGCAGTCTGAACAGTTAAAAAAGCAGTGGGAGTTTTTCAATGCAATTCATGGGGAATTGAAAAAAAWTGTTATTAGGGGGCACTTAAAACTGGTTACCCAAAAGGATCCTTTCTCCAATGTTACATAGGATATTGGATTTGGTGCTGAAATTTAGACAATTGTTTCCCCACCACCACCACCACTATCCTCATCTACTTAAAAAATAAGGGCTACTGTAGTGAAACTCAACTTTACTGGTGTACTCATAAGCTGTAAGTGCAGTCCTTTTCAGTCATTCCTTATTCAGTTTAAGTGGGGGCTTTGAAGCCTGCAAGAGTCTCACTTTCTGCAGTGCTCTGTGCCTTAGTCTGTCCATACCCAATGTGCTCCTGACACCGGAGGGGAAATGCASGGGAGAGGAGGAGAGAATGTGGCTTCCTGACAAGTACAGCCTAAGCAGGAGGTCTAATTTTAGGTTCATGAGACTTGGCACCTTGGCGATRTCCTTTCACATTGCTGATAACACTCTTTTGGCTTAGAACAGTCACTATTTGAGGAATGCATCTGGGGAGCCGAACTGGGGGGTAACATTTGTCATGGTYATCAGGATAGCTGCACCACTGACCCCTTTTAACTCACCTCTTCATGCCTGCACYTCTGTGGATAAAACCACATAATTATCCACTCATTACTAGTTCAGGGCCCAGCTCTGAAAGGTCACCCGTGCTCTTCTTCTAACATATCTCACTGAGAATAGTGTATCTGTAATTCTTCCCTTCAAGACCTTGTGACAAGAGCTTCATATWGGACCATAAATAGCATTCAAGGGAAAAAAAAATAAAATAAAAAGTTTTTACTCCTTGGAGTAATAGAAAGCAGAGAAAAATAAATGAATGTATAAAACAACAAACAAATCATCTCATTTATTTGCTTACCTTCCTATACCCCACACTTTCCCCCMAAAAAACCTCACAAACCTTGGAGATCAGATTTGGTCAGTTCCACAGAACTCTTTGCTGCCTTTTGTCCTTCAGGGGCCTTTTTATTTTTCACATTAGACTGAGTTCTTCATCCAGGTTTGGAGTCTTTACTAGAAATTGAAAGATGTATCTCTTGCTCATTGACAGGCTACTTGGTTGAGCACCACAAAATGTTTGAAAGGAAAATGTCAAAGCRAAAGTCACTCAGCTTTTTTTGTTAATGATTGTTACATGGGATATCTAATGTCTCTGAAGTCATGGTCTCACGTGTGCTGTAGTACAACCAGTCCCTCATATTCAAACAGTGAGATGATCTTATGGCAGTAAAACAGAATACACCTAGATATGCATTTTTGCAAAACATGTTTTTTTCCAAATCTGCTACCACACCCTACAAAAAAATTTAACTTTGCTGTCTCCAGAGAGAGTTACAAAATGAGTTTAAACCGTGGTGGTGAAGTGCTGAAACTCTTTAAAYCAGAGAAACGAATGCAAGACTGAAAGGTAGCTCCTTTTAGGTTGCTGTTCGAAACAGCAAATAACACTTTTCCTGTCATTTCAAACAGGAGTTTCCTGACCCTGGAGTTATTATACGATGGTTACAGTAATGTGTATTTCTGAAAATCCTACTATATGCCAGCTCAGCGTGGGCTAAAGCTTCCCAGCATCTCATGATTTGAGACATCTCTGTTGGGCTGTTCTGCTACAGAGGCTACTGCAGTGGGTTGGCACGGAGAAATTTGGGCTAGCCCTCTGCAGACTGATTGATTTCACCTGCAGTTGGAGGCTCTGTTTACAGCTTTCTCTGTAGCAATCTCTCACATTTCCCCTGAATCTGTAGATTAAAAGGCAGAGAAATTTCTCTACGAGTATCTTTCAGCCTTAGAAATAAAACTTGAAAAAAGATTGGTGCCCAAAGTATGTTCTTCCACAGTGTAGTTGCAAAAGGCTTCTTTTATTGCTTTGGCATGATTCGTTTGCTTTCTGATAGCTGTCAAGGGTTTTAGTTCAGAGCAGGGCTCTTTTATGCCATTGTACAGCCCCTGAATTAAACCATGTCGTTGCAGCTGCTAGCTTTAGCAGAGGATGCATCAACCGAATTATGAATACGTAGAACATTGCTGAAGGTGAGGCACAACAGATTTCACACTCTGTTCAGAAAGAAGGGCCTTATAAATGCCTAATAAACTGCTCCACTCTCTTAAAATTACTTTAAAGAATGCTAAACCTAATTGTTTTTGAGACTGGCTGTATACTAAATTAATTTGTAGGTGGCTTGTCATTGCTGGAGGTTTTTGTGATGTGGTGTTTCCAACTGGGAAGCCTCAAAATTTGAGATCTAGCATCAACACAGGTATGACACAGCTTTCTGTGGCCTACTAGTTTATGTAGCTCAATTTTGTCATTCATTCATCTACGGTCATTGTTTTCAGAAATTTTGGTCTTTTCCCATTCTTCCAGTTCCTTTGGAAAGCTGGAGAATAGGACTAAACTGTGCCTGATCTAAACAGGATCAGGGGAGGAGGGACTCCACATCCAAAACAAATTAGATTCGTTTTTAGTAGGGAGGTTTTTTTTGTTTGTTTGTTTAAATAGCCTTTGCACTTGTAAAGATGGGGAATGTCAGGTAAAATAATGACATACTCTGAGAAACTTTTTAACTTTAATGCAGCTTCTGTACCTTTGGGACTCTTTCTTTCAGCTGCCTACTGTGTTGATAGATGATTCAGAAAATCTCAAGGAAAAAAGAACTGATGAATGCTTATCTTCCTGTGAAAGCAAAATGATTGATAGATCCTGCATAGATAAGTGGGAATATGTGAATGTATTTTTTTAAACTTAACTGCACTTTAGGAGGAAAAAAAGGGAAAAAAAATATAAAAAAAGCCAAGTCCTGCAACAGTTAGTTCTGCTTGTTGGTTTCAGGTTACCGCATGAGATTAGGATCTAGCACAGACAAAAAGGATTCAGGTCGCCTTCATGTTGATTTTGCTCAGGCAAGAGATGACTTTTATGAATGGGAATGCAAACAAAGAATGCTGGCCAGGGAAGAACGCCACAGACGCAAAATGGAAGAAGACAGGCTGCGCCCTCCTTCTCCCCCAGCAATAATGCATTATTCTGAACACGAAGCTGCTTTGCTGGCTGAAAAATTGAAAGGTAAGCAGCAGTTGATACTTTTCGATGTATTATTCCTCAAGAGCAAGAGCCACCCAGAAGTCAAAACAGGGGAACTCATTTCTCTCCTATGTATTTCATTACTTACCCTGTTAGCCTTTTTCCATTCTTCTGCCAGTTCTATTCCAATCATAATGATATTCACCTACCTGCTAGAAATACGTATCTGTCCGTCTAGTTGTGCTTTAATGACCAAAACAAGACCTTCAGAAAACAGTAGATTTTTTTCCTGCTCTTTTGCTGTCGTCATCTACCTTTGMAATGATCTCATAATGAGACAAGCTGTTATGCAAATATTTCATATTTAAGGCCCAATTCTTAAAATCTCTCTATCACTGAGTAATATTTTCTCATAGTATCTGCATGTTTCTGTCCTAATCTCTGATATTTAAATTGCCCTCAGGTTTAATTTTCAAGTGCCCCTCAGATGCAATGGTAACATTTCTCTCTATTACACATCATTTATTCTTTTATTATTTTTTTAGGGTAAAAATTACTTATGGAAGATGGTGTTTTGTTCTGGTATGTGTCTGCTTGCTTGTGGGGAGAGAGAGTTTCCAACTACACATGCTCCATTAATATTTTTCAAGGCTTGAAGATTTCTGCTTTTAATAATGCATTAAAGAAAAAGTAAAAAAAATCATGGTAAAGAAATAAAAATAATCAAGAACACAGCTGCTCTTACCCCTTAGCATTGTATTTGTTTTCTTTTAGCATTTAACGACTGTGTTTGGCATTCTTTCCCCATGTGATGGCCAAGCACGTTACTTCTACTGTGTGCCAGGTCACAAGAAACTGTAATTCTTGCCACCGTTTCAGAAGTATCCAGATTAGACTTAGGCTGTCTAGCTGTCAACACGCTAGCCTCCTGTTTTAACTGTGAAACACATTTGGAAAACCAGAGAAGGACAATGCCAAGAGTTGCATCCTTGGAGCGTGGAGCAGAGATGCACCCTACCGTCTCTTCGAGTACTGCTTTGGCCAATTTAATTGTCAGTGTCACATTGGTCAGTTGTTGGTTTGGCTAAATGATATTCTGGCCAAATACTTTCCTTTATTAAATAATTCACTGAGTAACTGGAAGATTGTTAAGATAACCCAGATGGACTGGTAGATTAAGGAAAAAAGGAAGAGGCCCAAGGAAGTACGAGCACGGTTTTAATTCTTACTGGCTTCCAGTCCAGCTCCTCCATACAGTATGAATATAGGGTTTTAAATCCATCTGTTCTTAGAATCTGTTTTCAATTGAATATTTTAGGACTTAATATTTTATCTGGAAGTTTGTCTTTATGTAGTAAGGCCTAGAGGCTTCCTGAACTAAGCCAGAATATGCAAGTAATCTGGGCAATTTCKTCCATATGGCTAGCCATTGCTTGGGGCAATTGACTGTTGAGTCTTTGCAAGATGTTTAAGATGTCTATATTTAGAAAGGTTTTCTCTGCAGTCTGGGAAGTGCTCATACTTAATTAAAACTTATTAAAGGTTTTAGAGCTTTGGCTCTCTTGAGGGACATTTGAGCAGAGCTTGGCATATACGTAGAAATTTAGTACAGCAATATTTTGATCGCTATCTAGACCAACACCATGCACATTATGGAAATAAAGATAAATTTTCAAAAACATACAGAATTAAATATAAGCAATTATGAATTAAAATCCAGCAAAAGTAAATATTGTAGTTCTAAGAACATTGCTAATTAGCCATTGCCTTGTAGCAAAATTAGTAGCATCTACCCTGCATCTGTATGGGTTCTTGGGGAAGGAGAACACAAAGAAACCCCCACCCTTCTCACTATTTCTGAATTTTTTCCTATGCAAAGTAGTACAGAAATTAGAGGTAGGGTTCAATCGTATATTGGTGAGCCCTACATTTTAGCTAACCTTTCCAACRGCATACGAGGGAGTAGGACAAAACGTCATGGTTTCCTTTGCGCCCTGTGTGACATCCTAAAAAGAGGTAAACCAACACTAGAGAAACTTCTTTTCACTATGGCAAAGAACAGCATGTCATCATATCCTCACAGGTTAAATATAGGTTTGAGGGAAGCTAACAGAAGATATAGGTATATGTACATAATACATGCATACACAGATATATCATAGAATCGTAGAATCAGTAATGTTGGAAGAGACCTCTGGAGATCATCTGGTCCAACCTCCCTGCTCAGCAGGGTCGCCTAGAGCRTGTTAGACAGGGTTGCATCCAGGTGGGGATAAATATACACACACACATATATATACACACATATATATACATACAGATATACACATACATATAAAAAATCTCAGGTCTCTGGATATCACTAGATTTGCTTTGCCACAGAAGCGTGAACAATTCATGCTAAAGAAAAGAAAGATTAAACCAGATTTGCTCTTGGCAGGATTTAACTTGAAAGATTTGTTGTTGAACAGATGCCTTGCAGTTCTTTTCCTTAAGGAATGTCGTGACCTCCCCATGGTACCCACTTCAAGAGAGTCCTGAGCTAACTCATGAGACATGAAGTGCAGGTGCCCAGTTTACAGGTYTTAGCTGCTGCAGTGCCTCCAGAACTTCACTGAACAACACTAGCTGAAAATCAAGCCAAAAAAGCTAAACATCTGTCATCCCAAGATACTGCTTTGCAATCACAGATGTAGACAACTTGGTCTGAATCCAAGCAACTTCTGTTGTCAAAATAACCTTGGAAATTCCTGACAGCAAGGAARATCTGACTCTGAGCAGAGATGAACTAGGCTCACCAGCCAGTCTCCTGTTGCAGTCTTTAGATATTTATTGAGTCTATAATAGAGGTGACAGTATCTTTCTCCACCTTCTGCAAACTGCAGAAGAAGATTAAAGAAATCATTGTTTTAGTGTGCCAGGCGTGGTTGGAAACTGTTGCCCCAGTATTGTCAGCATATTCTTATTCACCTCATGCGCTAAAGTCACCTTATGTGGCAGTAACTGCTGTGGAGGAAAATGGGTGAAAGAGTATAGTCTTTTATGCTGATTAGAAACAAAAGTTCATTATAAAACCTCTGTCAGATAATTGATAGTGAGGTCCCCAGTTAAACTGCCATGTCCTTCTAAGCCATCTTCAGTTCCTGTTAGTGAAGATAGATGGTTAAGAAGTTCAGAAGGGGCAGTAATTATTCTATGACAATACTGCAAAACGTCTGTGTCTTCACATGGTATTTGAAGTCCTACTTCAGATTAAAAAATAGTTGTTTTCAGCAGTCATCAGGAATTAAATAGGACACCTAAGGTTTGACACATTGCTCAGAGACCTCTTGGTCACAAAAGAAGTCCCTGTGCTGCCAGTCGCTGAAATCTTGAATAGCACACTAAGGAGTGTATGCTTTTTCCCTAATTATCCACCGCTGCCCACTCTCAGAGGCATGTTCCTGAACAAGCTGAATCTTTTGCCTTACCTGTACAGCTATATTTATGGAAGAAACCTTCATCTAGCAGCTGACTGTAGTGCTATTCCTCAAATCCTCTCTGCAACTGAAAATCAGTGCCAACAGTTTAATAACTGTATAACAAGGCTCTGTTTAAGCTGGTATGAGCCCATTCTGGAATTCACAGGCAAGAYGGAAACAAGTAAGAGGTCTAAAAGTCAGATTTCAAAGTCTGAGCTGAGCTGAGCTTAGATTTCCTTTGGTTAAAGGAATAAAGTAAGAATTTGACCTATCCTACGTACGACCTTTAAAAAGAGGTGAACTGCCTGTCTCACTGAGCATAAAGAGAACCTGTGTTGTCCAGATCAAACTTTGACAAGTATCTTCCAGGAAATGTAAGTGAGAGCAGCTGAGTCCTACCTAAAGAGAGAAAGTCAACACCATCTGCCACCAGCAGCCTAAGTTTTATMAATAACCAGCTAGACATAGATGTCTTTAAATATTGGTTTTAAATACTTCTCTAAAATGTGTTGGACTTCTCCTTTATTGAACCATGTTTTTTGTTTGTTTATTATTTTATAAACAGTGAGTGTGCTTTTGCAAGAAAGCCAACAACATTTTATTTATCATTTGAGAGAAAACTCATCTCTAGAGTCTCCATATCTGTTGTATGATCATTAATTTCCTAAGATAGAGGAATGTGATTCCCCTAACTCATCCCATGTTTAATAATGTTTTTAGCTGTTTTATTGGCACTTAAACAGTGTCATGGCAAACAGCACTGTAAAGAAAGAAGCTGTTCAAATCATGGGTTTTGCCTATGGGCAAAGGTGGGAAGGCGTATGTCTTCTCTGGCATTGCAAATGAAATACAGATCAATTTGCCATATGACCCATGGCCTGTCTCATTTGCTACACTGTTTCTGACAGTGGCCAATGCTAAATGATTTGGAGGAAGTTATACAGTCTCAAAATACACTTACCCATATGCAACTGTACCATTGGGCAGTATTTCTTCCTGACTCCAGATGGGGATGAGCTTATTCTTTGAAAGAGTGATCAGCAGACCTTTTATTTCGGGCATGCAAGTTTGGCATGTGGAGTGTTCAGGACATTTGCTTACTGTATTTAGGGAACGGCATTGAAACGGATGCTCTGGGGACCGGGACTGGAAAGGGGCTCTGCATGACCTAGATGTTCATCCCCTGTCCTTTGCTTTCTTTTATCAAGAAGAGAGCAATYGAGGTGCTTCTGGATCCCGTTGCTAGATGTGGCCAGAAAGGCCACCTATTTTGTTTCTCAGAGAACTTGGGATGGAGGCCTGAGAAGAACTGCTGCTGTAAAGTCATCTTTGTACTTCTGTATGCCTTTGTTGAAAATCAAGTCCTCTCTGCCTTGCCATAAGATTTGCAAACATCTGTAAACAGTTTGCTATTATCATTATGCCCTCTTGTAAAATATCCAGATGCGTATTCAGGAAGTAGTCTAGGACAGTTGCTACTTAGAGGTATTTATCCTCTTTTTTTTTTTTTTTTTTTTTCCTGTTCCTGCAGCAGCATCTGAAATATTGACCTGTACCATGAAAACTTTTAAGAATCAGGGCTTGATGTTTATTTACCATCGCAACCATGTAAAATCAGTGCGAGGGTACTTTTTCCTCATTTTGAAATTCCCTGTACTTTTCCACAGAAGAGCTGAGGCCTTCTGTCTCCCAGATGAGAACTGGGGTCTCAGTCTGGGCTGTTTTGTTTGGGGGATGATGAATCTATGTTCAGACTTTTAGACTTGCTTCTCAGTGGCCCCAGTTAATGCTTAACCTCCAGGAAATGCCTCAGTCACGTTTCAAGTAACRTCACATTTTTCTTGGGAAAGTGCAGTTCTTCACTCTAACAGTCTGCTGCCAGAACTCCAAGCTCCTCTGGCATTGCTGATGTTGCCACATGTTCCTATGAAGCAGCAAACTGAGGAACTAATGAACATTGCTCGGCACCAAGTTTTACATCCTGATTTTTGACATTTGAAAGTAATTTTCTTCCACTGCACAAGTCCCTTTAGCATGCCATGGCACTGATAAGGAGCTAAACTGAAAAGAGCTGGTTTCTCAAAATTGACTGCCTGGTGRCTGGGACTGGGAAGATTCTTCTAGTACATTTTTTCTGCGAAAGCTTGAGGRTCATGGCTTGTTCTCCATTTCCTGCTGACTGCAGACCAGGCTCCAGGCCCAAATCCCTTCATATCTAGAAAGAACTTGCTGGGAACATGGATTTATGCAGAAGTCATTGGGAATAATAAGGGAAACCAATGAAACCGTAGAGTAGTGCAATTCATTACAAATTGTATTTTCCTATTGTCCCCGTTTACTACATGGCATTATCTGCCATTGAGAGTGACATTGTCTGTCATTGCCAGTACCTTTTGTCTAGGCCTCACAGATCTTAGCCTGCAGCTCTAAAAATATGCATCCAAACTACTAACGCTCACTGATTAAGCTTGAATTGTTCTACATTGATAATTTGCGGCTACTATTGATGTCTGTGTTGGTCACAGCTAGACCTAGAGAGAGAGAGAACCCAAGGAAATGATTGCTCATATAAAGCCAACTTTTACTGCATTGGAAAGACCACTTGTCACAGAATACTCAATTTAAATCTATTTCATGCACTTGCACATAAAGTTTACAAGCCTTCTTCATGAGTCCAGCAAATAGAAGACAGAAGAGAACTGAGAYAGGTTTATCAGAATGAGATGAACTTTAATATTTGAGCTGTATGGATGTATGTATGTGACCTCCTTCTCATACATTCTCAGATCAGGGCTGCGCCAATCAGTTTTTGGGTTGTGCCAGTTATTTTAGGTTTGAAAGCCAGTTGAGAAAATAAAACCACTGTTTAATTTTACATGAGAAGTTATTTTTGTTTGGGTTTTTTTGACCTTCCAAAGCACTGAAGTAGATTTGGATGGGAAAAGGAAAAATAAAAAAAGCACTGTTTGTTAAAAAATAATAAAGGAAAAAAWTTTTTTTTCAAAAGATATTCTTCAAATATACTTTATGGTCCAAATATTCCAAAATTTGACACAAAAGTGTAAGTAGTTTCAATGAATCATTTTCTGAAATAAAATAACAGCTAAGTATAAGTCCGATTAATTTAACTTTTGGCCTTCTTTCTGAGGTGCACTTGCCTTTGGTAAAAGTCTACATTTCCTTGCTGAAATGTCTCAAAAATTTGATAGATGTGAATTCTGGGAAACCAAGGTCTTTTTTACAGTGAAGTGTGACTGTAAACCTGAATCCTCATCTTTAAAAGGCATTTGAGGTCGTATTATAAAAATGTRACCATTTTGTCTTCTGGTTCGTTGAAGCTTTTCTGTTTGGTGTGTGTCTTTCAGATTTTTGATTCCTCAGTGTTGAATCAGATRCTTTATTACAGCACAGTGAGATGTGTCAGTAGATATTTGGGATCAAATTTGCATATTCTGACATCTGTTTTCATGAGTGCATTATAAATGGTTGAGTAATGTGGCACGCAGAACATCACACAACTAGAGAGAGATAGGCTGAACATGTTGATCTTTTATCTTTAAGTGGAACTCTGCTCTGTCAGGTGCATTGGAACAAATCATTTTAATCTGTGTGCTTATGACATTTGTGTTTCAAAGCAGAATTTTGAACATTATGATATTCTTAATTCAAGCATATCTGTACCTAAAGGTATCATCTCCAGAAATTGCTTCCTGCAAATAAGCTCTTTTAAAATACTGCATCTGTCTTATTTGCTGCAGGTAGTTAAATAGTTCCACTATCTAACAAAGACATCTTTTCATATCTGAGTATCTGTTTTTTAAATATTTTGGGAAAAGGAGCCATAAACATCTGCAAGCCATATACAATACCCTGATACTTACCTCCCTTTTAAATACCATGTCTCTTTATGAGTGCAGAAAAGTTATTCATGTGGTTTTCCATTTAAAAAAATATAATCTGAAAAACTGAGAAGCTGCTTCTTTGTCAGGCACTGTATTATCCCCTGAAGAGAGAACAGATTGGAAATTTAAATAAATAGATGGCAGTTACAGTAGAATGAACTAACTGGGGATGCATCTTGTGCAAGATTCAGGTAACATCAAGCCTGACAATCTCAACCCTTGCACATCGTTTGAAATATAAACAACATTTAATTGCTTGGGAAATAGGATATTTCACTGAGAAGGAAACCACGCTGCTTTCATTATCACTGTGTACTTGAGAGCCAGACTTCTGGAGTGCTGCAGAAGCAGTCTGGATATCCAAGGAGGCAAGTCTCACATAGAAAGGATCAAATTCAGTGCAAGTCTGTGTCAGAAAGGGAGGCAATGCTGAGATCTTCTTAGCAAATCTAATGAATGCCAAGCTTAATTGCTGCTGAAAGAATCCAGACCCTTTTTTTAGCATAATCTTTTTTTATTAGTAGTATATCAAGATAGAGACCTATAATAGACATGTTTCAATGCTTTAGTGTCAAATCTGTTCACTCACCCTTCCCGTTTTTAGACCATCCTTTCCCCCTTCCTTCTTCCATATGCTGCTGACATCTGTTGTGACACAATACATCTGGCTCAAAGAGCCTCACRGAGGGGCTATGAGCAGGCACATCGTGAGGACACTTTTGTCTCCTGGCAGAAGAATTTAAGGTGGGTTCAGCTATCCATGGCCTGGTAACCCAGTTCCCTGGGTACCTTGCTCTCTAAGCCTGGAAGAAATATGTTTGCTGTTAAAAGTGTGTTACTAAAAATGGTCCTCCCTCACCTAATCTATATTATATCACAGCAAATTTTAAGGTTTTAATATAAACCCACTTGATTAAATGGACAGCGCTGCAAAATGACTCAAGTTAATTACTGTGAACCGGGATAATACAGCTCACTGATCTGAAAGTTTGTGGTATGACTTTGAGAAATAGAGAGGAAACTCAATACCCTCATAATTACATTTTATTGGAAATAATGGCATCAGCAGGATAAGATAATGGATTTCTGTGTCTCACACAATACACCCACCTCTGAAAGAATCTTGTGCAATTTGAATTTGGAAGAGATTGATTATACAGTGAGGAGAGATTTCTTTTGGGGGTATCTTTTAGTGAATGTGTGTATATACATATGTGTGAGTGCATGTATTTAAAAATCTAGTCTCAGCTGATCATTTATTATGTAACTGGAAATGTTTCTTGGATATAGAATACAGGTAAGGCTATTTAAGAGATACTAAGGTGGATGATTAATCATTCTTTAAAAGAAACCCTTTAGCACTGAGAATCTGGATTTTCTGATGCTAGCTTATTATGCCTTTGGGTTAAAAAAGTTATTAATTCCAGAAGTACCAGACTGATGTGTTTACAATTATGTAATTTACAATTATGTAAGTTATTTGACCAGGGGAAAAAAGAGGTTGAGGTGCTAGACTGAAGACATGTTTCTAGGTCAGTGGCAGGCACTGTGTGCAGGAGAAGCTCTTAAGCCAAGAGAAAAATAGGTCAGCATTGTGGCACCAAATACGTCGTGTGCTAGGAAGCAAATTGTTCCTGATGCACAGGGGACCTGTGCTGTACTTACTTATGAGTGAGGTTAGTAAAACTTTTCCCTGGCTTGATTCACCCATGTCAGCCAGCTGGCTTGATTTACTATTTTTTGTAGYAAACTCAATGTTTTCAGTTTAGAAATCTTAGTTGTAGGCTAATAAATTACCAAATAAGATGACAGATTGATAGTAACCTCAGTCAAACATCCTCTCCTGGCTGTGGTGATACAGACTGAAGAAGTCACCATCTTGAGCTGGCCATTACCGCTTCCTGTAGTAGCAGGACTGGGCTCGCTTTCCCAAACTGGAGCTGGGGAGTGATCAGGTGGATGGACCTCCATGTGGAGGGGGGCCTCAGGCAGACCTGAGGGCAGGGTGACCACGAGCAAAGGGACAGGGAAGAGCAGCAGGGGATGACATGGGGGACATACCATCTTTCTATGGCACAGCTGACAGAGGACAAGCTGTCATAGACATATCCCATGAGCCTCTCTATACACATGCTCTAGCACAGTCATTCTCCGCTTTGGTGACACTTCCATGAAGTATTTGTTAACTGGATTTCTAACGGTCAGGGCAGAGCTTAGAATAAGGGCACACTGACCCCTTCCCATCTTACAGAAGGGCCAGAGGAAAAATGAGACAAATTAACACAACCCTAAACATATGCAGCCAGTGCAGGCACTTTCTAGGTGTAGGCATGAGGATAAAGAGTAACAGCTCAGTCCTCTTTACATGTCTTTGTAAGTCTAGGAGATTGCTTTAGGGGAAGAAGACTATGGACAATGTGCTGCAGGCTCTGGAAAACACCATGGACTATAGGACAACGTAGAAAGATTGCTCTAATTTAGACAAGCCTCCGATGTTGTATGAATTATGTCAGACACTTYCCAAAACTTTGAAGAAGTGTAGAGTTGGGAAGATAAAAAGCCTAAAAAGTCTAAAAGCAGCTGTAGCCCCATCGTTCCATCTTTTCCTAGTGAGAAGTAGAGTTTATATTTCTAAATATAGAAATATAAAGTTGTCTGTTTGAAATATACCTCTAAATGCGAAAATGATAGTAATAATTGAATATTTGAATGCCTGGCTTCAGAGTGGTAGATTAGTCTATCTCCTTTCTAATGGTCAAGGCTTTAGAAACTGTCACCCCTGTGCTGATAGTACTGTATGCAAATGGTTAACCCTGAGAGATGAGTAGTCCAAAAATTTCAGATTCTGAATTCTGCGCTGTTCTACACCAAGGAAACTCCATAAACTGAGAGTAAAATCTTTGTTTCCTACATTTGTCTCCAGTATGCCATTTTGTAGCAGTTCTTGTCATAGCTTCTTCTATTAAGAAGTTTGTATCAGTTGAGGTTGCTTATAGAGGGTCAAATCGTAAAAAAATGCAAAGCATTTGTCAACAATTGTTCCTCTTTTTTTCATAGGAATATCCCTAATGGTGATTTTCCAGGCAGCTTGAGGGATGCATTTTCTTTTCTTTATATTTCTTTCCATCTAAGTTGTGAGCTAGGATTCAAGTGCCAAATATCTTCAGTTGATACAAAATAAATTTGAAATATCTTGTCTCCAGAGGCCTGTAACTAAGTGTAGGAGCACCTGAAAATCTCTATCAATAGGCACCGAGCAAGTCATCCTCAACAGAATAATAATATTTAAAAGAAATACCGTACCTCACAGTTTACAGTACGGCTGTAGTAACATAAGTACACAAATACTGCATAGGTGTTTTATAACTGCTATATTTCTGTTGGAGTTGGGTCTCCTCTGACTTAACGCAGATGTCTGTTGTACAGATGTCTATATATGAGCAAGTCACTGCAGACTCCCTTTACAGCCAGTTGAGGGAAGCAGGCTCTTCTAGGGCACAGTTTATCTCGCCTTCAAGTAGACAGCTGAAAGAGAACCGACAAAGCGTGTCTGAGAAGTGTCCATCTCCTTCCGTGACTGTACTGGGAGCCTGGGAGTGCTAACTTAGATGACATAAAGGAGATGAATTCTTCCCTATTTGCTTAAAATATGCTGTAACTTGGAGGAGAAAATACTTAAGTGCAGGGAATGATTCACTGTGTGTTCATTTTAAAGAAACAGTTACACACTGGAGCATCTCTTATATAAAGGAATCTGTTTTAAGAGTATGTTTTTAAAGTGTGTATTTCTATGCATTCTACCTCAAGGGAATAATTTTGAATAGAATGAAACATTTTGTTGTAGTTTTTTAAAGAGTGACTGCAAATACAGGACAATTCATTCTCTACTTATATTGGATTCCATTGCTGTTTCTTCTGCTATTTATCTACTAAATAAAAAATTAATGAACAACCTGGTATAGAAATCTGATTTTCCAAGTAAATCCCTGCTTTCTGGATAAAGAAAATTAATTCACATTGAGTTGCCTTATACCAGTCACAGAGTAGCAGACTTCTGAATATAAAAGTTAGAAACAAACGTGAAATAAAGAAATTTTAAAACTGTAAAGATTTTATTTACTAATGTACTTCCATAGTGCATATATTACCCTCTAGCATTTTTAATGTATCTCCTAATTATGTAATCAATGACATTTCTGATGCTTGCCACTGAAAGTTTTTTTCTCCTGCTAGAACAGAGCCATGAATTAACTGTAACAGGCCCACAGACCTCTGTAACTTTCTGACAATATAATATGTTGAAAACAGCTTTTCAATGTGTCTTTTTAAATGGGTTGAATCTATCTGGCAGAAAGACGGTATGTTTATGAGCATCTCTTCTAGACACCAACTGTGCTTGATAGAAACAAAACAAAAGGAAGGGTGTTTTCATTTCATGTAGAGTCTATAGCAAAACAACATGTAGCCACATACTGTGGAGAGATTAAAGTAAGAAAATAGGAGAATGGGTCTGTGCAACTGATTTTGCTAATGCATCTCAATGAAAAGTTTTGCTCAGTTCTGTACACGGCTCCTTCAATGTCACGGCGTTACCTCTTCAGAGGTACTTCTGTGTGTCATGTCTCCCAACTTTGATGTTCATTTCTTGACCTAGATTGAATGGAATAATTTACTCTAAATGATACTTCAGTGTTGGGTGATAAATTACATGTGGTCATTACCATTACAGATAGTGATGTCCACAAGCTAAAAGAAAAACATTCAGCTGTAGTCACTGGGTATTCACAGTCAGACGGCACTCTCAGTGTTAACAGGCTGGTACCATCCACAAAGTGGTCTGGCTCTACAGACTGTAGGAAATGGCACAGTAACATTCTCAGAAGCCATAACAGGTTATTCTTATTGACTGCTGTAATTATAATAAACATTATAGTCCAGGAGTAAGTTCTTGGCACATCCACGACGTCCAGTTCCCTTGTATTTCAGCAGGCTGAAGATTTTCCCAAGCTTGGAAAAAATGTTTATTCCCAGTGTTTTCTTGCAATGAATACACCTTGCATCAGTCTTGTGTACACCTGGCTTTTCTGAGGTCCATGTTCAGCTAACTTTACTCATCAGAGCCACTTAATATATATCTGTCTTGTCTGTATCCAGAAAAGGTAGGAACTGGAGACTTATYTAAGGGGATAACAGGGAAAGAAAAGACYCCTAAGAGAATCTTCCTCCCATGAGACAATTACTTAATAAATGATGATGTACAATCATATGTCAGTGTAAAGTAACAACTGGTGGTACCTCATGTAYAAATTGCTGTACATCATGGTAGAAAGAGAGGAAATTATGATGCTCTTATTTTGTGGATTTTTTTCAGGGATCTCAGATGAACATGCTTATCTAYGTGTGGAGCACAAGTCCCCTTGCTGCAGCTGCAGGCGTGGTTCAKTTAATAAGATGCTAAAGATTAGGCAATGTAGAACATATTCTTCCCAAACTGTCAGCRCAGAGCATTTCATTTGTGCTCCTTGCATTTTAGGTTCCTCACCTTTTAAGGAAGTGATTAGTAGCTCAGAATAAAAGTCCAAATCATCACTTAARTACTAGTATTTCGTTATTCTTTGCACATGGAATGCAATGCCTTTGTTCCACCTTTCTGCATCCTTTAACATGGCTGGTCCAGGATTTTCTAATTTTCATTTTAAATGACTWTAGGTTATAAACCTACTACCTCTCCCCATCAAAACTATATACCTTCTCCTATAGAAATATATACCAACCATCTAAAGTATGTGAAGAAATCTAAACACCAAGGACCAGATGAAGTATTTAAAATGATTTATTTTAAAAAATGAAGTTTAAAAAATAAAAACCTATGGAAAAGATGAGATTGATTTGCACAAAAATGGTTCCATAGAATGACATTGTTGTAACAGCATTTTCTTGCAATTCAATCTAAATGTGACTTAAAAAAAAAAAAAAGTGTTGTCTGAATGAAACCAGAAGTATAATGGATCCTGTGTTAAGAGTCTTCTGAGGAAGGCGACTGCACTGTCAGAAGAAATGAGATTACTTTGGAGGAGGGCACAAAATCTAACCACRAGTTTTATTGATCTTTTTGCAGAGAAATATAACAACTTTAGTTACCTGAATAGTAAACATAAAAYAGTAATAAAGGTATTTGTCAGGGCTCCTTTAAAAAAAAGTATGTAAAACAACATAGAAAATATAGACAGATCATCTGTTCAAAGCAGTTGCTTATAATTAATCAGTGCTTTGAGTAGGAATTGTTCAGCTTAGTCATCGTTCATTAATTAGAAAAGCTATGTTAGTGAAATCTGTTGACAAAAGCATGACTGAGCCCAAGCTCCAAGACTGAGCTTTTGGCCAAGCTGATTAACAAGGCCAGATTTCTTCAATGGCTCTGGTAACATAAAGGTGCCTGATAATCATTATTACCGCTACTCCCAGTGCAAAGTCATTTTATATTGCTAAAACAGCTAACGAGAATTGTTGTGTAAATGAGGAGTCAGGCCACAGGGATTTTTTGATTTTTTCTTTCTTTTTTTGCTTTGCTTGTGTCGTGAGAGCACTGTTAAAATAATAAGACAAGTCTTGAAGGAAGCTTTGTGGAGCTTCACACAGTCGTGTTGGCTTCCTATACCTGATAGAACAAMGGACCCAAAAGTTGCCCAGTATGATATAGTGCAAGCAAGAGTTGTGGTGATTTTAATGTGACACGGAGCAGAAAATGTGTTCTCGGCAGGATATTTATATCTGTAATTTAAAACCTGTGCTTTGATTGTCCTAGATGATAGCAAGTTTTCAGAGGCCATCACAGTGCTGCTYACCTGGATCGAGCGAGGCGAGGTGAATCGTCGCTCTGCAAACCAGTTTTACTCGATGGTGCAGTCRGCAAACAGCCACGTTCGCCGGCTCATGAACGAAAAGGCCGCTCATGAGCAAGAAATGGAGCAAGCCAAGGAGAGTTTTAAAAATGCCTTAACAGGGATCCTCACTCAATGTAAGTAACCCCTTTTTGTCCAGTGTCAGTGTAGTGCTGGTGGTGGTGGTGGTAGTAGTTTCTTTATCATTTATTTGTTTTTTGGGGGTAAGTAGTTGCAACGCAGTCATATTCTACCTCATATGCTATTTCATACTCTAAGGCAATTTGGAGGAACAAGGACCATTCGTAAGAGCTTATTTCTCAAGGTGAGCAAAGTTTCAGTAGTTTTTTTTTTTTATTAGTAGATGAAGACATGCTTTAGGCATACTGTCTACAGTTACGTAGACATAACACTTCAGGAGCAAACCAGACAGAAGCATCCCTGCTCTGAACAAAGATCATGCTTTATGTGGAGAGAAGYGATCTGTAACCTGTGAGCTGTAGGTATAAGAACTCTAATTAACTAGGTCAATTACCGACTAGAGGACAATCAGGATATATATTTAGGCTAGGTTTCGTTCAAAGGAAGTAGGACTGCACAACTTTTAGGGATATAATCACAGCCTATCAGGCCACTTCCACAGTAAGAGAATATGCTGTGCTGCTGCTGGCAGTGGGACTACTTGGCTGATACAATACCAGTATTAATTTGACAGATAAACTGCTTTAAATATTCGGTGCTGGCAGCTATTTCCTTAGTACAGAAACATAATCAATTCAGTTACCTTAATGGGGTTCCTTCATAAAAGTCATCAGYATGCTTGCCTAGAGGTCTTCTTGAGGAGGAGAGGAGAGAAAAGGAGAGGACAGGACAGGACAGGACAGGATAGGACATTTCATTGTTGCAGAGTTTTAATATGTCTCTGCAATACCTTGGGGTTCATCTCTTTTGTCTAATCCACATGATAAAATGACCTCATGCTACTCAAACAAGAGGCCTTGTAATTCTCATAAAGATAGAGCCTGGACCASCCCTAGTATGAAAGTTAAAAACAAACAGCAAGACAGTTTGCCAGATGGAGGTTAATACAGTTGGCATTRTAATTTCTGAATCACACCCCTAAGCTTTACACAAAAAATAAATTTTAAAGGCTTTCCTGCAGTAACATTCTGGTACTTCAGGGGTCATGATTCAAAAGTTAGGGMTAAAGACAGACACTTGGATGGACTTACTCAAGCTTCCTGGATTAAGAAAGTATCCTCTGAAAGTTTCCTGTATAGACAGTGGAGAGCTAAGCACCTCAAAAGACCACTTCAGATCTACTGCCACTGTGCTTCTCTTTTTAATGCCTTTAAGTTTAGATACTTAAACTTAGGAAGAAATAATCTGGTCCAAAGGCATTTGATTTCTGAGGACATATGTTCAGTGAGGGAAATTTAAAGATCCACTAACATCCCTGGTAATTTGCCTAGGCAAAGTCATCTTCCATCTCAGCAACTAAAAGGCAGTGTGAGTAGCAGAGATGCAGGCATCACACATGGCTGTGCTGTTCAACTCACACCAGGGCCTCTCTATTTTCATGCGCAACAGCCAGCTCTAGTATTCAGAAATGCCTTCTTTAGATGCATTTGAAAAAAATCCCCCATTGTCAGCAGGCTGAACCTTAGTTAAATCTGTCTAAATTAGCCTGTTTGTCACCAACTGTTGTGGAACATCTGTCACTTGGAAATAGAGATCCCTGTAGTTTCAGGTGGAAACTTTCAGTTTGGCTATATGGTTTGTTTCTGTAATGTGCTGAATGTTGAACTTACAAGAACAGAAGTAGGTCTGGCTTCAAAACATGAGTCTCAGAGTAACACACTCACAGCAGTGGCTAGGAAGGAGAGAGCTGCTGGCAGATATGGCTTACGAGAACTAGGTCAGTGAAAAGACAGGCTCAGGGAAGTGTTAAACTGTGAATTCTATAAGAACAAATTTTATGAGCATTCCAGATGCTCCACATTGGTTATTTTATCAACATCATAAACATTGGCCATTATTAGCATTAATGTGTCTTATTGAAATTCTCTGCAAACTTGCCATGAACAGATGGATGATGTTTTGCTTTACATGTGTATATGACTAAGATTACTAAACATGGAGACTGTGAAATGAGCTTCCACTTTTCAAGATTTTTCTTGCATTTGAGTTGATTTGAGGGATGTTTTTCATACYTCCCTTTGCATTGCTTTCCCACACACTGACATAATGGGTTGTAGCAGAACTTTTGTACAGGATTTTTGAATGCCAATTTTTGGCATTCTTCTGTCATGATCTAGGTGTCTAAAATTTATGTCCCACTTTCAGCTGGTAATTCTGGGCTTTCGTTACGATTAGTAGAGAAAAAAAAGCATCTCCAGGGGATGAATCATCAGACCTACCCATTCCAGTGAGATCTCTGCTGCCCACAGAGGACTCGTAGAGGGCATAACTTTGAACCGGACATTTAACTTTTGTGTGACTAGTTTGGAACAGATTAATTCCACTTACTATGTGGAGTCTTTTCATATGCAGAAGGAAGGGAAGAATTTGGACTTGGTTAAAAATGCCAGCATTGTAACAAATAGTGAGTATTATGGGAACTGAAGAAGAAATACATTAAGAAAATGGGCTTGAAGTGCACTCACCTGGAACACATRCACTGTGTATGTGGGTCTCAGTATAAAATGCTTTCTTATTAATGAGGATTAGCATGGCCAGAACATTTCAGCTTATGGCCCAGCCTCTAAGGAAGTACAGGTATCAAAATCCTTGCTACAAATTTCTGCCTGTAGGTATTTAGAAGATTACCAAGAGGATTACCCCTAAAAATTTGGGTCGTGTTCAGTACGTGAATTAATTACCTGACCAAGATACCAGTGCCAGGATAATCAGCAAAATAAAGTGTATTACAGCTGTCACATCACCAATTTACAGCCCCTGATTTAAGTTCTACAGGGAGTCTAAGCCTTGTTATGTTGCTTCCTCAGTTATTTAAAGGATAAAAAGAGAAAAATGTCAATTTCCTTCTTTTTATTAAATTGTGTAGTTTTCCTTGATGTGAATCAAAGCTTAAAATAAGGATAGCTTTCCTGGATTTCTGATAACTCTCTCTTTGCAGCTTGATTTTCTAAATTCTTCTAGTTTACTTCCATAGCAGTTACATGTCACACTGCCCCCTGAGTTTCCATGCATTTCCTTTTTTTTTCCCCCTCTCAAAACACCTTTTCAGTCTAAAGCTTACTGACATTGATCCTCATGTTTAAAAAAATAAGGGGGAGGATCTCTTTTTGTTTGTTGTTTTTTAGATTGCACCCAAGTTGCAATTCAGTTCTCTTCTCTGACTCTTTCCTCCTTGCACCACACATTTCATCTACCTGTTACTGAGATTTTGAACTGTTTAGGGCAGCATCCCTGGACAATGTTTTCCAAAATGCCTGTAGGTGAGTGAAGAGCCAAAACCCCATCAGAAATGAATTAGGTATCCGAAGGGGATAGAAGAACCCCAAAATGCAGTAGACTGTACTTAGCAACTAATGATGCTCACCGATGTGACTATTTTTGTCAGTCTTCATAATGGATGAACCTGCAAGTGATTCAGGCACCAAAGCTCCATCAGGGTCCATGCGTCAGTCTTTCTTGTTCCTGCAGGGGAACAGTGGGAGGGTAGTTTTCATCCAGTAGCCCTGTGGTTGGGGTACTTTCTTGACATGCACCAGCCTTCAATTTCACTTTTATTTCTTTGGCCTCTAAAGAACATCAGTGCCTAGTGGTCAGATCAGTCTTTTGGAAAGATGAACTCTGTGTTTGAATACCCTGAATGCCAGGGAAGGAAGTGAACCTAAGCCTCCCTCCTTCCCAAGAGTGGTCTAAATGGTGAGGGCTCGTGCTCTGAAAGGCAGGATTGACTCCCCTTACCGCATTTGACAGAAGGCATTCAGGCACCTGATCCAGCAGGTTCCCAAGTGGATCCCTGCCACCCACGGCATACTACTTGAACTGAGAGCATAGCTACATTTATAGCACATCCTCAACCATGGGATGTACGCGCATGGTCTAGTTAAGCTACGCACATAGGCTAACTAGCAGTGCCTTTTGTGCATTGACATGTGTTAAACCCTTCCCCTGCATTTTGTAGAAAGCCTGAGCTTCTAACCCACCACAGTTGATTATGGACAGTCACTGGGATCTTTCAGCTTTAATTAAAGGCCTGAATGCCAAAATACCAGTCCAAAGATGTGGATAGACAAATTGTTTGTCCTACAGGATAAGCTGGAATATAAGCTTACAGAGCTAAATAGATTYTCCACTGTAATTTATCATGGATGTCTCCTTATCTCCTGGTGGACATGAGGTTGCTCAAAAGGGATCCCAATGACTATGGGAGCCGTTGTATTGATGGGTTGTCTGTTAACATGCATCAGGATGAAGTGATACGCTACAGGACCTCATCCTAACCTGGAAAGTGGCAATTAGTTCATTTTCAATAATTTTTGAAAATGGGGCACAGACCTACTTACACATGTTTGAAGGTTGTGACCCTAAATTTTATTTGCAATGACTAAGTGCCTAATGCCTACCGTTGGCACTAGGCAAACAAGTGGCAGCAATCCAGTATAGCAATTCCCAGCACTCAAACTGGGCCAGTATACGCCAGTAGGATATCCTGGTATTTCCAGGGGAGAGCGCAGATAGGCTTCATACCAACACTGTTTTGTTGTTGTTGTTGTTATTGTTGTTGTTTCAGATACTAAGTATCATGACTTTAAGATAAAAAGGAAAAACAAGTTGTTAGAAAAATTAATGCACTTTACCAATGGCAGCATGCAATCCTCACTAGAACTGCTGAAGTATTTGTACTGAAAACAGGTTTAGCCACTAGCTAAAAACAGAATATTGGTATATTTTTCTTGGCACAGTTCTAATCACAGCTAGGGGCTGAATATTTGTAGTTTGGGGCTGCTTAGGTAGTTTGAAAATAGGAGGACTCATAGCTGATGGTAAGAGTGGTATTATTAATTCCCCTTCAAAGACATTAGACTTGCCACTGAGAGAGCATCTAAGTGAGTCCCTGCTTTTGYCTAGACCCTCTGAGAGGGTCAAGCAAAGCACAACAATTTTCATTTATGTCACTGGTATATCTTTGAAACAAAAGCCATGGTGGTGGCCAAGGAAAATCCATCCGTATATGAATGGCATCCCAGCTTTGCAAGGGGCTGTGATTGGAGTAGCACACTATGACTCTCTGAATCTAACAGCTCCTTTAGAGGCACACTCCTGCTCTACACTTATACTGGGTGAAGAGGGAAACAGGGAAAGCACCAAAGGCTWCTGAAGTATTGGGCATAATCTAAAGCAAGGATATGGCATCATCAACCAGAATTTTATGACAACTCTTCACATCATTGCCTTGTGAAAATGATTTGAAGAGCTGAACTGCATGGTTCAGATTCAGATGAGACCTAGTCATCTTGTAGATGTTTTCCCCCTCTTGCTGCTGAGAGACACTAATATTCACTCTGCAGTTCAATATACAGGGTTACCTCCTGCCTGTAAGCTTATTTGCTTCCTTATACTTTTATATATTCGTATGTACATGGAAGTAAGCACAGAGATGTACTCATGATTCAAGAAACCCAGAAACTAGAGAACCCTCGAGCTGGGAGATTATACAAGAGGAATTTCATTATCTGCTTAACTTGTTGTTTTCACATCCTTAGCTCTTTTATTCATCATTTATGACACAGGATGTGGGGCTAAATAGACTTTTGATCTGATTCAGTATGGCCATTTGTAAATAAGAACTAAGGTTTTGGAGGAAAGTCTGTTTTTCCCCTGTTAGAAAGGTCAGGATTGACCTCTCGTGAATTTTCCTCTCTACTGAAGGTCCTTAGCAGTACATTACAGTACTCTGACTTTTTATCAAACGGCTGGTAGATATCCAATATAAGTTCCCCTCCCTTCCCCCCTAGGAAATTTGAAGTTAAATAATTCTGAAGGGAAATACACTCTAAACAGTCTGAACAAAAATTCTTTCTCTTCTAGATAGTTCATTTTCATTCTCTGGTCTTTCTGGATACAGTTTAATTTATTTTTACATTATCAGTTTCTTCATAGACTGAATCTGAATTTTTAATGTAAAAAAGAAGAAAAAAACTTTAAAATCCTTTTTGAGCTTTCTTCAAGGATGAATTAGGATTTGTTTTGGTTTTCTCATTACGAGCTCATGTTAAGAGTTGCTCTCTTACTTTACAGAAAATGGAATTTACATTGTTATGATAGTGATTACTAAAATCACTTACCATCTTACCTGGTTAACTTTAAATTTCCTACTGTCATCCTTTTACTAATAATCCTTCCACTTTCAAGTATGTTCTCTAAGTACTAAAAATGCAGCCAGTTTCATTACTGGCTTCATTATTGTAAGCACATTAGCTAAAATTCTCTTAGCAGTCAGACTTTTCTGCATGCATTCACACTTTCTGAGTATTCTTTCAATTGGTGTGCATTAATAACAACTTTTAAAAAGATTTTCCTGCTCTTAATTGTCTGATCTTACAGTCTTTCTTTCATTTGCCAGTGACTAATTCAAAAATAGGAGCTTACTATATGTGCAATTTTTTGGTCATCATTAAACTCTTTGTGAAAGAGATTGAATCATGCAATGTGTTTTTACAGTGCTGCCCAGATCTCAGTTGGTGTCATGGAGTGCGTCTATAGCACAAATAAAAACATTAATCATTCATGTCATTATTCCCCACTATTATTTTCTACCTTGATATATTAGTAAAAAAAAAAAAAGAAAAAAATACAAAATAACCTCCACAATCCATTCAGTCCATTTTGATTAGCTCATTTAGTCAGCATGCTTTGTGCTTGTTTCTCTACTGATAATTTGTCCAGGAAAGCTTGGCTGGGTATCTCTATTCTTCCTTAGTTATCCACCCATTTTCTATCCAATGTGCACATGTTCTCGGAAGCATTTCTATCCTGGATACTGCTGCAGTGGCAGAGGATAGAGATGAAAGGCTCTATTTCTATTTTGCCGTGCATCTGTTCCTCTTTCTAGCAACCTGTAGTGTTTCAGATAGCTTCCTCATTTGCGTTTCATCTTCTTTGAATTTCTTTGTTCCATCTGCAGCCTTCACTCTACCTAGAGCCAATAGGAAACTCGGTATTGATTTAAGCACGGCCAGAATTTCAATAGAAGCCCTTGCTCTATTGTTTTAAKTTTTTTTTGTTTTTTTTTTTTAATGTAGATCATTAAATATGCGTGGTGCTTTACAGCAAAATAAAAGCACTGCTTCCTAAAAGGCTTCAGCCTAAGGCCCCATTTCAACAACTCATCCCACTTGCATGGATTCTGCAGGATCTCCTGAAAAATGAACTAAGGCTCAAAGCAAAGAGACCCATGCCTGAATCACAGGGAAGCCTGTGCTCATTCCTAAGGCGGCTTGCTGAGTAGGGATCGAGGTGAGGGCCTGATGCCTCATATAACTGAACTCTAAATATTGTATAGAAATAAATGGTAAAGGATGAGAATAAGGCATTGGAGCCAGGAAGGAAAGAYGGACACTTCATCTGAGCTTTTTTCAACTGTCTGTGCACACAGGTCATGTGGCCTACATGTCTAAAACTGTTCAGGCTGCTTATAAGTGAATAAGCCTTGCAAATACAAATAAGAATAATCCTATGCCAGTATGACTGGTTGAAGTGCTTACCCCCTTCAGCAGGCACTTCTCAGAGCTTCACATCGAGTCACTGGCTTTGTCCCAAAGGATGTCTTTCATGATGATGACAGAGATGTCAGGGCAGCAGCAACAGGAGGGGAGTTTGGGATAGGGATAGAGCATTTGGGAAGGAAAGATGGAGACACATAGCAAAAGGCAGCAAAAATACAGGAGTGAGATGAGAATGGAGGCAGTAAAGGAAGAGAGAAGGAGASGAGTCATTGTGTGTAGAGGAACATAAGGTATGGCAAGAAATGGAGAAGTAAGTGTTCCCACGTAAGATGTGTGAGACAAGAGTTTTTGTTTAGACTGCTAAAAGATGCTATGGCTGTTCAGGCCTCCTCCTCCACCTCCCTGTTCCTTTTTTTGCAGCAAAAGAAACCATATTATGCTAGAAACAAATACAGCCCTCTTGCTCTTCTATGAACGTCCTGAGCTGCGATATCCCTGGGCGTTTATTACTTAGAGAGAGTCCTTTCACTTAATGGGACCTGCCAGAGTTCAGTCACATTTATGATGTTTCTTCAGCTCAGGGTTCCCTCAGGGGATCTTTTGGGACAGGCATACATAAATAGTTGTTCCTACTCCTGCTATTTTTAAATCTGACAACTGAAAAAAGGTTCATCAAACCATAAATAACAATGATCAAGAAGAACAGCTAATGAAATGCAGTACATGGGGGACAGCATATAATCTAGTCAAGCTGATGAAGAAAGTAATATTCACTTAATCTTTCTTTGAGTTTGTGGGTTGCTTTTTTTTTCTTTTCTTTCCTTTTCTTTTCTTTTCTTTTTTTTTCCTCAGCACAAGGTCCATAGTGGTGGCATTAAAAGAGCAGGTACTGTACATTTGTACCTGCCCTACTGTATTGTGCTGGCCTGATGTCAGGTTCCTGTTTGTTGAGAAATGACATGGAGGTGAAGTGGTCTTGTTGAGTCCAAGTGATTTATCACATGGCACTGTGCCAGCACTTGCTGTTATATCAAGCTGTCAGTTTCTTTGTTGTAAATTAAACCACATTTCACAACCKAAAAGATTTTTGAAGCTTATTTTGTAGATGGATTTTCTAGCAATCCCTTGCTGGGCAAACTGGGCTCTATTTAATCAGAGTGCATTATTTTATTTCAGAGTATAACAAGGAGTGTTCTTCAATTTCTAGAACTGTTAATTATTGATATACATACCTCAGACAATTAACTGTAGGTTTCAGTATAAATTCAGAAAATGGGGCAGGGGGAGGATTCAGTATCCCTGTAGTACTCTTTTCACTCTTCCACACYGGATTTCTTAGTTGAAAAAAGAAAACAGGAAAACAACAGCTGCTGACACTGAGATTGGATCACTTTACAAAAGAAGAGATTATTATTTGTGCTACAGAACAAGTATCTTTGGTTATGTCCACGTATGAGAGAAAGGCACAGAGCACCGTTAGTTACTCACCCTCTTAATAACCCACACAAGCACATTTACTTGTGCCACTCTGAGTCAAATTGGAAAAGAGAGAGGAACAGGGAGAGCAAGATATACAGAGGTAGAGTTTTTATTTCATCTGAATACTGTGAAGTGTGTAATCTAAATCTGAATAGGCAGATAGATGTAATATTACATACTTACAACTCMCTTTTCCCAGAACCGTTAAAAAAAAATCCCAGTTGAAAGGGACATTAACAGGTTTTCACTGTAGAAGTACAGGTGTCTAGTTGATGTTCAGAAGGCAAATAGGATGGCCACAGCAATCAAGCCAAGACAGCACTGGGATCAGGGATGCTTCCATCAACCCAGACACACTTTCTCCTGGTCTCCAGCACTGTAGGCATAATAAAAGAGAAATGTAGAAATAATTTAATACAATTTAGACAGTTAGACTTGCTTCTCATGCTTTCTAGTGTTGAGGTAAATGACACAAGGTAGACAGAACAGGAAAAAACTCCTTCAGGTAATCCTTGTAACGGCTCTTCGCAACGCTGAAATCCCTACATCAGGAGGGGAACAGAAAAGGTTTGTGGGTTTTTTGGTTTGTTTGGTTTTCTTTCCTTTTACAAACCAAGTCTGCCAATTCCTTTTGGTAGATGGTGCATTTTGCATAGCTGTCAAGATGTTTATCTCAATTACACAAATGCATAATGGTATTTGCTTACATACCCACCTGATGACCAGCAGTATATTTTACTTTAGGCATAGTACCTTGCATTATCTGCACTCTTCTCCAGGGTAATGTTTTCAACTGTTATTATTCTCTCCTCTGCCAATCAATGGTAGTCACATCTGTTTCTCTCTCTCTCTAACGTGTGTATTGGGTAACAGAGAAGGGCTGTAGGCTTTCAGCTGTAAATCTGTGAAAGGCAAATACTTCTTCTGAAAGTAAACAGTAGCATAACCAAAAGGCCCACTTTAATTTAAAAATTATACTTCTTTCATTACTCTGCCATACCTCTAGAACTTGTTGATGTCACATATCGCTGGCCTACGTGCAGTWTTAGGCTTGGACTTAGTACTAAGGTCTGCTCAGCACATCACCAAATGTCTTTCAGGAAYGTTGCCAGAAATATTCTTTCTTTCTATTGAACACTGACCTGGAGACTCTAATTCATTCACTTACAGCATCTAGCCTTGACTACTGTAATTTCTTGATTTGCTGGGCTTGGAGCCAAATCGATTGGCAGACTCCAACTTATTCAGAACTCAGCAGTTAGGCTTCTAACCTAAGTCACGCCAACTCTATATCCTCCTGTGCTGGGAATCTATATCTGAAAAGTATGTCACACGTTTACAGTAACAGTTTCCTTTACACTGTAATTTTATGGGTGGAATTCATCTTTCCTCTTGCACATCAACTGTCTCGCTCTTACAGAATTTTTCTGAGCTAAATTGCTAGATAGTCTATTCTTGCACTTGCAARTATTTAATGCATAGCCCTTGCTGTATCCCTAATTGGTAAAATTGTAGTGAAATTTTGTGTGAGATCTGATTAATTTATGAAGAYCTCTGTTTTAACTTTGTCACATTTATCACATTGTGTTTTGGTTTCTATTTTGTTTCCTTTTCATTGTAAGGCATTATAAAACATTTGGTTGCTGATATTCTTTGTTACTGCATAAAAGAAATTAAAAATCTTCATTTATGCATGGCAACAGATAACATAATAAACAAGGGAAAAAATGCCCATTCTTGTCTCCTGAAACCTGGGAAGAATTTCAGCCTTTGCTGAATAACATAGTTAAAATAGCCTCTTTGATGAATGTAATGGAGGATAAAAGCGCTTTCTTGCTACCTGTTAATCTGCAGATGAGTCTATACTTTGGTTCCTGTTTATTTCTTTTCTTCCCTAGTAGTATCTTTTTCAAATATCCTGTATCACATGTTCTMTTACCCTGTAAGATGTTCTGGTTTTCCCTTTAATCCAATCTTTTATGCAAGTCCTAAGGGCACTGTTTAAGGGATTTTTGTTGTTGCTGTTCCAGGTTTGTGTGGTTGTTTTTTACATTTGCACCTGATAACAATACCCTACTCTAGCAGTGTGGTTTGTGGCAACAAAAACCGAGGTATAAGTGTCTGTCTAATTGCTTACTGTGAGCTTACACCTGTAATAAAGTATATTGTAGCTACTCTGCAGTTCTTAAATATTAGCTGACACTTGCATATCACTCTAGGTTTAGTTTTTGAGGGGGTTTTTTTAGTTATTTTTAAATCAGTRGAAAAATAATAAGATAATAATCCTTTATCTGAAATATTCCACATCAACTACCAGCTGCAGAGTAAGTCGTTAGGAAAGATGCAATCAATTACACCCTCTGAATTATATTGGCGTAGACCTTTCGAGAACTATGTGTTTTTTTAAAACTTAATTTAGCAAGGAAGCAGCTTTGCATATGGTCAATGAAAATTTGATATAGCACCAGCAGATGTTTGTCAATGAATATTTCATTTTACTTAATAATACTACTTACCAGTCACAGTTGACAGCACAGTGCATCCTAGAGCTTGAGGTGCCTTAGAGAGATAGGTATGACCTATTACTTCATTTTGGAAATTTCCCTTGGGGGGTCAGGAAATAGTCTGAAAATCATGATCAGCAACTAGATGGAACGACTGMTTCACCCAAATTGTGCAGAGATCAGACCAAAATCTATGTCTTCTCTTTGGTCAAAGACCATACCCAGACCAGAAGGGAAAAAAAGTGAATTGGGGAGTTTCCCAGTTCATATAAACTTCCATGGCTTTCCCTCGGGGATGACTCTATCATCATTATCGGCTGTGTRCTGTTGGATCACTTGCCCGTACAAATTTGATCCTGGTCAGGGATGGGTACATTATATCCGATCTACCAATTAGCCAGAGCACTGGAGTTTATGCCAGCTTTAGTCTTTTACACTGGCTGTGGGAGAACTGACGAATCTCGATGCAACACGAATTAAACTATGAGCAAATCTGAACTGACAGAATGGGCTTGTATTGGATTGACACCTTGTATCGCACGAACACAGGGTTTTGGGGCAATAMAAGGAGACACAAAGCCACTTTTCTGTACCGCTGAATCATGGTCTTGACTGCTTTTTAGTTCTAATGTAATACTTGGAGACATTTTAGTTTGGGTGTTACCTAGCTGGTGTTTGTATCACTTCATAACCTAAGATGTTGTGTATATATAAACTGCTACATATAGATTAACACTTTCTTTGAATGTGGACTAGTCGGACATTAGTTTTTGACATGCGCCAAAGATTTGCTCCTTAAGGCTCCAAGAGATCCATGCTCAGAGTCCTCATTTAGATGAGTAGCGTCAGGAGGACTTTTGTCAGATTGAGGACTCGGCTCAACTCAGCACGTGACTTTTCTTTCACCATCCACCACCCCTCCAGCCCCAGCGAAACAAAYTGAATACAGTAGGCACTAATACATGAGAGAATCGAAAGGGAAACTTGATGCAACTGTAGATGTAAAGAACTTTCTAAGTAAGTGACAGATATTGTTAATTGTAATATGAGTTACAATGGACATTTAATATTGTCTCCTGCTCTTCCTTGTTCTGTTATCCACTGCTGTCCACTGAATAACATTTCTTAAAACTGCTTGATTTTTAGCCTACAGTATTCATAGTATCCTACCTTCTTTAGTTTTTTATAAAACTCATAGTTAAGTAAGTGAAGGAGATCCTTTTCCTGCTCTTCATTTTGTGTACCGCAGTTACGCAAGAGAACTCTTCGACGTCTTCCTGTCTTGTGCTTCCACTGAGGAGTTTCTGAAATGATCAGATAATGACTTCTGGCAAATTTTAGCACCTGTTCACTGAATGGAAATTAAACACTTTAAAGTTCAAAAAAAAATTTTTTTTTCAAAATTCAGATGATCTTATTAATACCCATTAGTGGAAAATGGCAAACCGGCTCTTCTTCATATCTTTGTGAATCTTTTCTACTTCAATTTCCACTTCCAAACTAAAACCAGACTGTAATTAAGCAAGATTTTCTGAGCACCTGGGTCACCAACACAATGACAGTAATTAAATTCAAGCCTCAGTTTCTATACACATAATAATAGAGTGCTTTTGCATTTTCATTCTTTTCAAATTAATTGAATAAATATATACAGCATAATTTGATCCTTGATATATCCGCCCTTCRCTCCAAGCAAGTGTTAATATGCAGAAATTATCACATCTCCTATTAAAACTTAAATGGGTCAGGAATGGATCAGATCATCCCAGTAGTTTTGAGAGAACTCTTTTTTTAGATTAAACAACATTTAAGGTTTAATTAAAACATAAGATATTTATTTGTATGGTTTTTAGAAATTAATTAACTAGCCCTAATGGTTGCAGACAAAGTCTTCCATATGTGATTCAGCATGTCGTAGCCTTCCTGAATTTGAAAGCAGCTTGGAGCAGTGGCAGAAAGGAAAAAAAAAAAGAAAGAAAGAAAGAAAGAAATATGCTCCTATTCAACTGAGTGAGGTTAACTTTCAGATCAAGAGGTGGAAGATATAGAACTGACTTACTAGTCATCTAGACCATGTTAGGGAAGATAGGCTGTTATATATAATAAGATCTTCCACATCTCTAACTAGTGGGGAGAAGGAGAGCAATCACTGAGTGACTCACCAGAGGCTCCATAACAGCACTTCTGCCACCTCATCCACAGTGAAAGAGAGGGGAAGGAATTGCTGCAAGCTCTTGAACATTTTTTCAGCCCAGGAATCTGAAGAGATCAAAAATCAAGAACCTTCTCATAAACTCAAAGGTTTTTTTTCAGCTTGAATTCATAGAATGACATAGCTGCTCGCTCAGGAGCACAGTTCAGGCCATTTGTAGAAAATTTGGAGGTCTTGGTGGTCTTGCGCTTACATGTTCAGTGATCAAGATTGCTTACATCTTGACCAAATCATTTTTCAGCAGGTCAGTGTTGTGAAAGGTCAACATTGATGTAACTAATGTGAAGAGAAAGAAAAGAGGACTGGGAGAAAATGTTCTGATTTAAGATAAATAGGTAACTAAAAATTTAAGAAGCTCAGTTGTCTTAGTGTAGTAACAAGATCTGGCTTCAGAATTAATTCWTCAGAGTTGAATGAGGGAAGCCCATTTCACACATCTCTTGTTCAACTCTACACACTAAAATGCAAGGGTTCATATACATGAGCATACATAGGCCAGGGACACAGGACACTCACCTACTGCAGGTGAGCCTGAGAGAAGCAACAACAGCAGTTATATGATGCAGCATTTAAATATGTTTTAGCCCTTCCTGTCTGCTAGCAATTCGCACTATCAGATACCTACCCTTGAAAGCAGAGCTTGCTTGTCCTCCATACTTTCATTTGTACAGCGCTCTCATTTATAAGCAGCTGCCACCAAGGAACATATGTCAGATTTACACCTTGAGTATCATCACTCTAGTCACATGTTTATAGCCACAAACAGAGGCACATGGGCACATAAAGTTATAGTAGACATCACTGGGAAGCCGGTGCATGCATTTTCTTTGGTACATAGTTATACGTTGTGTAGACTAAAGTTGTGGAGACAGACATGAAGGGAGACATCTCCAACATTGATAAAATGTAAGTACAAAAGACACGTCATTGGATGGATATTGATGATGTTGTTTCAGTAATGACATCATCCATAGACTCCTAGTGTCTTTGCTTTGCTTCTCTATAGTGATCACAACATAAATTGCTTGTCTTGTTTGACTTCCTTGTTCACCAAAGTTGAGCAGATTGTGGCCGTTTTCAACGCTTCTACCAGACAAAAAGCTTGGGACCATTTCTCGAAAGCCCAGCGAAAGAACATAGACATTTGGCGAAAGCATTCTGAGGTTGGTGATTTTATTATTACTTTCTATCCATCATCTCACAGCTGGATTGACACAGAACGACTGTGATTTTAGCTGGACATAGTGCATTCAGCAATATTTATGGCTACAGTTTTATCTGTTAATCAGCTAGCCATTATACAATCTCATCTGCTGTATGAATTGCTCCCATTGCTCTCATTACAATAATGGTCATTAAATAACACTAAGATAGAGAGCAATGTGTTTTTATTTTCCATGCAAGAATTTGGAAAATATTGGAGGAATATGCTTACTATCTAAGATAATGAACTGAAGTGATGAAACTAGTTACAATATTTTAAACTAAGGATAGAATTAAGTCTTTCAAATATGAAAAATAAGTTTTTARGAGTCATCATGATCTGGTTTTAAGAGTAGTATCCTGTAGCACAGATTCTTTTCTGGTTATACCATTATATGGTCATTATAAGATGACTTTGCTTGAAAATAGAATAGATATTTCTCTCATAAAATAATGTGTTAAGCATATTCAGTCCAGAATTATGATGTACTCCTTCCCACTTGTTTTATATCCTTCTTTAAAAAGTAGATTAATCATTTATATGGATTCTAAGTATAATGCTTACGAACAAAACAGTATAAATGTAATCATAATACAACACAAAATTAGCAATACGGGTTCATGCACTTGTGATTGTCGTAAGCATGAGCAGAGAAAATGGGTTTCTACCTCTCCTTGCTGTGAATGGCAGCAAGGGAAGCAATAGTCCCCATCTTGTGTTTTGGTCATCCAGCTTTCGTTTTTAATTCAGTATTTACGCTATGAGCCTGTATTTTAAAAAGTAAGTACCACTGTCTTTATTTTCTTTCTTTCTCCTTCCTTTTTTTTTTTTTTTTTTTTTTTTTAATATGGGCAATTTGCATACACCTGGCTTACCTTCAGGTAGTACAGTATGTTGATTGTTAGTATCACAGTCCTCTAAATGATTTTTTTCTGTCTCAGAATAAAAATTTTAGAAGGTAAGGTGCACTTATTTAATTATTTTGTAGTACACTTGTAAAATAAGTGTTGTACACTTAGTTGGAGGAAAACTAAAGTGCTATGATATAAATCATTTGGATAACATTTTAAGTGCCCATTAACTAATGCTAAATTACAGTTGAATACCAATGGCACTAAATGTAACATCCACATGAATACCAAATGAATTCTTTATTATCAGTGCTATTATGGTGAATACCAAATGACTTCACAATAATGGGACACTTAAAATAAAATGTTAGCATAATTTATTGGTACAAACTGTACTTTGAATTTTGTTCAAAAATATTTCAAATAAGTAATGAATAAAGTCTTTGTTTAATTGAAAGCTGGGAAGTTGGGGGTTACTATTTATCTTAATTTTTAAGGGAGGTATGAAAATGTGACTTGCTAGTAGTTATTTCAATTATATTATACCATTCCTGCTTTAACTTTTTTGTGAAGTGATGTGGGGTATCACTCATTTGCTTGCTTCTAAGTCTTTTAATAAGGGGAAATATGTATGGATTGGACTTTCCAGAAATGTTTATTCACTACTTGCTCTTTCAAACATTATTGCCTTTTGTTTTGCTATGACAAGGACACTAAAAGCAATTCATAAATAAATGAAGCCTCTAGCTGAATATTTCAGAAATGCCTGTTTTCCAGATGTGAAATATGATGGATAGGTATGAAACAGTATCTTTGATTTAAATCGTATTGTCTAACCATTATCTGCTAATTTGTTTAATTTCCAATCACCTTCCCTTCCTACTTTAGAAAAGCTTTGCTAGAAACCCCAACACAAAGCAAGCCCTTGTACATATGGTTGTTCCCGATGAAAGATTATTAGCTTTGCTGATGTASAATTGATGCATCAAAGACATTTATCTGCTGAAACAGGAACGAATGTAATGGATGTCTGCTCATGTATGCAGCCTGCATTTCCCAGGAAAAAGTGCAGGTGGCCTTTTACAATAAGAAATTAAAAAGCGGTTTACTGATTTCTTCCAGAGATGCCTCTTACTGCTTGAGAYGGTAGTTGACAACTTAGCATTTCAATCACTTTTTTTTTTAATTTGAACTTATTCTCRGGTAAAACGCCTACCAATTACCCTCCTTGCCTTTGCTGTGATAAAGGGTTACATAAACATYTATTAGAGTATTTGAGATCCCTTGAGCCAAGGGGACAGCCCAAGGGAAACGCCTTCCCTTTTCTCCCACAGTCCCTCTCCCGCAGGTTGTTGTTAACTGCAAAGAGCAAGAGTTGGACCCTTCAAACCGTTTCCTCCTTCCGYGCGCCTCTTCCTTGTTTCAAAGATTGCAAACCTCCTCTTTGGGAATTAGGCTCTTTGTCGGCAGAAAAATTAGCTGCCTGCAGACTCAAAAGGCCTACACTAATCACGGTGCAGCCTCCCCGCGTTACACCTGACAGGATTATTAGGACAAAATCGAGTTCTCTCCATCTTCCCCGTGCTGCCTTTAAAAGCCAGCCGCTACTCCAGCATCAGCCTTTTTTACCGAGAACAAAGACTGTCTAGATACTCCCACAAAGCCCACGAGCCTGCTGATCGCTTACCTAGTTACGCGTGTACAGGCTTCCTGCCTGCCCGCCCTTGCCGTGCTCTCTCGGAGACGGGGCTGTTCACGCTGATGTTTGTTTCAGATCATGATGCAGAAATTTTCYGGACAGTGTTACTGGGCTGAGTCTTTTAAATCTGAGGAAATCTGAGAATAGGAACAGCGCATGAAATTCTTTTTGCCTAGCATGAGGCACCTAAAATATACAGTGCTCCAACTGAGCTAGCAGCCCTAGGCTCCCTTTACAGTCAGCGGAGAGAAATAGGCACTTTTAGGGCATAGTTAATCTGACTTAGTTTGGACTGCTACCTTGTGGACGTGAATCATCTTAAAGTGCCTGTTTCTCTGCATTTCTCCAAAAGGTGTGTAGGGGGATTAGTTTTAGTGGAGACACCTACATTTGGCCAGATTGAATCTTATCTCAGGTGCCAGAGAGCAACTGGAATTTTTTGTACCTCAATCAGGTTGACACTCTCTTTATCAATCTGGTTTATACATAATTTTAAGCATTTTCCATATTGTTATGATGTTCTTCTATGTTTAGAAGTAAAAATTATTTGACATGGAGACTCACCTTCTCTCTTGTTTTCCCTTTTATAAAGTCAATTATTTCGCATGAAGAATTCAGTTTCCTTCAGCTTSAATCTCATTCAAACTCTGATGAGTGCTGCATTGACCTTGCCCAACACTACTTTTATTATGAACATATTTATATACAGATATATATGATTACAACAATATATGGTCTATAATTAAAAATCCGAGAAGTTTTAAAAACAGTTACTAAAAATAAAGCAATTACTTTATGGAAATAAATACTGACAAAAGGTCATTTTGGGTTTTAGGAGCTCCGAAATGCTCACAGTGAACAGCTCATGGGAATCCGCCGGGAAGAAGAGATGGAAATGTCTGATGATGACAGTGGTGACAACCCCACTAAAAAGCTGAGAGCAGATGATTCAGGTAAAGCAAAATCCCTCTACAGTGTCCTCAAAGATGTGCAACTGTTGTGCTCTTTTTCTTTTTTTTTTTTTTTAAGGAAAACATAAGCTTCTATATGAGAGGAGTTTAATATTAATGGAAGATGATTATATAAACCTAATTTAATCTTCATAAAGTAGTTATTTGAATGATGCAAGCTGTCTCTACGAGGTTTCTCTCACCTGCTAAGCTGTGTAACAATGAGAACTGTCCAGTTCTGCCCATGGCTGGACCCGTTATAGTTTTTTTTTTTATCATTGTCTCCACTATCTTACATATTAGTATTTCATTCTATGATTGTAACAATGTCCTATTACAAGACTGGTTGAAGTTCTCTTTTGGTCAATATTCTCTAAGCCTTACCTTTCTGTTCTGCAAATATTTTATAATATATARTCTCACCAAGAAATATGTACCACCATTTTAACTGTGGGTTTTGTGGAATTAACTTTTAAGTTATATAATTCACAATATAGTACTGCATACTGTGTTAATTTTACACTCATTAGATGGCTGTCATGAAAGAAAGAACAAAGTTGCTTGTTATATCTGGAAAGAAAAGTAACTTTTTTAGTCTTCTACAAATACTCTGCTGTTCAGCCAACATGGACGCTCCAGGAGATGGCTCACAAGCTGCCTGAATTACTGGTTGGTAACATGATCTGGATCCTGCTTGATTTTTTAACATTAGTTAATAAATTTGTGGGTAGCTAACAAGGGTTTACCTGTTTAGATACTCATCTTCAGAAGGAAAGCTTACAGTAGCTAAAGTCAAAGCATGAGTGAGAACTGCTAGTCATCAGTGAGCTTTATATACGGTAAAGATGGAGAAGGTGATATAAAAAAAAACTGAGAGCTGATTATGAGGGCAATATTAATCTAGGCTTTTGCATATCAGCACCGTATTAGGAAATGACCGAATTTCATCCATACTGAATACATTCAAGTACTTGTATGCTTGCACAAAAGTGTAGTAGATTTATGCTCATATGCAGACTGCTCTTTGACTTCTCCTGTGACAAGATGCTGTGTGATGCTGAATGATTCTGGAAGTAAAGACCAAAGGAAAGAGTGTCATTCCAGCAAGAAAATTCTAGCAAGGCATTTCTTCTGAAAGGAGAATTAATGCTTTTCCCGAAAGTAAAATGCAACAATAAAATCTGTAAAGGGCAGTTTTAATTTTTGCTTGGATAATTGGGTGGGCTTGAATTTTCTAGACATCATTAGCTGAATACTTGGAACTAAGCAGGGGGTATCTGCAGCAAAGCATTCCTAGCAGTCACAGACTTTTATGAATGTTAATCATTTTGCCTTGGCTATGCCCCGTCTTACGGAGAGAAGTCATTAAAATTAACAATAGGAAGCAGAGCCAGAAATACCCACAGCCTGCAGTCCAAAAAAGGAGTAATGATGTTTTGAACATTCGTATTTACCAATTCAGCTAAGTTTAACAAATGCACACTTAGAGCCGACCTGTGTGGATCATTCATTTTACCTGATTAATAATGTTACAAATAGGAACGTGTATTTTGTTTTCTTCCCTAAAAAGGGGACATTTCTGTCAAATATTCTGGTATTTAAGATTTCTACAGCATTCCATCCCAAACTACTTCAGTAGTTTCACTGTTATACATATTAATATGGGCACCTGAGTCCCCTCAGTGTTAACATACTAAACCCAATACTGTGTAGTACACTAAGTCAAAATTTAGTAGTGTGATTCCACTTGAGTACTTGTCTAAATTCATCATCCTCTTAATCTCAGTCAAATTAACGCAGCCTGCTGCACAGGTAGAGTCACGCAGTTATAAAATTATTTTTTATCATTTTCTTCCTCCAGCATTATGCTCTTAACTAAAATGTGTGGATATGATTCTTCTGTCATTGGCAGTAAAGGGAACTTAAAGATATTTCAGTTAAACTAAAGGAGTTACTGGGTGTAAAACATGAGAAGTGAAAGCAAATGAGTAAGTGGCATTTATTTGTTTCATTTTAGGAACAGAACAGTGATTCTTCCTTTCTTGTTTTAACATTTTAAAGATTATTATTTCTGTTGGGCCTATTTTATTTTCCCTTTCTCTTATGTCATTCTTGAACTATCTCTTTATCTCCCTAGACTGGTTCAGACTGAAACAAAGAGGGCAGATTCCAGCCCCATCMCTTCAAACACACCTAAGTCCAAAGGCTGTGCCAGGACCTTGGTGTCTGAGTGACAATCCAGAGTTACTGGACTTCAGTTTTCAGAGCAACATTACAKTGAACTGAGGCCCTTGATCAGAGTCAGTCTGGGGCATTTGGGTTCAATGATGAAAATGTTGTTAGCAAGAAAGGTTTGCATTTTGTCTTCAGTCGTGAAGGAGTCTGTTGCATACTAGAAATCTACTAATAGCTATTCGTTTGCAGAGATTCAGGCTTTTTACTTGCAGCTATACAGAACAGCTCAAGAGGGACTCATTGCAAAGTGTGTTGCTCCGTTCTAGACTCAGATGCTGTTCTTTCATCTGCCAAATGCTCTTCTCCTAGTTGTTTACAAACCTAATTTACTCATATCATATAGTGTCTCCGTGGCAGAGCTGGGGTGATAGTTGGGACCTTCAGCCTCCTGGGACWGTCCCTCATCTCTGAGACCTGCCTTGCAACCTCTGGTCCATGTTGCAGTGCCGGGGCACTGCCTTCTGGGCAAAGACCTTCTGATCATCCAGGTGTTTTACAGAAAGGTCATTCTCCTAAGTGCTTGTGGTATTTGTAACCTGCTCTCAGTCATGTGCAAGATGAATTTTCGTGGAAAAGAAAGACATTGCTACACGCTTGTTCTGTTGAAGGGCAACTGAAATTGCCGTCAGGACACTCCCAACACTCCCTGAACCCCTGAACGCTTGTAAATGATCTTAACCAGCATACGTAACTAGTTCATAGGAATGCGTCCTCGTTTCACATACTGAAGATTGTTTGTGTGATGAGGAAAGCTGGCAAAAGGCTAGGTGCAGACAGAGTGAATGTGACCTGTGGGCACAGCTATTCCTTTAGAATGATGGGGTTTTATTTTTTTCCAAAACTCAGCCTTTAAACAGTGATTTTTCTGCATTGTGGATTTTGGAGTTTGAAAGGAACAAGAAGATTGCTGAAGTAAAGCCAGAAAAAAATTGCTAAGAAAAAATAATAATGATAACTGGCAACTCAGTTAATACATTTGAAAGTCAAGGTGCAGCTACTGAAGCATTAGCTTAGGGTGGGAAATGACATTCTGCACTGGAGTCTAGAGAATATAGGAAAGTCTTAGAATGATCAGGATTTATGGATGTTTCGTCTCTCACCTGCTGGCACTGGGAGTAAGGATTCACAAGTAAAAGTCTCCGAAGTAATTTTAAGAATTAGTGAAGTGAAGCTGCATGTTGTAGGAAAGAGCTGAAGTTTAGTTTAYGCCTAGAAGGCACCTGTAATTTCACTTTAAGAGGAGGTAGGTTAATCTTTTCCTTTTGCAGTTCTTGGCAATGTACCATTAATTCTAGTGACTCCAACTTCAGTGAGAGACTGTGGTCGGCAGACAGAAAGACGCAGTGCTTGCAGAGGGACGCTGGGAGGATGGCCGTGTGATTAATACGCTTTTGATTGGGATCCCAGAGCTCTGAGCCAAATTCCAGCTCTGCTGCAAACCTCCCACCTGGATAAATCAATGAATTAGTGTTGCCTCAGTTTTCTGCTGTCAAATGGGGCACTTCCTTTCATTCACCCACTGCATGTCCTGTCTGCATAGTTGGTAAGCACATCGGTATAGCGCTTTCTCCAGCTGAACATCTATACAGTAGCCTGCTCACTGAGCGCCTGGGGCGTCTGAGCACTGTTGTAGCCCCAGCAATGGAGTAATTTAATAAYACCTTGGGCACTGCATGCAAATGGTAAAGGAATTGCAAGTTACGTAGTGTAAGCCTAGTTTGGACACGTGATCTGACCTGCCTTCCAAGTCGGGACAGTTTAGGCAGGATTTTCAAACAAACCAGTTGTAGGTGCCTAATTCAAAACATTGCAGCTTTTGCTCTCTTAAACAGGAGCCTGAATCTTTGAGTACTCTCCAGTGCTGGTGTGTCCTGTTGGCAGCAGTGACGAAGTCAGATGACATAGGAGACAGTCTGAATAGGGGGCAGCCCGGCTGACTTAAGAGTCTTTTTGAAAGTTAGTGTTTGAAAATCATATCCCTGTGCACACAGCATAAATTGGACATTGTGATACTGTTCATAAGCCTTTCTCGAAAGCTGCAAACCTGGCAAGTCTTCAAGGAAAACATAAACCAACACCAAAGTGATCTGTGTGACCTTTKTTCATCTTTACACCACAATTCAATCTTCTTTTGCATTTTCTAAGGCCTTGTGTGAATGCAGAGATGCACAGGCATAATGAAAACTGTGTTTTATATCTGGATTAAACTGGGAGGAAAGCTCCATATGGCCAGTTACAACTTTGAATAGAAATAGTTCAGTCCTAACTGCGTGGAGCTGAGCTTTGCTCTTCCTTTTCTTCTGTCATGCTAGATCTCATTTCAGAATTTCCAGATCTTCCTCTTCCTTCTATTCTGCTCATCAAATATTTCTCCCTTTCTTTATTGTAAGTCTAATGTTTTGTTTTTATGGTAGATTTTGTTTTAAACAAAAATTGACTTTTTTTTCCCTGTCGTTACTTCTCCACTTCACTACTTTTCAGTATCAGATTTTGTGAAAACAAAACTGATGTTTAACAAGCCATAATTTGCCCATCTTCTTTTCAAACTTGCTGATAAAGATAATGTAAAATAATAATATGTATTTCCTTTTAAAAATTAATGGGCTATCATCCTTTTCCYCCTCAAACAAATCAATACCATTTCAAAGCCATCAGCAGCTGGCGTCATAATCAGCCCTGCAGTAATAAATATATAAACACATACAAAGAGTAAAATGAACTGTGTTAACAAAATCCACCAATCAAATTTTATAAGCAATCCCAAACTAAAAAAAAAAAAAAAAAAAAAAAAAAGTCTGTTAGATTGGAAGAACCGGACTGTCATCATACCGGCATGGTCCTCTAGCTGGCCAGACAAGACGACTGAATAACCCATCCGAGCTCTGCACGTGGAGTGACTTCACTTGGAAAGGAAATGCTCTGGCCACAGCAGAGACCGTCAGCCTTGCTCCCAGGGACCATCAGAAACGATCACTTGAAAGCAGCACAAGATGATTACTCCCTCTACGCAGGGGGAAGTCTGTTCCAGTGTCTTTCACAGCATGCCAGTTTACAGCTGTTATCTTCAGGCAGACTCCAATCTTGTGCCTTAAAATGCATTCCATTTTTCCCACAGCTTTTACAAAAAAAGGCTCAAATTCAGGAAGCACGTAAGCAGGTGCCTAATTTTATGCCTGTGGTTTTAGGCCCATTTGACTTTAATAATGCTACTTGTGCGGCTGAAGTTAGCAGTAATGCCTTGATGAATCAGTGCCAAAGGTAGCTGCCAAGGCTTTCTTCTCTGGAGGATAAAGACAGCCCAAGTCCTGTCCCGGATACTGAGTTAGCTCCTTTGCATCGGTAACAGCACTTCAGCGCGGGGAGGAGGGTCTGTGCTCCTCTGGTAGAAACAGCAGTTAAAAGGGTCAACACCAAACTTTCATTTTTAAAGGAAACAGATGCCTCAAAGAGATTTACCTAGTATGGCTTTTAGGAGAATGTCCCGTTAACTACAAAACAAGTCTGTTGTGTTTTGATGCCTTTCAACTGCTGGAAATACAGTTATCTAGATTGCATTTTATCATGTTTTCTGGGTATTTCATACTGATTTGGTTTTATACAGAATCATTATATATGAGAGTAGATTTAATCCTGTTTTTAGTAAGCTTTAAGGACACTGAGGGATTATTTATGTAATAAGATGCAAAGTTGCTATGGAAAATGCTATAGCAACCTAACATCTTTGCGAAACCAAACAGCCACTTGTGACAGCAATCTAAATTTACATTTATTTTAGTGTCATTTTATTGACGTTCTTAGTATCTCATTTTGACAGCATGTTAAAATATGTTTTGCATTCATGCTAGAACAAAATTAACAGCATGTTGTTGGAATGAAGATGATTGTTATAATTTTCGGAGATAATTTTAGCATATTTCATTTTGTGTAAATAGTGTTAAAATAGTAGTGAAAGAAGTTTGAGTGCATCCCTTCTATTTGTAATACAGCAAACAATGCACATTGAAAGTAGAATTTTATGAGTCAGTGACAAGCTAAACTGTTTTTATTAGCTTCATATGTGAATGAAAATATTTTTTAAGAAAGAAATGATTTTGTTATCAGAATTTATTTCAAATCCTATACCTTTTATTATAAGTTTCCCAGTTCAGGATACAGGCTATAATTTTTCATCAGGTTTGATAAAGCAGGGAATCATTTCTGAATGCTCTGAGTTGCACTTTGGCAGAGAATTTGCCCTATTTAAATGGAACTTCTCTAAAACACAGAACAGTACATGTTGCCCCATAGGAGGTTATATAAAAAGAAAAGGAAAAAACAAACACAACCCCCCCCCCAAACAGTCTGAACCATGTCCTGCACTCATTGCAGTTAATAATAAAACTCACATTGACTTCAATGGGAGCCRAAGCAAGCTCTGTGTATTGATTTTCTCCATCCCCCTCCATTAAGAATCTTGAAGTGTGGCTGTAACATTGTTGAAGTGGGATGTTGGCAGCAAAATCAATAAAAGACAATATTAGAACATATGCTGTTTTCAGCTTCCTCACAATCTGATATAGCTGGTATTAGCATCCTTCTCCAAATTACACTTCATGCTTTCTATAAAGTGACCTTCCCTATAGTGCCTCTCCAATACTAAGCTTTTATGCTCTGTCTTACTCTTGTATTTAGCCTTCAAGAGAATGAGCCATATWTATAATAGCAAATGGTTGATTCTGAACAGGTCATAAGGAACAGATTCCTTCAAAAGTGGAGGCTTTCAGTCCAAACCCTGCTAGTGGTCTACTATGAAAGATTATTTTTATTTTTGTTTGAACTAAGCTCTTGGATATGTTTTTTTTTGTTTTTTTTGTTGTTGTTTTTAATTATGCTGCAGTTCCTGCCTTGTTGCTTTTAGGACTCCTTTTCGGTCCAGCACATTAGAGAAGTTTGTAGACATTGCTTCAGGTTAAGCATACCCTCTTATCCACTCTCAAACCCATGAACCATCCACCATTGCTAAGATGCCAGAGAAGGTGACRCTCAGAAAGCAGAATCTTTTCCAATGTCAATACAAGGTTCTAAACTCAGAACTACGGGTTTGGGGAGTAGTCCCATGTCATGAAATGTGCAAGCCCGGACGAGATTTAAAGCAATTAAAAGTTTCCTCTGCAAGCCTGCAGGATCTCAGTCCCTGTAGGTCCAGCAGTCTGTGACCTTCCAGGAGTTAGAAACCCACCCAGAAGAGYGAATGCTCAAAGCTGGATGGCCATGGAGATTCCCAATGCTACTACTGATTCTTTTACTTTGAGGAATGAATCTTAGATTCAGGGGAATTTAATGATTTTCTAATCTTCACTCTTGCCTTAAAGACTATCTCAAGAAAATCAGCTTCTCCTAAACTCACATATCCATAATGTAAAGTTTTTGAGATCAATGTATCTTATTCATGAAGTCAAGAGCCAAGTGGATTCAATGCTGCTTGGAGGTGAGTGACTTTCTGTTAGTTTTATTTGGTTTAAGATTCATGACAGAAGGAAAAGAAAATAAGAAAAGCTATTTTAGATGTGAAATGACAGACTGAAGAACTAGATACAATACTAAAAAAAAMAATTTATTCCACTTCTCCACTAATTCAAACATGTGACTCCTTGAACACCAGTACATAAAACTCCAAAAGAGGAAAAGATGTTTATTCTGTGTTGTTTTTTGAAGTTTGGAGATGGAAGTACTACTTTTTTTTTTTTTTTTTTTTTTTTTTTTTTTTTTTTTTTTTTTTTTTTTTTTTTTTTTTTTTTTTTTTTTTTTTACTTTTCATTGGGCAAATAGCTAATTATCTTATCTTTTTATTTATATCCTGGATGCATAACAAGTTGTAACTCAGGTTTAGGAGCAATGCCGTGTTTGTTGAACTGCTTCTATGGTTGCCRAATGCCCACCTTATGTGTCAACTGAAGAAGATCTGTCTCAAGAGCTTTAGGTGGTTRCTAGTCCACAACATCATTTTCTTCATTGCTTCTTTGTCATGTATCACATGTAGACAGTCAAATTACTCTGAGCTCTGGAGACAAGTGAGCACTTTCAACAGTTCAGAAGGAACATGATAAAAAGCAATAGCTCTCCTCGTTTTGTGCTATTATCAGATAGGTGTCTGCATCATCATGTTCTATTGATTGGCTTTGAGAGGCCTGTGCTGCTAGATCCTGATCCCACAAGCTGCTGCCTGCTTCTAAGAGTGTTTGCGCTCACCTTCTGCTCAACACCCACAGATGCAAAGTCGTCAGCAGTAGCCTACCCAGAAAGTTTGGTACCAGGAGTATTCTGCAGTTATCTCTTCAAAGCTACACACTTCTGCAAATTTCAGTAAATTCTGTTTCTGAAAGGACTAGAGGTATCACCAATGACTGTAAAACCCTGCCATCTGTGACTCTGCAAYGCATTTTATTTTTCAGTAGCTGAGAAGAAAACCTACCAAATATTAAATTGTGGAGAAGCATAAGAGCCTCTGTTTGCAGATACTGAGGATGCAAAAGGCAGAATGGAGGGGAAGAAAGGTGGCTTTGGCTTTCAGATACAGCTCTTCTGGACATCTTTAGTGGAAATACTCTCTTATTTACAAATGAATAAATKTCTCAAGAATTACTATCTCTGAACATGACAGCCAAGAAATACCAAGCTGCATGTGATTATCTGCTGATGTTTTCCAAAGGGTTAAAAACACATTGCCTTATTTAAGAGATTTATTTGCATCCAAATCAAAGTAAGTGAAGAAGTATTTTAGTATCATGCACAGTTTAAAAAGAAAAAAATAGCTCAGCACTGCAATCCAGCACATAGTCATAGAGAAAGCTGGATAAATTTGCCTGGTATTTGAGGTGCAGCAGGATTTTGTGAAAAGGTTTGTCCTCACATTTATAGAAAACACCTTTTATTTATGAACAGGTTTTGCCCATTATAAATCAGAACAATTCAAAACACCACAGTCACCTAAGACAGGCCAGTGTCTATTGTTTGCATCTGAACAAAATTATGGCATTTATTTTTAGTCCGAAGAAATGACTGTCAGTAGCCTAGCTATACAGAGATTTAGCTRTATACAATAGTTGTTGAATATCCTAGGTGATCTATGTATCATATGCGCATACACATACATATAATCCATATGACTAATATCCATAAGATTAGGTCTACCATATATGGAAAACTGAGCATTCATCAGCCTGTCTTGTGCTACGTGGACTTCAAAAGTCCGTATCTTCAGTTACAAGGCACCGTTAAAACAAGCAGAATTTTTCCTTAGTGATGTGGGAGGAGGTCATCAGTGCCACTTGGCRTCTTCTCAGTAACAAGTGCTTTTCTCACTTGAGTGAGTATATTCCTTCCTTCTCAAGACTAAAATATCTTCTGTTCGTTTTCAGTGTTACAAGGATGCAGCCATTTCTTGAAAAACATTGATTAGAGGAAAAAGTGACTTCTTTACTGGCATCTTTAAAACACAGGCCCTGTAAATTTGGCTTAATAGTCCTATTTCTCAATTAGAAAGAAGGCAGAGCTACCAGAAGAGATTCAATCCTAGACTAATTACATTTAACTGAGGTAGCAGTTATTGGTAAACATAAAGAATACGTATCTGAAAAAGATCACCTCATCAGTTCTAAAATTCACCTCCTTGAACAAACCAAAATCAAATACTTTAATGAGCAGTGGGGAGAAGGGGCTATTTTTTACTGAATTTTGACAATATTTGAGAACTACTACTATTTTTGATCAAAATTTGCTTATGATGGCTTGTTTCCTATGCCCCTAGTTCAAGAGAACCAAGCAGGAAAGGCAAGGCAACAGCCCCCCAAYTCACAGTCCACCACCGCAGTCCTTGGTTCAGAGGCAACTATTTCCCATCCTGTCTCCCCTTGTGCACATGCTGAGCCCTTTGACCTTGGCACACCTCATGGTTGGCAGCAGAAGAAATACAGCCCACAAAAGAGAGGAAATATGGGCCCTTTGYTTGAAAGAGGCGACCTGAAGAAACTGGTCTCAACAGGGCAAATTAATTAGTGGCTGTCAAAATAAAATTTACAAGYTATGTAGATTCGAGTTCTCCAAAGAAATGCTGTCAAGTAAAATAGACCTAAACTGCGACAGGCTTTGATATTGTTGTAACAAGGTGTTCTCTTCCAAGTTCTAAATATGCATTTCAGTAATGCGATGTGACATCTTTGTAGGAAAAGTACAAAACACTTTATGCTGTAATTTACCTGAGACAGAAGTGAGRTAAGAGGGGACAGGAGAATGTAACTGCAAAAGAAGTATGAGTGAGGGAAGAGAGAGACATCTGGAAATGCTGGGCAAGTAGAAATTACAATTGACTCAAAAGATGGGCGGGTGCATTTTGAATAGAAAAAGGTGATCTAAATGTAGTCACTCCACATAAGAAAAAGAGAGGAAGGTATGAAAAAAATTAGTAGAAACATTGATCTAAAGTGGGAGACTAATCTCTTGTCTTCAGAGCCCTTTGGAAAAGTTAGTGATCTAGTGTTTTTTCTGCAGCCGTGAGGGCTACATCAATGCTAAACTATGCTCATGAGCCACTGACGATTTGTAAGACTGTAGTAAGTAGTTTACATCTGCTTCTGGGAATGGGCTAAAACAATGAGATTAATTTCCCTCTTTAGAATTTTTAATTAAAAGTCAGAGTTTGTAAGAGCATGGAGAAATACAGTGAGTCAGTACTGATCCACTGTCTAGAAAATTTGGAAGCAACTTATCTGGAAACTTTAAGCTAAAGTTTTCAGATAATGATCTCTCTGGGGATTTAAATAAAAAAATCAGATATTGTGAGATTCATCATAACATCACTAGAGCTGGCAGCACTGCTCTCTAGGGACATTTTTAGTCCACTGCAGAACCAGCATTTGCTAGCAACTTTTTGCCAGAGTTTTTTTATTAGGCCCAGTTGGGCCATAAACTGCCCCCCTTTTCCCCACATCTTCTTTTGTTATTTGCAAAGAGATATGCTTCATTACACAAGAAATAATGAGGCTTCATAAATTACCAGTGAGCCACATGTGCAGTAAACCTAGAAAAGGACAATGGAATTGCCGAAGTCTGTTAATCAGGAAGAACCCTTAAGACAACCTCCTCTCAGACAAGTTCTTTGGTTTCTCAAATGTGTGTAACATATATCCATATTGGGTGGGATAGATAAAACTGCAGTTAAATGATGGTGGAACCTTTTTTTTTTTTTTTTGGCAGCATCCTTCCATGTACTAATTGTTCACCAGCAAGTTTTACGTGAATAGAAAGCCTGAAAATAATTCTTATGAGCATTCAATTTGAACATCTGGTATCATCGTGAATGTAACTTGTATAATGAGCTTCTCTGTATTGAATGTAGGCAGCGTGGTGAGGAAAGGACTTTGAAGCAACTGCACCTGAGAAAAGGAAGCTTTGTAATAGAGTAAATCTCCCTCCTAGTGTGCAGGCCCTTACTTCCACTAACATTAATGATAGTAACCCTTCCACATATAGGATAATTTGTGCCCTGAGAGTTTAAATTTGCAGGTACTGAGAACTCTCAAATGAAGTGTGCCTAACATGAGAAAAAAATATGGAAATTGCTTCATTGTTTGGTTTTATTATGTCTGAAGGGAGAAAGAAAAAGAACATTCATAGCGAGGCTGGCTTGTAATTGCCCCAAATTATTTATTTTTATACCATTCTAATTCTGTTTTCAGAGTGTATTCAGGCTAGTTAGTTAGCTGTTTTCAAGCTTTAACCAAAGGAATTTTTAAAAAAGCAAAGTGGCATAATCTATTTTTGTGGAAACAAGGGAGAACAATGGAAGAGGCAGTTATTCAAAAATGCAGTGTAGGAATAATGTTGCTTTCATCTGCTAATAACAAGCTCCCATCACTGACACCTGAGCCCTATTTATGATGGTGATCAGACAATTAGTAATTGTCCATAAAACAAAAGAAAGCCTCATCCAAGAATGCAAGGAAACGGATCACAGCCACTTTAAGTATCAGAGGACTCAAGAGCCTGACATTGGTATAAAACTTGGCTGAGAAGATGCCTCCAAGTGACCAAGGTGTAGCTTAGTGTTACTCTTCGAGAATGCTTTTTGGAGATACTGCCAAAATTTGCTCTGAACTATGCACAGAGCTTGTATAACTAAAACTTGTTCTCAGAGCTCAGTATTTATAGTATAATTTAAGAAAGTCAGTTCTGAGACAAGTATATCTATGTCTGGGTAGTTATAAGGTCCTCAAACTTCATTCAGGAATGAGCTGGTAGCTAGTGGAGAGTAGRGAGGCTCAGCTCTGATAGTTTGTGGTGGATGTGTCAATTAAAGCTTCTCCAGCTGCTCAGCTGTGTCTTTGCACCTCAGAAGCYGTCAAGCTTTCTGTCTGCAAGCATAGTTGTCACTGCCTTGCAGATGTTCAGCGGACCCATCCTTTCCTAAGTAAAGCCGTACGGGTAAAAATAATGAATGAGGTTCCGGTGATTCCTTTTACTTTACGAAATTCTGAAAGTTTCCTCCTTCAGGACAACCCTAGTCTTCTCCGTCCCTCTGGCACATGCCAGCACACACACCCTATTCCTTTCTCACACCAGTGCTCCCTTTAACCACTTTGAATTCAGTATGAAGGTGGTCCCATTACTTACTTTTTCACTCTTCCTCCACCACCTCCTCTCTTGTGTCACCACTAGAAGTCCCTTACCCCTAGCAGTCCCTAGATTTTCCCACAGTTGCATTGCTTGACAGTTCTTCYACTTGAAAAAACAGCAAATAAGATAGAGGTTAAAGACAACTGTTTGTCTGTATGTTGGTGAGCTCTGTGTCCTTATTTGTGTCCCCTCACATCTGTTCAGTTCCTCAGGCTGAAAGTTCTTTGGAGAATTTTTTGCTATATCTTGCAAGTCTTTCTTGACATTGTAAATACTCTGCAATGGAAGTGATGCAGGCAAAAAATTACCATAATAGCAGCCATCATTTTGACAGTTTTTGTTGCTTTTCTTGTTTTTGTTATCAAAGGTACATTATACCATTTTAAACTTTATTTTCAAGTCAGGAAATTAGGATAATGGCATTAATAGAACTCCAGTGGCAGTAAGGTTTAGGAATACGTTYATCATCTGTTTTTATCCACTTCACTGTTTCAATACACGCAASGCAAAGTTCCAAAGCCTTGAGAAATTCAGCTGAAGAGCTTAGACCAKAAGTTTGAAGATAGAGAAATAATAACAGAAGTTGTCAGTTACAWGATTTACTTGAGTGCCAGCACTACCAAAAAAAAAAAAAAAACCCTCAACACCTTTAGAAAAATTTCTGCTAGTAGGACATAAGGGAAGTCTGAGCTCTTTAATTTACAGGAGGGATTTCTATTGTGGTTGCTATTGCTTGCTCACCTGTTTTTCAGATAGTATTTCCAGGTTGCTGCAGACTAATAAGCTACTGCCTATGCATTTTAACTAGAAATGTTGCCAGTTTGCAAACTGTTAGTTTGTCATTAATGTCAACYGTGATGTTATTAGGACATCATCTAATTAAGAAATGTACAGCCAAGGTGTGCATTAACAGAACTGGYTGAAATTTCTGAATTCCTTCTAAATTCTCCGATAAATAGCTAAATTCAGAAATTTGGGATATTCACTTTATTTCCAGGCCACTATCACATGACATGAGTCATAAATGTTACAGTTAAGCTGTGTTGCCTGCTAAGACTGACTGCTGACCTGGATCCACCAGACATAGTTGGTGTTTGCCCCTGGGTTTCTCCCCAGATCCTGTCTAGTGCTTCTGCCTCAGCACAAACATCTTTTAGATGCCCTCAAAACCAGCGAGCCAGTTTGCCCTGTTCATRTATGTCTAGTCTTCTCCTCCTCCACCTGCTTCTCTTAGGACAGACTGGCAAAGGTATCACTTTGCATCCCTTGGTGGAAATGCCATAAAGCGCGTATTGAGCAGGTTGCCAGTTGTGTTTGTTTAGGTACAAATATTCTCTTCCATTTGCAGCACAGGCAGATATTTGGGATTCTTGTCAGAGGTTTCTTTTGATTTAGTTTCCTTGAATAGAGTTCTTCTGTAAATGCTTTCAACTTTCATTGTCTTTACCCTAAGAAGCTTTTTAGCTTGTTTCACAGAGGCATTCTGTAGATGAGTATCTGAACTACTGATTTTAAAATGGCATAAGAAACTGAATTGAGATGAGCTGAATAAAATCACAGGGCTGAAACATTTTCTTTTGCAAAAAATACATTCATCAGCTTTATCAATGAAGAATAAAATTACTGTAAAATTTGAAAATTATATTTACTTTTTAAAATGCAGATTTCCTTTCCCCCCAAAATCTCTTTCAATTTGAATTTAGTATTCAACAAAAAATATTTCTGTATGCCTAAAATTTAAATAAACTGTTTTGTCTGGACTCAAAGGAGACATTGCTCTGATAATTTTTATTTTAATTCACTAAAGTATAAATATTTTAAAATTGTGGTTATTTTAGAATAATACAAAGAATATTTTGATTTTGTTTAAAACAATTAGTTAGCCAGTGCCAAAAGAAATGGAGCCCAGAGGCTGCCAGATGTATTTATTTGGCTTATTCTCCATTTCATGACTTCTTTGCTAACCACTGTCACCTCACATATTAGGAACACCCTATTTGTAGCTTAAAATTATAGCAAAAGAACTATATAAATGAACTCCATATAGTTTTTGGACTCTTATCTGTAATTATTTCATACGAAAGTTTGTGACAGTTTAGTATTTTATTACACTGCTGCTATACGTGTTGCATTCTCCTTATTTGAGGATATATTTCTTTCATCATCCCTATGTTTTGTTTCTCACCATACATGGCTAGATAGATYACCAGAGTGTATAACAGTACTGATACGAATTTGGACACCTCTGGGTGTCACACACTTATCCCTGCTGTCTTCTTACTCCCATATTTCCTGTTGTTTGGGATATTTCCATTTTGTCCTAAAGTAGATGGTGACTTCTTTCAAGTACTGCCTTTGTCTTTTAGGGTTGGCAATCTGGAAAAATTGGGCACCTATCTTTGTGGGGGACTTCTTSGTAATACTGGAATGTAATTATTGTCATATAGGTTACGATATATTAAAAGTAAAGCAATGACATTCAGAGGCACAACAAAACTCTCAGAAGTAAAGAGCCATGTCATGTATCTAAAAGAGAAATGYATTATTTTCTTCACTGTTCATATGGAATGTGATTTGCTTCTTTTGGATGAGTTATTTTTAAAACCCCCAAAGTTTTGTCACCTATAGGTTGCTTTTACTCCCTGAAGTAGCTAGCCCTTTCTATTTCCCCTAATTTGCCCCTGTAGTAGGCTCCCCACACTGTCCTTAGTCCCACTCAATAGATTGAATTACCTAGGAGGAAAAGAGGAGAAGGAATTCTCCAACTGGACCATGAAGTGACCAAGAAAATATTCCATGGCAGCTTTTCCAGAACCTGAGCTGAATCTGGGTCCTAACCCCCCTTTCAGCTGAGATGGTGATTAGCAAGTACATAGGCCTTACTCTCTTCATTTATACAGCAGCATTCAGAAGTTTTTTCAGATTTAGGTAAGTGATGCACAACAGATGAATTATTGCTCCCAAGGCACTGTTAAAACATGAATACTTCCATTTTGTCTCCCATGAAGCCCTCAGAGAACAGAAGGATACACAGTTTCTGGCTGGAATTGTGTATTGCATAACTATTTTTTTATGAGTGAATGTGTCATTTTGTACTTTTTTGGGGGGTTTTTTTTGTTTTTTGGGGGGTTTTTTGCCTGTAGACAATCCAAAGAGGACCCACAGTATAGTATTTAGAATTTTGGTTCAAATCTATCTTTGAATTCAAAGAGCAAATTTTTGACTTGTGTTCTTGTTAAACTGAGGTTTTTATTTGCKTGGCCTCTTTTTTAGCATAGTTTGTTGGCTTTTACAAAAAAAAAAGGAAAAAAAAAAAGATTTCATCCTCTTATTTGTCCATTGAATGCATCATTGCAATTTCTTGAGGGCAAATTTTGTCATGGAAGGATGATTACATGCTTTTCAGACCAATTTAATTTGATGTAACAATACAGTAACTGTTGCTAAATTTTCCGGGGAGATGCTGTAGAATATCCAAATTAGAAGCAATGACCAACCAAAGTGTGCATCTGTGTAATAGCTAACTGTACCTTATTTCAGATAATACATTTTTTTAATTTTCAAAATAGTAAAATTTATCCCAGAAAAAGACATATTTGTCCTCCAGAGTTAAAGTATTTTTATCTGTAATGAAATGTTGTGACAGTCTATCTAAATGATGATATAATTTCATAAAAATGTTGAATCATGTTATCATGGGAAACAGGGGACTCTTCTGTGGAAGGTCTAGTCAAGAGGGGCCTAACATTAAATGGATTTAATATACAATTTTGTATAATTTGGAGTTTAACCATATTGCTATTGTAGGTAGGCAAGAAAGAATTCTGCAATATCAAGCCTGAAATCATTTAATCAGGAATGTAAATCAGTTATGTGGTTCAGTTACCAAATGCTGATAGAATTGGCTATGGTAGACTGTTGTTTTTTAATTACAGCTGCTCCGTAATGGTGTTGTGTTATCAGGTTCCAAGAAGGAAAATAGTGTAGTATCGTAGTTTGCTATGCCAAATGACCACTGATACTGCCAAATATAAATGCCACCAAGAGTGAGTTCTTYTGTAGGCTGACATCCACGTCCCTAAAATAATGAATGCCACACTTCCCTATATGTATTTATGTTCAGATAATTTATTTAAATAATGTTCCCAGTACATGCTTTATAGCCTTCTGCCTTTTGCTACACAAATTTCAGCTTATATTGCAGACTGTGCAAGTCATTTGGCAAATGTAATTTCCATCCCTGCATACTAATCGATTTCTTCACAAACACCTGCTATCAGTTATGATAATAAAAATGCCATTCTAAATTGAAAAGGGACCAAATGGAGCTTCCTAAGGAAATGACTTAAGTGTCTTTCAATGTCTTTAATGTAGTAATGTTCTTGTAGTGTCAACACTTTTTTTGAACATTTGCATTTTATATAATTTTACTCTATTACATCATTTTTCTGTCTGAATGATTCCTCATAACCATTGCTACAAAATAGTTCATGGGGAGATTAGAGAGGAATTTCTGTGTTTTCCCTCGCATGGGATTAAATCCAGAAAACTTTACATAGTCAAAATTCCTTCATGCAGATCTGATTGGAACATCTGGCTACTACAGTTGTATATATATATTAAATGAATGTATCAGATCCTCTAATATCCCTTGGAAAAGTTCTAACGTCATTGAGTGCTTTTTCTTGGAGTGTATATCAGTTTCTTCTAAAAATCTAAGTCTGAATTTAGCAGGCAGATTGCAAGTAGTGTTTGAATTATCCAGCATCACTTTATGGTTCCTTCCACCTCAGGAAATAACTTCCCAGTGACAGCCTTCACCAGAACCTAATTGTTTTCAGCTCTGCTAGATCTTGCCTCTGCTCCGAAACGTCTCACTGGCTTTCAGTTTAGTCGTTTCCCCTGACAGTGTGCTCTGCGTTATTTGTAAGAAAACAATCCATTTTACTGATTTCTTTGCATTTTCATTTTCTCTTAGCTCTAGCTGCCCAAGCTTATGCACTTAAGGAGGAGAATGATAGTCTTCGATGGCAGCTGGATGCCTACAGGAACGAAGTGGAACTTCTGAAACAGGAGAAAGGACAGCTCTTTCGGACAGAAGAAAGCCTTACAAAGGACCAGCAGCTGCAGTTCCTACAGCAGACAGTGCAAGGCATGCAGCAGGTATTGCTATGGAAGAATAGCAAGGGTCTTTTTTAGGAGAGTGTTACCATGAAATTGTGCTGTGCRCAGGATTGTTATGAGTCACGATGGGTGCGGTCCTGATTTCTTTTCAAAGTCAAAATCTTACTGATTTCAGACGGGGGAAAAGGGATGAGAAATTGAGTCATTTTAGAAATCTATAAACTGTAAACCCATGAGTCCTTCAAGGAAACTGCTTATGTATGTTATACTTGGGAATGAACCATTTCCCCTATTTCACTGCTCACTTACTGAGCCCAGTTGGCACTAAATCTGCTCGAAAGTTCAAGAAAGTTCTTCCAGGGTAGCATAGCATTCATCTGCATCTTTAGATGCATCTCTGCATTGTCTTTTATTCTGCTGACTCTTGCTTGAGGATGATTCAGACATCTTCAGCTTGTCCGGTCTGTCCTCCCTGCTTACTTGCAAGTAAACAGCAACATCAGTGTTGTCTTCCAAGCTTTTATTATTGATCCTGATCCATGGATGTCACCTTTCCATTCAGACAATGGTTTAAATGGTGCAGTGCAGCAATAACACTTTTTCTTTGACTCCAGTCAGCCAGAAGCTGCAACCTACAGTGGCTGCTCGGTTTGTCATATGCATGTTCCTTGTCTGTCAGTGTGCTCCTGATGTTGTGCAAGGCAAGTCTTGGCAAGCATGTCCAGACTGCTCCCCCAGCTTTGTCTAGGATACCCATTAACACGTAAGCACCTTTCATTCAATATGTACTTGTATGACTTTTTTCTTGTCCCRGCACCTATATTCAGCTCCTACATAACAGATCACAAGGAGAGTGGTTTWTCACACTGCTGGGTTGAACTCTGATCTAGAGCTGAGCTTCTCAAGGATGTCCTTGCAAAGATTAACTTTGTTTCCTTCGGGTGTGCCATAAAGGAACTTTATGCTTTTGTGTCCCTCCTGGTTGGTTAGATTCCAGAAGGAGACAGGGGACAAGTCATACCCATTCCTAGATTATGCTAAATTCTTTTTACGACTCAAAACTTCATGGCCAGGAAACAGTAATTTCTGTATAAACTGCTTGACTGGATTAGTGATTGTATTCCCATCACAGTAGCAGTCAAATCCAACAAATCTGAAAATCCTGCTTAACACCTAGTAACAGAGCTGAAGACATGCCTATTCAGTTCCACACAGGTCTTTATGAACATCTAAGCCCAATCTAAGMTCACAGAATTTTAATAAATTAGTATAGTTTGTGGTATAGTGGACAAAATACTTGAAAGAGAAAATAAGCCACTGACCATTCATGGGGTAAAATTGTTTCTGAACTCAAGAATAAAGTTAATCAGAAATTCTTAAGGTTTTAGTGTACTTTGAGAGATATACTTGAGTTCTATTGATAGTCTTATCCCTATATAAATRAATATTCAAATATCACTTGCTTCATTAAATTAACCCACATATATAAATATTGTGCTAAATTTCAGCCTAGTGCTAATTCTCCCTTAAAAATAGTAACAAATGGAAAAAAAATACCACTAATCCAAAATACTAGAGCACTTGTGCTCATTTTGCATTATTAGTTTTCTACATAAGGTCTGGATGAAGAATAATCAAGAATATAAATACATTACTGTTGTAACTTCAAGCAAATGTTAATATTGTAAGCCAATAACACAGAATAAATTATTTACTTATCTCTCCATTCAGCTGAACCATYGACACTGCAGACCCTATTCTCCTGAGATTTTTTTATGTGCATGGTGATTTTGCTGTGGGTTCTGAATTTTTCTAGTTTGCCATCCTAGGGTCAAACCTATATCCCAATGGGATATAATTAGAGATGGCCCAAGGAGCTGTAGAAGACAYTGTAGATAATCCAGTCTGACAATATGCTGAGGAGGGCAGCAACACAGAAGCACTGGAGGTGGAGTTCAGAATATTTGGTGGGACATTATCAGTGAATTAAGCAGCTGCATGATTACTGTCACGGCTTTGGATTTCAATTATTAGCCATAATCATGACATCCCATGACCTTTCTGCTTTTCATGCAGTTCATCCATGAATATTTAGAAATAAACCTTTGATTTAGGTGGACTATTTTATCTTGGCTTGCTTTTGTAAATGCTAAGAGCTGACAACCTCAGCTGAAATCCACCAGTAGAGCAGGTGCTCAGCATCTATGGAAATCAGTCTCCCTATGAAATATTAAACAARTACCCAGAACTTGAGTGGTAATAATTTAACAAGAACTGTATTCCCTTTTATCCTTTTGTATATATTAAAACTAATTTCAGAGAAGGTAAACTGAACACCACTGAATTCCTGAAGCCTGAATGTTTGCAGCATTAAAAACTGTGTTCTCCTTTCTTCCTCTCCATTTTCCCTTGTTCTTTCATAAACTTCCCCTTCTTCTAACATTGAAAACTAGAGAACAATTGATTTGGGCTGCAGTCTGATAAAAATGATAAAAAATGATCCATTTTCTGAATCAAAAGAATTTTTGGAAACATTTTTGGTGCCAAACAGTAGCAAATAACACAACATCAATGCATCTTTAATGTACTTCTACCATCTGGACATTTTTCAGGATTCTTTCCCACACCTGGAGGACTGATGAAACAATTGTTTATTTTTTCTTCCATCACTTCAACTGCTCCAAAGTAGCATCAGCAGAATCACATAAATATTTGCTTATGAAGTATACTTTATGGGCAGTAGTAGCAACATCCTATTTATTGTATCTAAAAACGAAAATCCTTTGGACTAATGACATTGAACTTATGGGGTTTTGAGTCAACTTCCTCCATAAAATGGTGTCACAGTTTAATTTCATACCCACTGTGAGATCTCAAACAAATGGAAGTAATGTCGTGTATCCATGGTAACAAATGAGATACACTTTACCTGAATTTGAGATGGAAATTGAATTAACTTGTCACTGCTGCATAGGTGGTATTGCTCTCAATTTATTTCTATATGAGAACACACATACCAAGCAGATCACTTTTTAAACAGCGGCTCTGTTTTTCAGCAGTGTTTGGTATTCTGTAAGAAAGTCTGTGATCACAAGGAAGGATGTTTTAGTTGTAACTATTTTTACAATACTTCATAACACAGCTGTATGATTTCTTGAAATCTAGTCTCCCTTTCTGAAGTGTTTTACCAGATAAGTGACTGTAGAAAATATCACCTAGTATTGTTGCTTAATGCTCGCCATTATATGACTCACTTTTCAGTGGATATATAACTTCTCCAGATTTTAACCATTTGCATTAATGTATTCCACATGGAGTAGCAAGTAGAATTCTTCCAAAAAAATCTCAACAAAGCATTTCAGATAGTTCAAGAACAAAACAGGAAAATTGGATTTTCCTTCTTTCTTGTACAGTAATGAAAATTCTTGAGGACATGCCCTTGCCACCTTTATGCTTGGAAACAAGGACTCAGAATTTGACAGTCAGTCAGTACTGAGTCAATGATGTGGTTCCACGTCCTTTCAAAAATGTGCCTTAAATCATCAAGCTTACAAGCCTTTGAAAAATCTCAGCCACATGGAAGATGGCACTCATTAGCACTAGTCTATACAAGTTTTACATTTTTACTGAGTATCCTGGGTCATTCATGAACCACCTCCATAGCACAATCACCAGTGCAATGTTTTAAGGCTCAAGTTAGTCCTAAATCTACAGAGCATAGCTCAGGTCTTGGAAATATTCTGGTGCCTTCAGCATGGATCTTTAATGGAACTAATTAGCTCCACTTTTTCATCAGGTTTAATCCACCAAGGTGTGATGCTGTGCTTGCACAGCTGTGCAACAAGCTCCTGAACAAGCGTGTTTGCCAATAGTTTGGKAACTCTACACAGTGCTTCATAGCATGATGTAAATATGCCATAATCATGTTCTTTCCCCGCACAGCTCCCTGAGCATGATTCAATATGAGCTGGAATTAAGCTCTGGTCTTGGTGAGTGATCCAGAAATCCCTGTATAACCCATGCTCCTGCCTGTTTTCTCCAGAAACACATACAGGTGCCTGTAGTTCTGCTATTGTATGTGCAAGGTTTATTTGGGGTGTTGAAGTGGGAATTCAGTGTGCAGTCCCCAGGGGTCCTGATTCATTAGCTGGACTCAGAGCAGGCTCCTAACATGCAGCTACAGCACAAGCTTCCCTTCATGGCAGTGGCATGYTAGAGCCTAGCCATGGGGTCTCTCCAGTGGGAGAGGACATGTGTGAGCACCTGACTTGAAACTAGTGCTTGGAGTGAAAAGCAAAAAAAGCAGAAACAGTCCTGGGTGGTAGGCACAGAGTTGACATAAAGGCTGATACATTGGTACTGCTGCCAGTGACCCCGTTAGCTCTGGATGTCTCAGTGGGAGGCTGAACAGATTCTGATCCTGTTAATGACCCACATAGGTGTCACTCCCATGCAGCATGATGAAAGTTTTCTCTTGTCTTGTCTTCCTTTTTCCCCTGAACTGTTCCAATTTCACTCAAGCAATGATGCAAACCTGAGCACTCAGAAGCCAGGAACTGCCGGAACTACTGCTTGCATATTTTGCTTCATATGTCTTAGGAACTCTTCCTCACTCAGTGCTCCCGGCAGAGTGTACAATAAATCATCACCTATTCAATATTTTCCTATCCTAATTGTTCAGTATGCAACACGAGGTCTTACTACGTAGGCCACATTACTCCTGACATTTCCTACCTGCTGAGATCTAGCTTTTACAGTTTACTTATCATTTAGCAAGTGTAATAAATAGCACATGCATCTGAGAATTATACGCCTCATTTGAAAGGTCTCTGGTAAATGCCAGGTGACTTTAGCAATTGTTTCAGGCTTTCARTGTGCATGTTCATCCAGAGAGGGTTGGCTTGTTCTGTGGCGTGACTCATGATTATGGTCTGGAGGATGAGCAGACCTGCTGGAGTATATTACAGCTCTTTCCTCATATTCACTGCTCCCTCTGAAGACAGATGGCCAGTGTATGTATTTGGTGGTAAGGACTATGGGTTGCCTATCAACTCCACAGTACAAACAGTCGCCGGGAGCCRGATTAGGCTCCTATTCTGTAAATGAATTGACACAAGGCTGTGTCTCTGTCATATTCTGAATAAGACAATATATATGTCTAATGTAGAGTAGGAAAGTCAAAAGTAGTTGGTGTTGACCTTGTTGTGCTGCCACTGAAATGAACTGGATTTCTACCATTCCTGTCCACTGGAAAAGAGCTAGTGCCAGGCATTGAATTGTTTCAAATCTCCTTGCAGACCTAGCAGATTTTTTTTTATGAAAGATGGCATTGTTCAGGTCTTTCCAGTCTTATCCTCTCTGAAAAGATCTTTTTCTTACAAGTAATGGAAGAACTGACTATTGTCACAGTCTACTTTCCTTCAGTGGGAGCGCGGAGGAAAAGCACATTTCTGTCCAGGATGATTTCRACAGCTAGTAGAATGGCTAATTAAGACACCTTTCTTCTACCTCATTCTTTCACTCAATCTGCCATCCATTAAATTCCAGCAAACCTCCCCTGGCATTTAGCCCTGCAGTTCTCAGATGCTTCACAGATGTTCAGCTGTAAACTGTCACATCCATTCCTTTCTGTCACGTGCAAACCTTCTGAAATGTCAAAAGTCACAGACACATTTGTAGATGGCTGAAAACTGACATGTGAAAAGTGCCATATGAGTGCCATGACCAATGTAACAACCATTCACCTTTAAGTACACATGCTTGGGCAACAATTTAGTATTGAGATTAACATCACTGTCAGGTAGATGGAGTATATTATAGTTATATTTATTAATATATTCTGAATGCAGAGGAGCTTTGTAATCTTTTTTATCCACCTACCTTTAGCTCACCAAACATCTATTCAGCACACAACCTACCCAATGTACTTATGCACATCTATAAACTGATTCTTCTCCAAATGTGGTATTAAAGAGAAGAGTAAATAAAAGAGATAAAAAACATTACCCCTTATATTTGCTTTTTACCTGCTGAATAAATAGACCAGAATAATTAAGTTGGAAATATTTCTATTACTCTCACTGTGTGAATTCCAATTACATCTTTCTATTTTCCTTTAAAAGTAGTGCTGGGGTAGTAATGGCAATATTGATCATCATAGATAATTTTCTGGGGGATGGATAAGATGTAAGTGCAAGGGACTGCACCCAGTGCTGGAAGTACTCTTCCAGGCCTTTCTCTTATTTTCTTCTCTTCATATAGTTGATATTTGGAATCTGGTAAAAAATACGTTTGCTTTCAAAACAGGGAGAAATATTCCCATAAGTATTCTCTTTCTTCCTCTGTGCTTTTCAGGGCTCTGTACTGTGAAGAGCACATTCAAACTTTCAGAAAATACTTAGTCTTTCTGATTATATTAAAAAAAAAAGAGCAGCTGGCAATTAAGTGCTAATTATTTACCAGATCTAAGACAAGCCAAATGGGTTCTCCTCTGCGTTTAACAACCTTTCTTTATTGAAAGTAGTGTTTAATTTCCCACTTCTGCCACCACCACTTCAGCAGTGTTACAGGGAAGTGTAAATAAGGACCTGCAGATGCTTTAAGCACCGTGTTCTCTATAGCTGCTCTACAAGTGGTGAAATGGTGGAAGATGGAATGGTTGYAGCATTTTGCCTGCTACCAGTGATAGAGCTAAACAGAGAGTGACAGCATGAATAAGCACATTGGAGGGAAATAATCTGGTGCACACATTTCATTTCAAATAAAAAAACAAATCAACTAATATCTGCATTGACATGATCGTATAGTACATTTGAGATAGTATGGTCTCATGCTGATGAAGTACAGTTCTCACAAGTTTTACAGTCTAGCAATTGTACATGAATTCTTCAAAAGATTCCTAAATACTAGAGATGTCTTACTGATTACATAGTTTCCAAAAGCTGTTTTCATTAGTAGGAACTCTGTTTYAATGAGAATAACACAGGGCAAATTGACACTTTTCTCAGATGTCTTTTGTTCTTCTAAAATGTGTCAGGTGTTTTAGTCTCCTTTAAAATGAATGAAATCTTTCTTCTTGAATAGGAAAACCAAAATTAAAAAAAAAAACTAATTTATTTTGCTAGGAAGTAGAGTGCTCTTTTGCATCATGCTCTTTTGCAGTTCATGAAAGAATAGATGTGGTCATACAGTTCAGATGCTGTTGCCTGGTGAGGAGCTATTGACAATGGATGAGTACAGGTGGAAGGCTAGAGAAGAAAAGGTTGGTATGAATGGATGATCATGTCTTCTTTTGACTGTGGATCATACCAGGTGCCAACTAGCTGGCTTGTAGGACAGATGCAAGGGCAAAGGGAACATGATATTCATCTGGGATCAACCCTCTTCCTTTGATCAGAATCAGAGCAAATTATAAGTCCACTCGCTCACTCACCTGTTGCCAGTAAAAGTCAAGAGCTATCTAATATGGCAATCATCTCATTTAACAACGGTAGATGGGAACTTTAATGATGAGGTGTAACTGTTTTGGCCAAACAATCTTCTCCCTTCTGCTGGGCACCACCAAAATCAAAGACCTGATGTAATCTGCTGTGAAAGTCAGATCTCAGTAGGGGATTCGTGATATTAGTGCTAATTAGATATTTAGATACTAATAGATATTAGTAAGATGGGAAGATTACATTTCTGGGGGGAGGGATTGATACTTTAAGGTCCCTGAGGAGTTAGATCTTTTCCTCATTTGATATAACAGTCTGTAACTGACCTAAGCAAATTTGTCTTTCTTGACTGGAGCAAGAGTTATGCCTAAAACTTACTTGATAAATAAAAGCTGTAGCTGGGTTTCTAAACCAGTCATTCTTTCTGTTGATCTGCTATTCAACCCCAAATTCTGCCTCTTGCAGTTAGCACTGGTGCATTACTGTGCCTCATGGAAACTAAAGAAATGAGACCTGATTATCCGGTATCTGTTAAATATTCTTTAGAACCACAGAATAGGGTAACTCAGAAGGGACCTTTTGCAGTCATGTGTACCAATCCCCTGCTCAATGCAGGGCCAGCTTTGGAGTTGTATTAAGTTACTCAGGGCCTTGTCCAGCTGAGTTTTATCTCCAAGGATGTAGAGTCCACAGCCTCTCTAATCTGTTGTTCCAGTGTTTGGCTACCCTCACTATGAAATGTTTTCCTTGTATATAATAGAAATTTTCTTTGTTGCAGCCTGTGTTTGTTGGCTCTCAGCCTTTCTCTAAGTAGAGCCTAACTCCATCTTCTCTGTAACCTTCCATTGGGTAGTTTCAGTGTGTCATTTGTCTGTCTTCTGGTTTGCTATTTCTTGGGTTCAGTCCTGCCTGCTGTTGTTCTGAGTGCAGTAAAGCTGTCAGAGCTCTGAAGTCCATCTRATAGCAGGGGGAGGAGAGGATGGCAAACACCTCCTTAAGGAAGTGGTAGGACAGCATTCTTCAATAGTGTCASGATACAATACAACCCTCACACATCAGGTGTGCCCAGTGTCCCCTCCCCTTCCGAAGTGGTTCACCTGCTAGCATGGAGCTAACATGTTTAGCGTGCATTTTTCCTCTGGCTGGGAAAACTCACTTCTCAGGTGGATGCCTGACAAGCGGGAGCTGCGTTGCTGATCCACATGCAGATTTTCACCAGCTGAGGCCCACAGTTGGGCGATCAGGGTTTGGGCTGTTTTATGGTGGCAAACCCCAAGATCCATCCTAACAATGCCATCTCTATAGTTCATGTGGTACAGGCGGACCCTGAGAGATGGGAGAGGTGAGAAACATTGCTTATTACACGATGCTTCATTTTACTCCTTCAAAAAAAACCCACATATTCCTTATTTTAATCATGCCTTGTCATACATTAGGGTGGCACATATGTTCCCGTTAGTGTGCCAACATGGCTAACATCCTTGRGGGCTCATTTCTAAAGCTTCTCTGACTTGTCTTTAACGTTCTTCTGTTTCCTTGGTGATTTGTCTGGCCTCATCAGCGTCTTGTTACTAATGCATATTTGCTCAGCTGGGAAGTCACTTTCTCATTATTCAAGCCTGCCATGTGCTGGCCATTTGTGATATGAAATCTTGTCTTAGAAAAAAAAACCTTATAGCTAGCCCACAGAAGTATTGGCAGAGRGATCTGTAATTTTACTTTGCAATAGATTATGCACCTGAGGTTTCATTTTGACTTGTTATTTCTTYTCCTTCTACCTAATGAAGATTCAGCCAAGAAAAGTTTACTGTGCCTCCCTCATTTATTTTAAATAGTTTCTAAGACTTTTAAAACACATTTTACCTTACTGATGTTTGTCCTTTTCCGTTTGGCAAACTCTAACTTCCTTTCCTTTCTGCAAAATAAATATGGAATTGACACAATGAGGTTTGCTTTGGCAGGGTGTGAGGAAGCAAAAGAATAAAACTYCAGAAATTACTAGCCTAAGTGGGCTGTCATAATCTTTAGGTAGTCTCTGAGATCCTTTCATGCCTAAAATTTTGTATTTTTTAGATTTCTGATTCCATGTAGTATAGAAAAATGATTGCCCTGTTGCATAAGTAAGTACTGTCTCCCAAGTTAGTGTTTATTATTCAAGCCTTAGTTTCTTCAGAAATGAAAATTATGACCGTGAGTGAGACCTAGCCTGCCTATTTCAAGCACATCATTTTAGGCACCTAGTGAATCAAATCAGACCATTTTTCCTGTATAGGGATGTACAAATATTTCCTATAGGTAGCCAGTGGAGAGTAATATGTTGCCCATCAAATATTACACGGATAGGAGAATTCACTTTGCTTAAGTTTGCTAGGCGTYCAAGATGTCTATTCAACTGAGTTGACTCTGTTAGGCTGAGTAACACCATGCCTCCTTGACTGATATTGTCATTTCTGAAGTGTTTGCCACAGATCTCTTTTGGATGCCCTGTAGTTACTCCAGAAACTGGAGGAAGAGTCTGTGACCCTTTCCTGTGACTAAACTGGATAGGTTTGCTGTAACTAACTATCTGTGATCAAAGTCAGTGCTCCCACCTCAGAGACGCTCTTTTGCCTGATCTTCTTTACTTCTATTTCTTTTAAGATCTTTGTAACCTTTTCATATTTCTTTTCAAGCAGCTGTAGAGAAAGCCGTCACCAAAATAGCAGGGGCAGGACCATTCAGCTGTATAACTGTTAAACTTGTGGCAAATGCTGGTTTTCCTTTTTTATTATTCTGTCAGCCTTACAGTATCTTAAGTACAGCCTCAGGCTTTGTGGTCTCTTCTGATCTGTCCCGATTTCTTAGAATACTAAGGTGATGGTTTCATGCTGGAAACCATGCTTTCCTTCTGAAAGACCTCTCTGTCTTGATAGGCTGTGTGTGTGCCTGCACTTGTACATATGTCCATAATTTATATTTAAAGGTATACATGTAACACTGCCTTTGGGGGAGAAATAAAAAACTGTGGGCAAGGAGGAGAGGAGGAAAGAGAAGGAGTATTTCATGGCCGCCCAGTGATACAAAACTGAAAGCTATTACTTTCCCTTTAGGGATTCTCATACGTTTTGAGTCATTGTGTGTTGTTCGGCTGTTAGCATTCTTGGCCACCCTGGCACCACATTGTACACAGTCTGAGTAATTCAGCTGCCTTCCATAATGCCATCTATATTTAATGCTTCAGAATCTGCGCAGATTGGTTTAAGATGGTAATTTTCTSTCTGCACTTTTGAGATCTACGAAATATGGGTGGTACTGAAATGTTTCTGACAGAGATTCGGCACTGGAGGTGGGAGTGTGTGAAAAAAACAGAACAAAACACACACGCACACGCGCTTCCCTCCTATATAAAGAAATTAGCTATGTGCAGGGAGGAATCTGGTTCTAATGAATGAAAAAAGCTTAGCAYTGGAGAGTGATGTTTTCCATTTCTGTACGGAGTGGCTCCAGAGCTGATGCTGGAAACAGGCGAGCTGCTTTGCGTTGTTTGCCTAAAATACATCAGTTTGACTCCGGAGAGACCATTTGTAGGTGAATTCTGTCTCCTTTCCTATCTCCTCTCTGGAAATGCCAGTAAGGAGCTACCAGTGATGTATACCAGTCTGATCTGAACCTACCCCGGGATTTTGTCTCTTAGGGACCATCCAGCAGCCACTGTGACAAACGGCTGTGGTTGCATCTAGACCAACTGAGCTTCCCACTTGAGACTGGTACTGGTGGAGCTGCTCCTGTGAAAGACTTCATTTGGTACCGCATGACATTTTCCAGAYCCATTTCATTTATCTCTCAGCCCTGGACACACCTCCCTGCTGATTTCAGAATCTGACTTGTGCCCTTCTTCTTACCTTTTATCCTGGAAAGCTCTTGCTCAGTTTGATGCTTAACATTCCTAGACTTTCCTCAAAAATCCTCTCCTCACAACACTCCTTAAATCAAGTTTTCTTTATGTCGGGTTTTGTATGGTTGTATGCTCTTGGTAGCCTTTCACTCCCTTTGGCAGAAGGCCACAGCCAGTCTCTGCATTTCCCGGCATGGGCCTGTACTACAGCAAAGATACTCTTTCTGACTACAGCGCTGCCTCTCCACCACAGGATGCTTGTCTGTCTCCTGACACTGAGATTTTAGCTCAGGGAATAAACCATTGCATAACTTGCAGTGGACCCCCAGAGACCCAAGAATCAYGTGAAATTGCAGAAATACTAACTGGAAGACAACAGCACTGTGTAAACAAGAAGTCTCTCCTTTCCCTGAAAAAAGCTAAGAAACTGCTTACTGCAGAGAATGTGACAGAGAATCTTWGCCACAAAGTTTGGGGACATTGGGACTTCAGAAAAAGGCCAGAGAGGTGAGATGAGATTGAAGGAAGGGACATTTTGATAGCTCTGCTGGCAAAAGCTCTGAGACAAGTCAGCAGGACACGGTAGGTGGGAAACAGGGTAGCAAATGTTGTGTGTGGGTGGTGGGTAGGGAAACGCTCCGACAGAAAGGCTGGATGACATGGCAAAGTAGGTGGAACAGGATCAGACAGCACAAGCAGTAAAACCAAAGGAGACTAGTTTTTAATTTTAATTGATTGTAATATACATTTGCAAGTAATTTGAAAGGCAGAGGAAATATCTATAGGATCAATTTTTAATAAGCACATTTATGTGAAAAACAAAATAATTATGAATAATTAAATATCAGCATCTTGGCATCATTCCTTACAATGTTTATGGAGTGGCTGTCTGTTTWAAAGTGAGCATGATAGCAGTCCCTACTATGAAACGTGCCTCATTCTTTCCCGTATAAAATCCTTGTTTGATTTGCTTTTAGTTTTGCCCAACTTTGTGTGTTTGTGCAGAAATTTTTTGAGCCGATCATCTATTTCAAGCTGATATTTTTTTTTCTGTCAAAGCTACTTCATCCTTTCCCAAAATAAGGCTAGAAGGGAAAGATGTGTTGTTTGGCAGGTATAATTCCTTGTTATAACATCTTGGTAGTGGCATCAACCACTCAGGAAAAAGAAATGTCAGAAGCTGGACCATGAAAAATGAGCAGGTTCTGCAGCTTTTAGACATAAACATCAGGGAGAGAAAAGAAAAGAAGGTTAAAGCTGCAGGGAATGGCTACAAGCATTCCCAGCTGCAATTTTGGCATCCTAAGGGGTTCAATGGGAAGATCCTAGTGCTGTAATTACAAAACCTTACATGTGACTGGGAATGTGGTACRTTAGTTAAAGATATTCCATTTTTCATCCACATGAAAAATAGACCAATTTCCRGCTTTCAATACATCCTGTGAACACATGGTGAGCCTGAAATAGTTGAAAATTTAACCATTAAAACTCCTGGAAGTTTTGTCTCATATCTAGTGCTTCACAGCTCATAATGTGACCGGAATGTTTGCACTTTTTTACCCTGGGGAAACTGAGCRCATTGGATGTTTTCCTGGAATTACTGCTCCTGGTTGATCCAAASCCAAGTACAAAGATGCAGAGCAGTGAGGAACTCTCCTTGGGCTTTCAGTGACTTGTCTTCCACACTTCCAGTTCCTGCTAAGCTCTGGCAGTTTTGGAAATRGTCTCCTCAAACTCAAAACAGTTAAAGTCAGGATCAAAAGAAGAGGGATATGATTGGACTAAGTCACAGTGGGAGATAGCAGTAGGAGATGTGAGTTTTAAACAGTGGCAATTTGAGAGTTGATTTGCTGTRCATAAGAATCGTCCATAGGAGGGTAAGATGGGGAAGAGGATTTCAGTCTTAGTGACAGAAGTGTAACAAGGTCAACCTGGACGTGAGACTTGGTATCCCATTTGTGACAGGCATTAAATCGTGAAAAAGCTTTCCAGTAGCAGAGGTGGACTTAAAACTCATTAAGATCTTCCAGCTGAAATCTGATACTGTTCAGATGGATGGGTTCTATGATGTCTCCCAGGAACAGGAGTAAAATCTCAGAAATAAGATGAAGTTGAGTCTGGAAGGTGGTGATCTCCTCTGTWCTGCATGTCCATTCACTTCTTCAGAAGCTGTGGGGCAAACAGGATATCCTGCCATAATCCCTAGTACTAGCAGCACTGCATTGAGATAGTGGTGATAATTAAATCTCAAGCTTCAAGATTTCAACTGGTTGCCTAGAGGAGCCATGAAGCACTTCCTTCCCCCAGTTCATAACTGGCTAGATGCATTCACAAGAAAACACTTCTTCCCTGTGAGGGTGGTTGAACATTGGAACATGTTTCCCAAAGAGGCTGTGGAGTCTCCATCCTTGGAGATATTCAGAACCTGACTGGACATGGTTCTGGGCAATCTGTTCTAGCTGAGTGTGCATGAGCAGGGGTTTGAATTAGCTGATCTCCAGAGCTCCCTTCCATCACCAACTATTCTGTGATTTTGTGATTCTTGGCTTTGTAAGAAGATTATTTCATTCATTTTGGCTCTTCCATTTGAATCACTAGAGACTGACCACAATGGCAAGACAGAACTGCTTAGAGAAGACTCTGAGGCAGGAGGCAGAGACTTCTTTTTCTTAGGCTGCCATTGTCCAGTTCAGGTGCATAGAATTAAACAGGTTGGGGTAGGAAGGAGAGGACATTCCACTAACCCCTATTAGGTGACACATCTGCTTGCCACACCTCAAGTATCTCAGTGATTCTTGAAAGGGCTTCAGTTATCTGGTGTCTTACATACTCTGCTTCTCTTCTGAGGACTGGTGCCCCTTAGTCTTTCTAAAGTGCAGACATCAGCTAGAGCTATCCTGCATGAAGCTTAATGGTCTGTAATAAACAGGAGGTTAGATGAGATGACCTTATGGTCCCTTCAGGCCTAAAATGTGAAATGTTTGAAAAGTCATAACTCTGCTGAGGAGCTGCATKGAAATCAGTATGTGACACACAACTGTATACACATAAATTCAGTTTGTCTTCTGAAAATGTAGGGAGAGGTACCTAACAGGCATGGTGAACATAGCTCTGAGGTGGCAATCCATCCCTGCTCAGCAAATGCAAGAAATAAAGCTTCCCATGCAATATTTGGTTGGTTAGTAGGCTCGGTGGAGCAGAACTTGTTTCATGTAAAATCTTGAGATTGAAAATGCTTTTGTGCCATGGTAGCTGGTAAATACACGTACCTAAATGTGGTAAATACAAATACCTAAATGTCTGTTGGAGGCTCCCAGGGAACAGTCCAGGGGATGAGATCCAACAGCGAGCCCACCTAGCTGGATTATAGAATGTGTAAGATACAACCAGAAATATACCTACATGAATTTTTACTCCAGTGGCTGAATAACATGACTCCAACCATCAAATTGGTGTTCACTTACACTAGGAATACACTGTCAATGGTTCTGCCAASTCCTGAAGTGTCAAATGTTTCCAAGCAGCTCTTAAAATAATCTTGGTGCTGCAATAGAGTCCTTTGATACCTGGGGCAGCCAGGGTGGTGGGACAAGGCTTAGGTGTGTTTCTTGGTTAGTTGTCTGTGACTGACCAAATGCTGATCACCTATATCATCAGCTTGAGTCAGTTACCAGTACTAAGCACCCTATAAAGTAAACCTCTAGATGTTTACAATGTGGAAGATCAATAACCCAAGTTATTAAAGTAATTGTTCATTCAAGTAGTCCTCAAAAAAGAGTGTAAGCAGAGTAATATGTTGCCTCAGCAGTTCAGACTTTCCTTTCTTGATTACGAAAGAAAAGCACAATAAACTCCTTTTTAATCTCTTGGTTGTCTTCTCTTGCTCTTTAGCAGTGTCTAACATTCCTCATGCCAATACAGAAATATATAATTATTTTAATATTAATTAAATCTACTGACCTGCTATTGATAGTCACAATAAATCTGTGYAGAACATAGAGCTAGCCAAGAGCAGAGGCTGTGGACTTTTAAATATGTTTTTACATTCCAGGCATTATCTTCATAAAAATAGGTTTTGGTCATACCTTTTCGTTTTGACRATGCAGATCAACAGACTTCATGGCTGATATATTGATTGCAGGGCATCAGTCTTACTGATCTAATAAAAGAGCACAGCACAAGGGAAAAAGGAAAGCTTTTCTTCCTGGCAACTCAGTGTGAAAGCTTTCCAGAATATTATTTTGCATAGAATGAAAATGGCTTTGGGCCAATGACTAATTATATTAAAGGGCTGTGCTTTTAAATTATTTAYGTACTGTAATGTTTACCCTAGTATTACTAAAACCACCACGTATACAAATAAGATTTTGGTTCAGATGGATGTGACAGTCCCTCTGTGGGAGATATACTGTACCATGAGTTTCTTAATGTAACAAATAGCTTAACACACATTAACAGATGCATTACTCGTGGAGCACTGCTGCAGGAGATACAGATGAAAATAATTTACCTCTGGTCCATTTAGATGCAGCAGATTATGCAATAATAATAAATACAAGAGCATCCTGCAAAGCATTGTTTGAAATGAGGGTTTGTCAAACTGAGAATTTAAATCCTCTTTGGATCCAGACAGTGCTAACCAGAAACTTCTTTTGTTTGTGCAGCAATTGCTGAGCATACAGGAAGAATTAAATAACAAAAAATCTGAACTGGAGCAAGCCAAGGAAGAGCAAACACATACACAAGCAATGCTTAAAGTCTTGCAAGAACAGGTGAGTGGTTTTGGTGGGAGAAAAAAAGGCTGACTTAGGTGTGCTGAGGAGAACTCAAGGCTTCACTCCAAAATCCGTAGGAGTCTGGCCACTGACTATGCCGTGAGCAAGACATAGCTCTATGAGGCCTGTGTTTCTGCCCTGATTAGCATATGTGAATGCAGCTGAGGGTAACATAGATGTTAAGAAAATAGAGTGAAAATGCACCCTTATTTTACACTATCCAATATTAAATTTCAGGTATTGAATATTATGTTCCTCCACAAAGATACCAATGAGGTGTGTTTTCTGTCTGGAAACAGATAAATGTTGAGAGAGTTAAATATATCAGAAAAGTAAAAATATTTCAAATAAATCAGGTATTTCTGCTAAGACTATTATTGAAGAAAAAGAGCTTAGAATGTCCTATTATATTCATATGCAAATATACTTTGTTATGACAAATAAAAAGTTTATTATGACAATACTAGAAAAATATTTCATTAATACACTTATTTAACCAGTGAGGAACAAGTCTCTATAAATCAAATTATTTTATTTTACATTTCTTTGATACTGAGGTGCTCTATGATGTATGTTTTACTGTTGTATTAAAAGCAGAATGAAATGGGTGGTTTCACACCAAAAAGGAAATCTGGAAATCTGGAAATGAAATAGGATATTGTGTGTAATCACTGTGTGTACAAATAAATATTGTGTATCAAATACATGATGTTCACACACCGGAACCACAAAGTCACACATGTGCTGCATAGACACTGTCTCTGCTTTGAGACCCTTCTTTTGATCTTTTCTTTGTAAACTTTGAGCTAAAATATTTAGTGACTTGGTTAAGTATCTGCAGTTTCCAGACTGTGGGATCTGAATTGCTAAGATGGCAAAGGTTCGAAGTGCAGCTGGTTCTTAAATTAAAGATTTTTCAGTATTAATTTATAAATATGTCTGAAAATAATTGTATATATTTGATATACATATTGGGAAAAGCAAACTTATTTCAGGGTTTTTTTAAAGCTTGTTATGAAAGCTGTAACATCATTCCACTCTTAACACTTGTCATTGACTATATCTAGTGACAAATATATCTTAGCAACCAATAGTTTAGATTTTGGGAAAAAATAAAGCTTTTATTTTCAAATACGTATTCTTAGCACTTATGTTTACAAAGATAAGCTTCTAAATGAGAAATGATGAAACACTATATTATACAAAGTGCCAGGAGGAATAATGGATATAGCATTCAAGGTACAGTATTACAAAATACTTAAAAAAAAAGAAATAATGAAACTGTGTGAAATTATGTTATATCTTGATAGAAAATAATATGCTGCAAAAACATATAAAGAAGATCTTGCAGTAACAGCCCCAGCAGGGACCACCAGGCCAGAGTTTTGAATCTCTGCAGACTCCTACTAATTGCAAATCAAATGTGCGCTCATGCTAGGCAGACAGACAAAACAGTAGCTGGAAGAAAAGCACAATGGATCTGCATTTCTCTCAAGAATTAACTTTGAAACATGCCTAAGGCTGAGATTGTAAGTAGCCAGAATTCCTAAGCAGCGCTACACGGCTACTGTGCCTCTCCAGCAAACCTGAACCACTTCCAAAAACTTTCCGAAACAGCAAAAGCCCTCGCGGTAATGACCCCCACTTGCCAATGCTCACAGCTTTCCTTTACAAGCACCACAGCTCATCTGTATGTTTTATCCACGACGGGTATTAAAAATCATATGGCAGAGTCAAGTAAATATGAACATTTCTTGTGCAAATGAGTAGCAGTGTGCTCCCTCCTYGACTGTATTACTCCCATTTACAGATTTACTAAATTTTTCCCATTTRTACATTTGCTAAAATATACCATTTCATCTCAAGTTGATGGAGGGATCATAGCTTGCCACACTGCMGGCATGTTTATGCGGGGAGGTGCAGCTGTGTTTGAGCATGCCTGCCCCCAGCCATGAGCTTGCTTAGCAGTAGCTTGCTCTGATCCTGTTGCTCTCACCCAGCTCTAYCCAGACATGGAGGTCCTGCTGAGGGAGGTCCTATTTGCTGGTGCACCATGTTGCACTACTACAGCCAAGATCTGCATGAGATCTGGCACATGCCACCAGCTCTGGTTGTCAGTGGATTTCATGCCTACTGGCATGAACCAACYCTAGGTTGCAACAAACCCCACTGCTGCAAAGAAATGGAGCTCCCTAGTGAAGGATTTTGGTCTGGTGGCTGTGTGTTTTCCCTAATTTCTTGTGTCCCCAGAGAATACATCCCAGTAAATTGATGCATCAGTGACTTCTAATTCTTTAACTCTTCTCCTTTCCTTTCAGGTAGGCTCTTGGTTGTTACTGGCATTAGTTCAGTGTGTTGCCTCAGCATGCTTTCTGCTGGTAATGTCACACTCACTACTGACCTGCGATGGAGCCTGCCTTGGGGGTAAGGCAACTCCTGTTTTTCCAATATTGTATGTTTTTTGAGATTTCTATTCCTACATTTCATTTTTTAGGATGTGAGAAAAATAGTGTAACTTCAACCTAAGTTGAATGAAACAATATTGGAAAAAGAGGGACTTTTACCCCTTTAGCTGTGGAGATGCAGCTGGACATTTTCTCCCCATGAGTTTTCCACTATCATCTCCATGGGTTCACCTCCACCTTCTACCACATCGGTTCTAGTGCAGATGTGGACACTAGCACCTTCTTGCCTGAGCTCTGGCATCCATTTCAGAGCATGGYTGGCAAAAAAGATGGAAGGGCTCTAGCATCCCATCTGCATTAGAACTAGATTAGTACTGCCTGCATTGGTGGAGCRGTGCCAAGGCAGTGATGTGGGAAAAAGGCAGTAGGGTGAAGGTCCAGCAGACCAATGTAGGCTAGAGGCCGAGTCCAGGCTCCAACCAAATGAGCATGAGGCTGGCGGGGGAGCGGTATGTCACCAGCAGAACGCATGCAGAGCATTGCCCAAGAAGCCAACAGTCACCAAAGGGTGACTGCATTTTATGAACCTGAAAAAGGAAAGGTGAAAGGTAAGTAATGAACAAAAATCCCTGAGCACTCAGGACGTGGCATTAACATGCAGAGCAGTTTTACATACCCAAGCCTGCTCTCCTGACCTCATATTCAGATGAGTAACCCAACTGAACTCAACAGGACTGCTCATGTGAGGTGAATTTGTATAATGAACAACTGGCAGAATTGGGAAAGAGTTCTATCAGTGATGCCACGATGCAGAAATAGCTAATTTTGGTGCTTGGCTTTAAGTAACCTTCTTGGCTTGTTCCTACTGGCCACAGTGTGGTGGTTTGCAGACAAGGTTAGTTTTCAGTGCAGGAAAAACACTTAACATTCATTGGAAATGCATCACACTGCTTTAAATTGTAGCCTTTTCAAGAGTATTGAAAGATGAGCATGAGGGACTTGAGCTAGGTCGGCTGTGGAGTTTGCAGCCCCAGCTATCATTTGTACTGCTTTCTCAGAGACTGTCCCCCCGCTTCCCTCTCCATAAGGGTCGATTTAACTGCTTGTGCAGCAGTTTCCGAGCTGGTGCAGTTTACAGCCCTGCATATTAAAGTATACAGAGATCATGCCCCACATACCTTAATCTTCAGCTTGGAAACTGTGAGAATTTGATGATTCACAGCCATTTTAGCTGTTGCTGTCACACAGCAAAAACGTGATGGAGGTAAGCTAGCCAGCCCTCTCTGGGTAATCAGCCAGTGCTTCTGAGTCAGACACCTAACTGAAACATAATAGCGCTCATATTCTCCTGAATTTTAGGATTGTTGTCATTCGGTGTTACAGCTGTATCATCAACAGCTAAATCAATCCTAGCTTCTTTGGCAAAAACAGATGGAAATACAGAAGAAAGTCCTGTTTATTATTCCCCATCACCCCTACCTGAAGTATCTGCTCTGAATTAAGTTAGCATAAACACATGGCTCTTCAGGAATTCACCTAAAGGGTACGTGGTTCTGTACGCTTCGTTTAAGTGCGCAAACCTCCTCGGCTTACCAGCTCATGACTGCTGCAGTGTCTTCTCCTCCCAGTGTTTGCTCAGTCACAGGATGAGTGAGTGCATATTTCTATGTGGCTGAAGACATGAGCTAGGGCATTTCTTGAGTCTCTTGGTAGTAATCTCTTACAATTTCCCAAGAAATAATCCTGGATTTCCCCCAAAAAGCTAGTTCAGAGGCAAAAAAAGTTYTGATTCAGACCATGAATCAGAAATTGAAAGTCTTCTCTGTTCTTCCTCCTGCTGGTTAAACAAAAAAGATGTTCTTCCCTTCACCTCCTTTTCTATCATACCCAGGAGCCTTGACAGTTATTTAGATGCTTCCTCAGGAAGGAAACATGGAGTAGCACTCTGGCATCTTAAACAGCTCAAAATATATCATTCAAAAGTAATCATTAGCAAAACACTATTTAGCTAGTGGCAACTTGCAAATATTGCAAAGTTTAAATTAATAGCAGCAAGAATGGGAAATGAAATCATTTATTATTCTTGAGAGCCAATTCTGTACATTTTTTGTGCCTTGAAACTACTTTCTAATCTTATTATTTCAAAAATAATGACCCAGTCTTATTATTTCTCTTTTTTTTCCGCCAACCTATCAAGCCTTAAGTATGTTGGTTTCAAAATAGTTTGAGCAAAAACTCATTAGAATTATATGCTCCATCTGTTTTTCTCATTGGAAGCTTTACAAAATGCTCCTTCGAATAAATCAAACATAACTATGTGAAATACTCAAGTAATGTACTTGTTTTGTTTTGTTTTGTTTTTTGCTTACTTTTTGCAGTTAAAAAGCGCCAAGGAATTAGCAGAAATCAATGGGCATGATGAATCTCAGGCAAATGTAGGTACACCTATATGTGTATAGATTTAGATATATATATATATATATATATGCATGCATATGTTCTTGAATTAATATTTAAGTTCTGGTGTTAAAGCTGATAGAATGGCTGAATGACTTGCGCATCAGGTTTGAAATGCCTGTTTTATCCTGAAGCCACAGGTTCAGATCCCAGCAAACTTCATTTTGAGGTAGATAAATTGAGTTCCGTGCAATTTACTTTGCAGGATTTATTTGGATGAGACTTTAACAACCAATATCCCACTTGCTGTATGTGGGTGTTAAAGATACCATGGAAACGACTGCAAGAGAAATGCTGTGCTTTAGTGTGCTTTAGTGTCCTGTCCAGGATTACTCAACCTACAAAGTTATACTGTTTTTCTCCGTGGCTGCCACCTTGCAGCTGAGCAAGTTTGGCTATAATTCAGTTCTGTGTGAAGTGATTCATATACGTGTGTAATTTGGAAACAGTTCATTTGCACAAAAAGGGCTAAATTAATTCATTGAATTATTACTTTGTCCAAAATTTTTAAAGTACTTATTAAGGTCATGTTCTATAAAACGTACTACCAATAAAAATGCTTCTATTATTCCCTTAATGATTGCAGTCAAAATAGCAATTTGGATAAGCTGAGAGAGAAAAAAAGGAAAACCATCCTGCTATGTTTGTAATCCAAACTATGCAGCTTTGTGCTTTGTCATAAGCRTATGAAAATTAAAATTGGTTATATACAATACCTTTGTCCTCACTCAGAGAACAGGTAACTACCTGAACATTAGTAATTTTTAACATCTTTTTTAATCAACGAGTTGTCTAATAGCACAGCTAGGAAAACAGTTTTATTTTAAACCTGAATGGGACTCTCAAATTTAGAGAACRACTTTGCAAAGAGGAAATGTTATCCTCTCTTTTTTTTAATCCTTTCTTGAGCGTCATTCATTTTGGGCTCATTCCACAGTGAAGTCGATAGAGCCTCGTAGCTCTCAGCATTCGGATAGGAGACATTCGATATTGTCTGATAGCTCCAACAAACCTGCAGCTGCAGTCTGTCTGCACAACATCTTGTTGGCCCTTTGAAAGATTTTGTTTGCAAACCAAAACAAAGACTTTAGTCAGTCAATGATCTTGAAATGATCACATTTGGTACCTGGAAACCTCTCTGTAGAACAGCTGGTTGCAAGTCTCCTAAGGAACTTAGAAACTTTCTAAGGGAATTTGGAAAATTTGCTTCCTCTCCAGAAATGTGAAGGAAACAATGTTTTGCAGGATAGAAATGTTTTAAAGGAGAACTATCTAAATGCTTAAACGTTTATCATTCTGAATCTTATGTAACAGAATAAAGCAGGAGGATCTAAAAGTTTGACATTTATGTAAACTAAAGGTCAAAATAACATTAAATAGAACATTTCAACTGTGTACACAGAGGGCATTTCAGTAGGTCATTCCCATGTGTTTAAAGTAAAATATTTCAGAATTTTTTTCTAATGGCAAATTTTTCAAAATATAGTATTTAGTCTCAGTTTGCAATTGTAGGAAATGTTAAAATGTCTGAATTTTCCATAGRATTGAAGTTCTATTTTCTGCTCCTCTTTTTCATGAGCTCCTCCCATGAAAATCTGAAAGCAAAATTAGACTGCTAAGAAAGAAATCAATACCTAAGTTAATGGTGAAGAAGGAAGCTAGACAGCTACAATTATCAAGCCATAGTTGCAGTCAGGTGTTCAACAATTATGCCACTATGAAATCAGAGAAGTTATAGCAGCACAAATGGAAATAGAGAACTAGTAGAAGAGAATGGATATTAAAGCATTTGCTACAGCAGTGAACTTTGTAAAACAGACTTTTAAACAATTGTCATTTATATCAAACATGTAGTGAGACACCTTGGAGGTTGCCTCCACTCATCTATTTTCAGCAGACTTCATGGTTCTTGCCCCTGGCCAGTGTGTAAATCTGGGATGATCAAAGAGAAAAAGGCTTGGTGACTCCTACGTGGTTGTTAGTGAACTGTGATGCATATAATGGGATTAGGACGTATTTGTTACAGTTGATAGGTTGAATTCAGCAAATGAAATACTTTTACATGTAGAGCAATAGTGGGAGGTGTTGGTAGGGAGAAATGACAACGAATGTCTCTACACTGAACTCAATCTAATCTTCACACTCTGGTATATTTAGATTGCTTGCTCTACAGAAAATCAGGATCCTAAAAAGGACGGTATGAAAATTTAGGCACATTGCTTACACATAAGAAAGTCTATACTATAATTTTAAAACGATTATTTGCAGCAGTTATCAGGTTTTGTGCTGATGGCACTGGTCTGTATCATCTTTTATATTAAAAAAGTATTGTTTCTTAAGGTAAAACCTGGAAATATTTTTCATAGTGAAAGCAGATATAGATGAAAATATATACTTGCCCTATCTTGGTATGACTTCTATATTTCCATTATATCATACCATCCTGAAGGATAAGGTAGGAGCTGAGATACTTTTGGAGACAGAAAAACATCTCTCCTGAGATGTTCCCAACCTGTAAACCATGCAGATCTTGAGTTTTTCTCTTGCTTTTGTCAGGAGAATTGAGCACATTTAATTACTACATTCCTTGCCATGACAGTTCACACTCAAAGCTGGGAAAAAAATGTAGAAATTTTAGTGTATTGCGGGCACATCAGTTATTTCCAGGAAGCAAAACCACCTCTGTAAACAGTCATAAGGATGTTTCATGAGTGACTTGTCAGGTACATGTGGTAATATTTGTTACAGTTGTTGACATTTCCCAGGTACAGTCTGTTGCAGGAAAGCCTAGATGTCAGGTTCATGTGCCTGAAATCCTGGCAGAGACTTCAACACTCAGCACTGCCAGAGGTGCTGTCACTGCATGCTCCTTTCCTTGAGCCCTGGCGTTAGGAAAAGATTACTTCTTGTTTTTAATCTGCACCCCTTTTAATTTCCTCTTCATTGCTGAATATAATGCCATTTAATTTACATCTCTGTTTTAACTGAAGAGAAATAATGGCCAAAATACAATTCTAATTTCAGATATAATCCTCTTCCAGGATGTGCCCAGTCTCTTGGGACCTGGTTAGTCCCACCTTGAAAAAAAAATCTTGCTTGGGAAGTGTGTTTGGGTAGAGAACGTTTGCAGAGTGAAAAGGCTAATCACATGCTTTATGAGTCAATRTATAAATGGAGTTTATTCCTCTGTTGTTTCTCTAAATTCAGTATCTTTCTGTGAAGCCTCTTGCATAAAGGGCAATTCTGTTTTTTCATCAAAGAACTCCTTTTGCTCACTGCTAAATTCAGTATGCTTGTGACATTGCATGCAAATATTACCATATATGCATGCATATAGCCTTGGCGAATATTTTGGGCATAAGAAAGTCAGCCTCCCCTAGTATCTCTCTGTTTTTAATGGAGAAGGAGGGATTTTAAACCCAAGCTTTAGTTTAGAAGTTCTCAGCGATCTTCTTCCAGGACATTATCTCTCTGCCTTGACAGTTACCTGGCTTTTATAGATGGAAGAAGTGAGTGCCTCCTGCCCTTTGTATAAGTGCCATGGAATGGTAGTCAGGAGTATCAGTTATCCAGGTTCAGACAAAAGCAAGATATGGGTCATGGTCACCAAAGCTTTTTGACTGCCCTGACTATATATTTGCAAGGTAAATTACTGACTGTTGAAGTCAATAATTCCCATCAACTCTAATAACCTGGGAGTTCACCAAGATATTTTTAGGAGTTACTTCATTATCACTAGGCATAATACAATAAACACCTATATTTCAGAGGGAGAAAGTGATTTCACTCTGAGCTTTTTATCATCTTTCTTTTTTCTACTTGAGTTTCATTGTTTGTTCAAAGTAATGAATTTGACCTCATTTGACTGTCTCCCTGCAGTTAGCATCTCCATCAGCCTGGACACAATATTTTGTGGTTTTTTTCTCCAGACATGGAATCAATAATATTAAGTAGGGATGCATTTTTCCATTTGAATGCTTGAAGCTATTATAAGAGCATTTCTCAAGTTCAGCCAAGCATCTTACATTTGATGTTGATTCTTCCTTTAATTTTTCTCCTCTGTTTCTGCTTTTCAAGCAATTACCAGAGGATCCCTGACTCTGAGGAGAAGTATACCCAGGGTGAAATATTTGAACTCTTTCACTAAATTGTTCACTTTATGCAACACTGAAAGCAATCTTTTTTCTTACTACACCCTGGTCTTCTCTGTTCACATATTATCAGTTAATCACTGATGATCTTTACCAAAGACAAGTAAAGACAGCTGCTAAATAAGGCTCATTTTGAGATCAGCCAGCCAAAGATTTAAACAATGAAACCCCCGCAGTTTTTGGAGAATTCTATARTTCCATCATGCTCATCAGGGCTCAATTCTTGTTCTTCTCTGCACAAACCTTGGGTACTTGCTGTGAACATCCCATGCCAGTATACGTGCAGGCACGAAGGAGGTGATCCTGCCCCTCTACTCAGCCCTGGGGAGGCCTCATCTCGAGTAYTGTGTCCAGTTCTGGGCTCCCCAGTACAAGAGAGACATTGAGCTTCTGGAGAGAGTCCAGCGTAGGGCTATGAAGATGATCAGAGGGCTGGAGCACCTGCCCTACGAGGAACGGCTGCGAGAGCTGGGCCTCTTCAGCCTGGGGAAGAGAAGACTGAGGGGGGATCTTGTCAATGTGTACAAGTACCTGAAGGGAGGGTGTCAAGGGGACAGGGACAAACTCTTTTCAGTTGTCCCATGTGACAGGACAAGAGGCAATGGGCAGAAATTGAAGCACAGGAAGTTCCGCCTGACCGTGAGGGGGAATTTCTTCCCTGTGAGAGTGACGGAGCACTGGACCAGGTTGCCCAGAGAGGTTGTGGAGTCTCCTTCTCTGGAGATCTTGAAGGCCCGCCTGGATGCAACTCTGTCTAACATGCTCTAGGTGACCCTGCTGAGCAGGGAGGTTGGACTAGATGATCTCCAGAGGTCCCTTCCAACCTTACCAATTCTATGATTCTGTGACTGCCTCACACCAAGCCAGGTGAGATCAAAAGGCCTTGAACATATGCAGAAAAGTGGGAGGCCTGCTTGCATTGTCACAGTGATTCAGGATTATAGGACAATGGTTGGTCATCTTTAATGACAAAGAATCCCAAGAAAGTGATTCCTGGCATTTTTACTTTGCTTTTTTGTGAATGCATCAGTCATTTCTGGGACAACCAACTCTTTAAAAGGTTTACTCTTCACAGGCTCCAGATACAAATGCACTCTATATCTCCTCATAAAGGATTTTGGGACAATTGGGGCCTAAGAGTTACATGCTAGAAAAACTGTTCAGAACCTGCTTATGTCAGGAAATTGTTTCAGTTCCTTTTATATTTGAGTTTCCCAGCTACCTACAGTTTGGATGCTGGGTCTCAGTCAGGCTGAAGCAAGTCAGTAAGTAGCGGTCTAGTCTTAGCTGAGATCCTCCATCCATGCAGGAGGCATTTCTGGAGCATGTTGAAGTGAGTGAGCACTACAAAAACTGAAGTGATGACATCTGGGTTCATTTAAGGAGGATGAGGAGAGGCTGCTGGCAGCCTTCCTGTACCCAGGAGCCCAGGGGTTACAGCCCTGACAGAGAGTAAAAGGAGTTCTGGTTTCTTTCTCTCCTCCTTCTGAGAAGATTGAGAGATGCATTTCCTCYTCCCAAGAGAGTGGGCTACAACCTCTCTCCCACCCTTCAGTTGTAATCACTCCGCTTTCAAAAACTGCATTTAGTCCACTAATTCAGTTAACAGATACAGTTAATTGTCTCAAGAGAATAAACAAGAGTAAATACAGCCATGCTGTATGTATGTAGGGATGGGGACAGATCCTTGAGGAAAGAGATCTGGATTTTAGTCCCTCATTGAAGGACTCTTTTGGTGTGTTACGTTGCTAAAAGAAGGAGCAAGGACTCTATACCTTGACTGTAGAGAGATCTGAGGCCCTTAACTGTCCTCAGGCATTACTGAAGGGCCCAAATTACTGTTTGTACTTGGGTTTCTGCCTTGTTGGGGCTATGGACCATGTGGGGAGGAGTGACCATGCCTCTTGCTGCTCCCCATTCCACTTTCTCCTTTCTGGGCCTTTATTTGGAGCCCTTCCATCACTCATTTATTCTTGTTTCCCTCAATTTAGGGCATGTGGAGCAGGATAAATTCAAGTAGCTATGACTGTTTGCAGATCAGCAGCTTTCCTATTTACCACTGCAGAAATGAGGAATGACCACCTCCTGAATTCAATATTGTGAGGGATGAAAAATAACAGAGGCTTAACTGGCTGTTTAAGACCGTGTTACCAAAGAGCATGCTCAGCCTTCAGAAGATCTGATATGCTGATAGATCAAGTTACCCCTAAGTTCTCTCTCTACTGTCCCAGCTTTGATTTGGCATGTTGGAGGATAGCAATACAGACTCATTAGCACAATATATAGATCTTTCTTCTGACAGGATCACAGTCTCYACAGTTTCAGCTATAATCTAAACCCAGTGGAGGACAAAGTAACAGCACACTGAGGTATGTTCTGACATGGACTGTGTTATCTGAAGCACATTTGGGCTTGGCAATAACCCTGTGTTTGTATGAAGTAAGAAACCACACCGCTTGCCTTGTCCATGATTAAAAGTGTCACAATGGCATAKTAACTTGGCTTTTTAAGCAAATTCCTTTATTATGAGGGAGAAGAAAAGAGAACACTGAGACATAATGATAAACTCATTCAGCCACCTACTCACAGCAAATCACAGAAGTTTTTTGACTTTAGATTTCATGAGCTCCATAGGAAGACAGTTTTACAATGCCCAGAGCTACCTGACATTTTAACAATATCTGACAATTATGTTCAGCTTTTCATTAGAAAGCATTTTGCTGAGTGTATATACATATACATATACATATATATATATATATATAGCACATGTATATCGGAGTCATCCCATCATCTCTAGTAAGGAATAACATTTGGTCTTGTACTTACACACCTGTGTGCTTAACCCACACTGTGCACAAAGCCAGCTGGCTTATTATCACAGCACTCGGGCTCCTTARCAAGTGCTGAAGGATGGAGGCTGTCTCCATTTCCGCTACAAGCCTATTACCACAGTCCTGGGGGGTTGCACACCACATTCACACACCTTCTGGCCGACTGAAGCTTTTCATGGAATATGGAGCAAAAAGTGACTGATGTGAGAAAGAAACATAAATATCCCTTGGGAGAAACTAATCTCAGAAGAGTTCATCACTCCAATCAAGGTCCTATCCAGGAGAATGATAGCTCCAAAATGTTTACTTCAAGTACTTCTCACAAACGTGTACATGGAGATCCCCATAAATRTGGAGGTTGCCCAGAGTTTTCATGTACCTAAAATTTGTATGTTTCAAAGTCCAAATCATTGCTAAAAGCTCATTCATCCTCACAAAATCTTTAAGGTTTCTTTTTTTTTTCCTAATTACTTCCTTTCATTTCATCAAAGAATTTTTAAAACATGTCCCAGAAAGGAAAAGAATTGCCTTATTTCTTTTTTCTTTTAATTTTTTTTTTTTTTTTTTTGAATTACATTGCTGTAGAGGAGATGGCTGGGATAATTTGTGCTAAGCAACTTTCAAAACGGCTTTCACAAGTCCTCAGTCTGAAGACACAAAGTATCCTCTTCCACAATGATTCCGGTAGGGCTGGAAGACAAGCAATGCTTTYGTTCAGCCAACCATTGGTTTGCTGCGATTTCCTAACATACAGTGTGCAAAATGACAGTTACCTTTTCTTTTGAAAAACAACCACCTTCACATCACATAAAACATCTGTGTTAAGTCATCAGGAACCTACAYATAAATCCAGTTTCAGAAAATGAAACAGCCTAACCACAGTTTTAAAAATAAACATGAAGTAACTTGCATATTAGTCATCTCTGTTTTGCATATGTACATTCTCATAAAATAGATGTGCTCAAATACAATGAGACTGATATAAAAAGATAGTTTCAATGAGAAAAGCATTTTTACATTATTGCTAGTTGCCTAAACTCAGCAGGTGAAAGTTATAATAGTAAAAGCTTTGTAATGAAAAAGTTAAAAGCATCTCTCTGGCAAATGAATYGGAAAAATAGGATGTCAAGAGCACCATAATACAATTAATCTTCACTCCTGAAAACATTTCTATCATGTGGGATAAATCATACAAACTAATCTTAGATGCATAGAACTGTATTTTGAAGTACTTCATTTGCAAGGTCTTATATTCACTCTCCTAATTTTTCTTCATTGTTGCTCCTATAATGTTAATGCCAGCTAATTTTTCAAGCCAGTTGTCAACTGTTTATTTGTTAATAACAACGCACTCTTAAATTTACAGTCATGGTATAATTTTCTATACTGCTGTACCTTAGAAGTAATTACAGTGTACTATGGCTGACAAACTCAACAATGCTTTCTTGCACAGTACAAAATAAGTTATCAAACAAGTTTAAGCTTGATCTGAGTGAAAGGGTGACACCTAGTCTGTATGCTTTCTAATGAAAAATCAGTCACTAGCAAAAGCTATTAACAATACTCACCAATAGCATAATGTATTGCAAATATATACTTCTTTATCACTAGTTACATAGAAGAGKGAGAGGRGTTCTCTGAGACTCTGGGAAAAAAYGTTGAAAACCAAGGAGGGTTTTTTTTGATGAACTATGTGACCTATTACTTGTCTAAAATTATTATGGGCTGCCATGTGTTAGAGCTGTGCTTCTGGGCAGATGGTTGGATGTTTTAGATGATGTTGACTAATTCCTTATATACTTGATGTAATGGTGCAATCTGTTAGTCTAAACCAAGTTATTCCAGTGCCATAGAGTCCAAGAAACTTCTCTACATATAGACAGCATGCCATCTGGCATATGTGGCAGGACCACTTAACTTAATGTCAACCACTGTATTAAAATTAGTTCTTAGGCTGTGGTGACCTAGGATTGTGTGCAATACAAGAATTCTAGGAAATAGTTCTTTTGCTAACATAGGACCAATCCGTTTGCTAGGCTTTATTGCAGCAGCAAAAGCATTATATTTATCAAAGYTTATGAGCAATTTTCTAGTAATTAAGATATTTTTAGTGGAGTAGCCAGGAGAGAGTCTAAAACGGTTGTCGTATGACACACTGAAAGAAGAGCTAACAGACGTGATGTTCCTGGGGAATTTTGAGTTACTTTCAGAGTTCACCCTTCCAGATTGCCACACATCACATTACATTACAGTGCCATAATAGCCAGTGRAGGGGAATGAGCTCCCTTAAAGGAAGACTCAGAGCCATTTGGGCCTGAACCAAGCATTAGCACTGTTCAGAGCTGCTGAATCTGACAGCCCAATGATAGAGATGAGGTGCCACAGCTCCAAGCCCCCAGGTCCAACCAGTAGTGAAGCTGAGCACATTACGCATAGGCACACACACAAACACACATACACAACACATACATATAGATATACATGGCTAGCCACATAAATCAACACAAACACACAACACTCCTGTAAATACATACAGCACCAATGGCCTCATCCAGCCCCCTCTCTGGCTGATCAGGATGAAGGTCCATTAGTGAGAAATACAAACATATACACGCATATATACAATGTGGATCCCTTAGGCAGCTAAGCTTAGACGCTATCTACCCAGGAGCTGTCCCTGGATCTTGGCTCCCCCAGCCACTAGCCCCAGGGAACATAAGAGTAGTTCCATCCAGGTTGCACGCACCAACACATGCACAGACACATTCACTGGGCATCCCACTAGTATCTGACCTCAGACACCCAGTCTACCCAGTCTAGCTTGTCTCGCGCATGTGTGAATGTGCACGTGCACACACACACACACACATACAGATGTTTCAGTCCCAGGCCCCATGATCTCCTTAGTCACTGGGTTGGATKCCCTGGTCCATCCATTAGCCAAGTTCCAGACCCCCTGGTCTCTCCAACAAGCAGCCTAGATCATAGTGGCTGCTTCAATACCTGGTTCCCAAGCCTCTTATCTTATCCGAGCTTCTTATCCTACGCAGCAGCTCGTCCAGCTTGATACTCACTAATGATCGCATGCCAACATGCATACCTATACAACATGCAAGCATTTCAGTATCTGCGGTTGCTGACCTATCTGTTGAGACACACACTGCTTATTGCATGATGGAGGCCCAGAACTGGGATGTCACAGAGAAAATACTAAAGCTTATACAGCTCTTGGACTATTATATCCTGTCACTCATCCATGCAGGCACCTGTGATGCTGCCAAGGCAGACTAGGGGTAAAGCACATGTACCTACAGAGCTTCAGTGGCAAAAAGGACATAGAAACCCAGGTGGTATTTTCATTTGATTGCAGAAAAAGGGTGAATCAACAGGCTCAAAGAATGGCAGTTAATTGTTCATACCCTTCCTGGAGACTAGTTATAAATTAAGTTCATTGTGGGTCTGTTTTGTGACATATCCCATTTAGCATCTTATCAGTGACATGGAAGAGAAACAGAGTGCACACACATGGTGGGGGGGGGCAACAGGAAGCTCATGAAATTCATCTAGGACAAATGCATAACCTGCACCAGAGAAGGAAGAAGTCCTGTGACAATACCACTCAGGGACTACTGGAGTGGAGAGAAGTTCTAATGAAAATGAATTGGGAGACCGTGAGAACATGAGCCAGTAGTGTGCTCAGCAGCAAAGGCAGCCAACAACCTCCTCGGTTCTATTAACAGGAAGATAGCCAGAAGGTCAAGGGACTGGATTATCCCCTTCTACTTGGCACTCATTAGACCACATCTAGATACTGCATTTGGGACCCCCAGTACAGGAAAGACATTAACAAACTGGAGCAGGTTCAACAGAGGCCAGTCATGATAGCGCTTGACCTGTGAGAAAAGGTTGAGAGAGCTGAGCTTTTTCAGCTTGGAGAAGGGACAGCTTTGGGGAGACTTCATGGAGATCTGCCTATCAAAAAGATGGAGGCATGTTCTGAACAGTGGTGCATAGTAGGTGCATGCAGGATGAGAGATAGGCTCAGACTGGACATAAGGAAAAGATTATTCGCCATGATGCCAGTCCAGCAATGAAAAAGRTTGCCAGAAAGGTTGTGCAGTCTCCATCCTTGAAGGTTTTCAAGACCCAGCTGGGTAAATCCCTAAGCAAGATGGTCTGATGCCACAGCTGATCCTGCTCTGAGCATGAGGTTGGACTAGCAACCTCCTGAGGTCCCTGCCAACCTGAGTGACTTTTTTTGTGATTTTATAATGATCCAAGTCATGATTGTTGTCTACAAGTGTGCTCTTGCATTGCCTTATTTGCAAGGAAATTTGATTTAAGTTAAATTTAAATAAGTTCCCCCGCTGTAGTTTAACATGAGTTGAATAAATTTATATTCACTATAAGATAAGAATATACACAAGCACAGCAGCCCATTCTCAACTGATTAGCTGTCAAAACTTGACCCATAGCTCAACCTTATGCTCTAACCCATAAATTTAAGAGGCTTGATTTGATGTACAATAAAACTATTGCAAAGTTCCAATCCACTTCATTGGAAATCAAATTACACTCCAATCATCTTAAAACAACAAGACTAAATTTTTGGATGTAGGTATCAAATATATTTAACCAAAGACCAGCAAAATAAACACAGCTATGCTGGACTTAAAGAGATTTCCACATAAAAAGAAAAAAGRAAAACACACTATCTTTGTGGTATAGGCCAATTTCTACTGATGTTTGCAGTATATTTATCAAACTTGCATGGCTGTCAATAAGCAGAATCTGGGTAACCAGCTCTAAAATTTAAGCCTGATTTCTGCATACTCAGAGAAGGTATATGTATGCCTTTCAAGAGCTTAAGGATTGAGGATTTGGTATATCATGTGTATGGTTCTCTATCAAAACCTTAAAATTACCTTTTTTTTTTTTCAAGCTTACAACATCTCTCTGGCCTGCTGTTAATAGCCTGCAAGCTTCTTGCTTATGTTTTTAGATATATCATTTTTCTCTTCCTACTCATCTCTCTCAGAAATTCCCTGGCTGGTAAGAAAGTGTGGTATATTCCTTACATTTGAAAACATTCAACAGTTGTTTTGTCATGTGCCTGCTGTGTCCAACATCTAGTCCTTCCTTCCTGCTACTGTTTTAATTACATCAGACCATTGGCACTGTACATACAGCACAAATGTCAAAATGTTCTGTAAACCCTTTCAAACTCTGGTAGTTTTTTTTTTTTTTTCAGTTGATCCTTCACAAAGCATAATATTCTTAGAATCTCAATACCACAACAAAGGGAACAAGGTCTTTGAAGATGATCTGTAAGCAGTAATTATCCTTCCTAGGTTTAAAAGTAGTTATCAAAYATTTGGATTATCCAAATAGTTGAGGAAGTATTTCAGCTCTTTGGCTATTTATCATTTGCATCTTGATCACATGCCAAGTGTCTTCAGTGTCGCATTCAATAACTCCCATATTCTGACTTTCAAGCAGAGTCCCGAACAACGAGTGAAGTGGAACTGCGCTCTTGCAGGAGCAGTTTCCAGGTAGTAGATTCCAGGTTCAAACCCAGCTCAGCTTTTGGTTAGTGTTTATGGGGAATATGGCAAGTCCTCACTYCTCCCACTTTCAGGGATACTGGTTAGCAGATGCTTTCAGGATCACCGGAGTGTTTGAGCTAAGAAGCATTTCTGCCAAGGACAGTGATGCAGCTCTCTCAGGAGTCATGCTTTCGTTTACTGTGTCTACAGTGTGGGACCCAGCTGCTCCGTGGTGGACGAGCAAGACCGGGCACCTTTTTGAGCCATGTTGAACCATRTTTCATCTTACCATCTGTATTTGCTTCCAAAAGAAGCCGTGGTACATAAGAGGATGATACAAATGCAACTTCTGTCCAGCTTTTATCCAGGACATGGCTAGAATATAGATCCGTGTGTGGGAACTGCCATGCACAACCGTTCATAGCGTAACACTGCCATTAGCTAGCTCTGTGTCAGTCTTACTATCTGAAGGCTGCCTGTGGAAATGAATAGCCCATGTGAAAAAATCGTTATTGTAYTGTTCTCTTTACCCAGCAAGAACTCCTGAAACTTTGCCAGAAAGACTTTCCTCCTATTGGTCTTCCTCTCCCTGGTCCAAAGGTAGGGAGCCTCGAATCAAAGTGCTGACTCCAAGGGGTACTGCAGAATGATAGGAACTGTCAGGCCCATGAGGGAAATTCATGTGTTTTCATCAGCTGTTAAAGAATGAAAGTGCGCATTTGTAGGGAACAGCTCCAAGCTGAAAAACTCCAAGCTGGCAATGGCAAGAGCACACARAACAGTTGCATCCATGCTGAGCAGCTCTGGAGCTGTCAGCATCAAGCCAAGCCTCTATGTTCTCTGATACCTGACGTAATTTGTGATTAAGTAGTAGGGCCAGGTCCCTAACAATCTCCAGGTGTGATTTAACCTGGATTAAGCCTTCCATATACTGTTTTTAGTTCTTGCAAGGTCATTTCRTTTCTAATGAATACTGGTTTTGCACATGCTCAGCTGTGCTCTGGTCCTTTAATGCAGTAACTGACAGATGGTAGCAAAATATTCCTTTTATAATGAAACCTGTTAAAGGAGACTGTTTAAGTCTCAGAAAATAGCATTTGCCAAATAGAAGATGGTGTCCACAAAAAAAAAAAAAAAAAAAAAAAAAAATAAAAAAAAAAAAAAAAAAAAAAAAAAAAAAAAAGGAAATACTGTAATGCAGTGTATCTTAAGTAATTTTCCTCAGGCACCTGGTGATTATTATCTTTTGCTCATGTCAGAGAAGTGACCTAGCTGTTTGCTTCCATTCAGAGGTTTTTCCTATTAGTTATGCCTCTTTCATCTTTATACTCTTAAAAGCCTTGTTTCTGTTCATTGAAGTAGTGCCTCTAAAAATGTGCAAATTAACTGCATGAGAACAAGTTATAGAGGCTTCACAGCTACCASATTTCTACCTACAGTTTATAGTCAGATATCTAAGGTTTTCACTTATAATTAGCCTAGTTTCTAGATGAATTATCAACTGAATGTTTTTAGACACAGATATACCTATTTCTTTTAAATCATTTTAATTCCTACCAACATTGCTATTGAATCCTTTGTCTGACCACTCACAGCTACCCTGGATTTTCTCATGGTGTGTGCAAGCTTGTTTTGGCAGCTGAATATATCAGAATTGTCTAATTTTTCATCTTGTGAGAGGCTAGCTGTTTTGGATGGCAGAAACCTCCCCTTTTCAAACCTTCAAGAACCTGCAACCTTCTTCTAAAGCCAATCTTTCGCTGARTAGCCACCTTTGCCGCTCTTACTTTCCTCAGGATCCCCTACAACCAATTCTTTTACTCTTTTATTCTCCACAATATACAACTAAGGAAAATTGGTATGACTTCCTTTAGCATCCATTTACACTGTCCTATAAATCATACAAAATGTTCTGCACAGGCTCAAATCTAGCCATTAAATGAGAATCCATCTGTTCCTTGTTCCCAATGGGAATATAGTTTCTTCCTCTGCATCACTGCTTGACAAAACTTCTGATCCCATCTGAAACTGCTAGTGTGTTGTGTTTGGGGCCTGTTATATCAAAATACTCATCTCTCTGTTCTCTCCTTCCCCTCTCAGGAATTGTTATTTTTAGACTGCTTTTCTATCTCCAACAGAGTCAAAAGTTAAATCTTAACCTGTACAAGCTTTGGYGCCATATGTTGCTCTGCTCTTATGCTCTAGTATCTGGAAATCTGCCATCCAGCTCTGTCAYTCTAGTCCATAACCCCCTTGCCATTACTTCCCCTATGGAAAAAATAATTTGAACACTTTTTTWATATCTGTTTTCTGTCTCAGTTTTGTTTCACTCTTTTTGGATGCCATGGCCAGCAGCAGATGAGTATTTGCCTTGGCCTGTGGTTGTGTAGGGAGGGGAACTGACAGAACTAGCCAACTCAGAGCACTTGTTTCTACTGGACATAATGTGCCTTGCTCATTACAGCGCTACAGGATTGTTAGCGTCAAGGTGATTTTGCCRCCAGAAAGTTTTCAGGCATACCATCAATTTAAGAGTGCATCACTGCAACTCACAAACTGCAGAGGTGATTCAATGCATCTTACTTTCACTGTGACTGAGGTCAGTCGGGGAGTGTTGTTTGCTGGGGGCTCAGGACACACACCCTCAGCTGCACACACAGACTCTTAGCTGACACACGGCAACTTAYTCCACCTCGCAATGTGAGGGAACATATGAATCCACGAAGCATCAAACACTGTGTATCGGGCAGCAGCTCCTTGGAGAAAGCCTAGAAAGAGCACAGAGTACATCACCAGGGTAGAGGAGCATTTAAAACTGCTGGGTCCTGCAACCCCTCCAGCTGCAAACAGCAGCCACGGTCTCCCTCAGCTAGGACTGGAGCACTGTTCCTTCACAGTCCCACCACACACCACCGTATCTCCAGCTCCGTGCTCTCAGCCTCCAAGGTTTTGAAAGGAACTGCTGAGCATTTCACAGAGCAGATGCGGCAGCGTGAGTCACTGCCTTACCAAGGAATGAGTTACTGCATATCAGTTGCTCCATGGAAACAGCTCACGTATATGCTTGGATATTGTGCGATGCACTTTGAGGCCACTTACGTGTCTCTGAAATAGAGATAATTTGTTTACTTCACATAAGCCCAAGAGAAGAGCAGTCTGTGTCACACAACTGCCAGGGTACTTCTGATGAAGCATCTAGCATGTGAGAGCTTGGCTGAGATTTGGAGGGGTCAGGCCAGCCAACTCTGCAGAAAAGGGAGCTCAGAGCAGGAGCCTTGATTTTCTTCTYCCCAAGGMTGACTCTTTTTAGCCCTCAAAACAAGGTGACTGCATGCAAGCCGCCTGTTAGGAGGGCTTGCTGAAATACATCARCTCACAAAAAGTGTCTGGGACACGYRTTTGTGACAGGCRCCTGCACCACGGCGGGCACTGGACTAAGAGTATAACAGGGTAGATGATTGTACTCTAGTAGCTAGAAACATTACTATTGACTGTTGAGTTTGCTCTGATAACTATAGCTGAATGTTTCCAGCCACGTTCTCTAGAGGCAGTCTATGTTTACAGCTTTAATAGCTAGAAAACTGGAGTTTTCTGACCATCCCAACACATTATGGCACATTTTTCAAGCTATTCCAAAGGAAGAAGATCTAGCACCAAAATTAGCACTTGCTCCATAGAAGAATTTTCTCTTCCWGCAGCTCTTGGGGAAAAAGTGTTTTCAAAAGTGTCTCAATATTCTGCAAACAAGTCAATTATTTATAATTGTCTTGTCATTAGATAAATTAAGGTAACGATCTTTTTTACAGAGTTGAAAGGAAGCAGACACGTTTAACTGAAGTAAATGAAACCTACATGAGCACCTGTTTTCTTTTTAAACTTTATAGGAAATCAATGTATTGACAGTAGCATTGGTCAACCAAGACAGAGAAAAAAATTCCGAGAAACGAAGCCCTGGTCTAAAATCAGAGAAAGAGGCACTATTAATAGGTAAGATAACCAAAAAGGTTTTTTTGACAAACCACCTTTTAGCAAGTTTTTGTTTTTCATAAGTGTTTGCATGCATCTTTGCTTTAATAAAAGTAAAAAAAAAATCTTATTTTTTGTCTAGACTCAAAATGGTTTACAGTAAGAAAAATCCTAAATTACAAGTGAACTTCTCTTAGCTAAAAATTCTGCAGACTTTAATGAAAGTATGAAGAAAATTTCAGGATCTACATTTAGACTTATATGAATACTATTTATGCTGAGATTTAACAAGATAGAACTCTATAACTTGTCATCTGATCATCAGACAAAATGGTGAAGGAGAAAAGGATGGCCAAAAACATCAGCAAACTCTCAAGCAAAAATATGTGTAGTGGATATATTAAGCAAGCTAGATTTATGCTTTTGACATTAGATGAGGGAATTAGTGATACAACTGTTTATAAAGAATGCCATAAAGACTGTCATATCCTTTACCTAAAATTAAAACCTTTAAAATAAATTCTTCAAGAGTGCCTAATTAGAGCTTATAGGTAGCAGGCCAGCTAATGGCTACCTAGCATTTAGCCACACAAGAATACGAATTGTACCCCTGCTGCTCTTGGAGGGAACACGACCCATTTAAATCAGTGTGTGTCTTGCACTTGGTCGCAGTGGGGCAGGTTTTCACRGAGCCTGAAAGCGCAGGGTCCAAAGTGCTCCCTAAGGCGTGGTTGCCATTTGCCAGAACAGTTACCTGAAAGAGCAGGTTTCATTTCATTGGTTTGGGCCTTTCACAAAATCAACTCTATGCCACTAGATAAGAGGTACAAAACCACCTAAATTTGTTTAAATACAATCCATGTTTGCCTGCTAAACATGAGGGAAGTTGAAGGGCTAAGGAATCACGGAGTTCGGACCAAAAAGGTCATTTAAAAGTGAAGAATGTATGTAGATGTTTAAAGATCTCAGTACAAAACAGGGAACTTCCTGTGACTGGTGAGATGTGGTACAGTGGGATATACAGAAATGTATAAATTGATTTTGGTTGTCACTTTAAATTTTGGAACTTTTATTGTTATGGACAGTATTTGTTTTGTTCACAGATTACGTATATTAGAAGGGTAGGTAGGATGGTAGAATTTTTCTTCTCTAGGTCACCCATTATTTGATTTTAACAAACGGTGGCAGTGCCCTAAAGCTGGTACCATCTACGAGCTGTTCAGTGGCACACCCAGATAATCAGTGTAATCTCAGTCCAGGGGCTACTGCTCATAAAATCCACACAACAGGCTAAGTTTTCTAGTTCAAAGGCAAAAAGATTGTTCAAGGTGGAACCTTCACTTTATCTCTTCTTCTGAGGCATGTTTAGGAATGGCAGGGGAAGAAAATACCCTGTCTCCATCCAGTCACTAAGTTTATCCACGTTTTGCAAGTGTTAATGTTATCTTAGAGGAAAAAGAATATGGAAGAAAACCAAAATTGCTAAAAAGTTATCATGGAACTCTATTCAGTAACTACAAAAATATTCTAAAGCAACTTTTTCTTTACATTATATGAAAGAACTAGCTTTGAACATCCTGAAACAAAAAGTTTTAGGCACACACATTACAAATGCAATGCCACTGGCAAAATACGATTGAATACAAATTGGATTTCCAGTCAACCCACCCAATTGTGATGGTCTTGACTTTTGCCTCAAGAGCACTTGTTTGGGTGCCTGTGGTCTCACACAGAGCACGAGGAAGGCAGCAACCGCTAGGACTTGCCGCAATAKTTAGAGCTGTGATTTCTGCCTTTGCAGGGTCATAAATTTGTAAATGCTATTGGAAAAATGAGAGTGGGAAGAAGGTATTCTTTGCAAAGCTGATCTAAAAAGAGTTTAATTTTACTTATCGCTTTCAACCATTGCCAGTGTTTGGGAAAAACTGAAATCCAAGATTATCCTAATTCATTCAGCATCAAGAAAGCTGTATGGCCTGCAGTACACAAGATACAGTGACCCATTTTTGTCATTTGTAAGCATTTTTAATCCTGGTGTTTACGCTTTAAATATAAGGAATTTCCCCTAGGGTGGCTCAGTTAAGAAACTTATCCAGAGTTGAAAATATTTGCTCTGATTCTTACAGTTCAGCTCTTCCCAAACAGTGAGTACCACACATGCCATTTCTATTCTCACTGTTTGCTTGAAGAAGGATAGATYGGATAATACTTTTACTAGTAATTCCAGTATCCCCAGTCCTGCTTCCTGTGGTCATAACTATTAGTCTGTCACTTGATTTTCACTGCAGAAAAAATCTCTAGACTTTGATCCTGACTCCTCCTGGACCACTTTTATTCCCATACCTTTTAAAATGAGCCTGTAAATAACAATGAAGACAGACATAACCGTCTCTCTTTTAAGGAAAAATAAATAAGTAAATATGTCGGAAAGGATTTGTGTTTTCTTCAGCAGCAGTTGAGTTTAATGTGGATTAAACACTTTTCATAACCAGCATCAGCGTAATTACTAGAAAAATTTGAGGGAGTGAGTTTTTTGACACAMTTATTTGAAACATTTTCACAACAGACCATCCAGTGAAGGGGAAAAAAGCAATAATTTTACCATTACAATATCTGCAATTTTATATTGGTAAATCAAGCATAAAATTGGTAGTTGAAATGCTTCCAGCAAGTCTTTGTTTAGAAATTCCTGTATTCATCAGTATATTATCTTGGTCACTTACTTGCTAACTGCTGTCATTCCTGAAGATGAGCTATTGTGTTTAGCATGTTATTATGATTGTATTAAAAATGTGTCATTATGATTGTATTAAAAATGTGTCATTTTCTTATATTTATTGGATGTGTAAGAAAAATAAGAATCATAATTCATAGTGGAAAACCTGCAAGAACAAACAATTCGGAATTATTTTGCTTATTTTAATGATATATTGTCTGAGGTAATTTCAGTACTGTGCATTTGTTTTTAATACAGGTATCATATCCACATTTCTTCATGTCCACCCTTTTGGAGCCAACATAGAATATCTTTGGTCTTATATGCAGCAGTTGGACTCTAGGGTAAAAAAAAATAATCAAAATCTGTTTTCTCTATAGAAATACTGTATTATTCTTTACTGCAGGTTAAACTCTTCATGATTTTCCATTAGAAAGATAATAGGATATGGGGCTTGGGGGTTTGCAGTCTTTATTCATTCACAAATTACAATGTACGTGCTTGTGCTGAGGTCCTGAGCTTCACATTGCTTAGCTATTCATAGTGGCAAAGAAGAACAGAGTTTTAAATGGCAAAAAATAGCAGCTGATATTATGACACATTACTCTGAAATACAGCTGATAAGAAAGCAAGCAGAACAAGAGAGAGAAGGAGCTATGGCCACTAAAATGTGGCGAGTTTTAGGAGAGTATTCTTTATTCTTCTGAAAGTTGTTGGTCATGAGACACACTGAACATGTGAACACTCATGAACACAAGAATGAAACATGAAAAATGCCCTTCCTCTCCACGGGGAGGCAGGGAGRCCTTAATAAAGAAATTGGCTGACCTATTGCTAAAATCAGAGAAGCTATGCACCAACACAAAAGTGAGGCCAGCACACTGCAGTGTTTCCTAATGTACAAGTTCATACAGTCTAACATCAATAGGTACCTTTAGGACAAGAATTTTTGATTTATTTTTGAAACCTACTGTAGGATGAGATGATTTAAGCCCTGAAAGGCCTCATTTGTCTCCACTGAATATAAAGCAAGTGAGAAGCACCACCATGAAATAGACACCTTTGATCAGGTGAATGCTACTCTAAATGCTAAACAATAGCCCTGCAAGGATGACTAGAGTAGAAATGTTACTCTCTGCTTAAATATTTCTTCGAATCTCAATACGACGACCTACACAATACAGTTTGGTCAAATTCTACAGTCCTTTGTGCGGGCAGATCTCCTAGACTGCATTGGAGCTACCTAACAGATTCCGCTATGAAGATGTGCATGAAGATACCATGCACATCTGCCAATACTTTCCCTGGACACAGGGATGTGGTGCATGCCCAGATCTTCTTGCGATATGGAGTCAGGATGTAGCTTTATGTGCACCTGTACTCAGAAAGCAAGTGATTCTCCCTGTACCCTCCTGGTTACACTSCACTCCATTGACCCTGGTCAATGCTTCTAAATACTGCCTCCAGCAGAACTGACCTCACTGGTTTACTTTGGAAGAAACTRTTTGTAGCAATAAATTACTGTCCAATAGTGTAATCCTGAGATATAATCTCAGAGATTAATTTCACTTACTCTCCATGATTAGCCTGCCATTCCTCACCTAAACAGGAATAATAAGGTCAGCATACCCATGCGGGCTGAGGGCTCAGTTTAGAGCTCAGATACGTTACCCAGAGGTAACMAGTTATCAGTTGCTGTCATGAGAGTATGTAAAAGATGGACCTGATTACTTTGGAGCTCTAGATTTACTGCCTCTAACACTGATTTTCAGTGCCACCTTTAACTGCCTCACTAACCTTTGTAGGAAAATAAAAGGTGACAGATATTTTCTCACTTCCCTTGGGTGGAATAATCATACTTTATAAGGTATAATTAGCATGCTTTATGTTTATACACTGCTTTGAAAAATGAGACTCTCCACCATGAAAGTGTCCTACTAATATGAATAAGCAAAAATGTCATCATTGCCATGAAGCCGATCAAGCCATGGACATATCTGTGGCAGCAGCAGCAGAGATTTCTTTACTGTTCCTCACATGTCTAATAATTTGGAATAGTAGCTGCAGGATCAGAATGGTTCATTTTCCACAGCCATTCATTTCTTGACTTCTTTACTGATTATACCAGAAAGGTTGTCTTTGTGAAAGTGTTTTCTGCAGTGAGAGCATCTTTCTCAATAGGAATGTGACCAGGTATTAAGGTTTTGAGACCACAAAAAAATACTCTGAGTCATGCTGAGTCAGGAACTTCACTACTCAGTTATCTGGAGCTATTGAACTGGGACAAACTGGGGAAGGATGACTCCACTTAATCTCTAGGTAATGAAATTGAGCTAATTAAACATAAAGTCCCTATTTTATTTTATTTTTTTTTGGCAAGTGAAAACTGATAGAGCTAGGARTAGAAGGATTTAAGAGTTTATAGGGGGAGAATGAAGAATAAAGTCCCATTTGTTTCCTTCTTCACATAAGTATACCTGAAACCATAGTTCTTAGATAGATCTCACACAAACATTACGTGACAGTAACCCTAAAATAGCAATATCTCCCTGCTATTGTCATTCTTTAAAGTGGGAGTCTAGTTATAAAAACAGAATCATTCCTGCAAGCAATTTACACTTGCTTTGGAGTTTGGAAATGCAGGTGTCAGATTAAAGTTAAAAATATTAATAATGATCAGCTTTGTTTTCATCCGCCCTGGGATTTTTTTTTTCTTATTTCTATTCTCTATGTTTCCTCTTTCCAATCTGCAAGGCAGTTTGSTCACTTTATTTTTACTTTTCTCTCTTTCCTAGATCTCTGCAAATGAAATAGAAATGCTTTTGATGAGACTGCCACGCATGTTTAAACAAGAATTCACTGGTGTAGGAGCAACACTGGAAAAGAGATGGAAGTTTTGTGCCTTTGAAGGAATTAAAACTATCTGACTGTGACTAGTAATGAAGCTATGCAGAATAAAAATTCCTAGAGCATGGCAGGGTTACAAAGTATTACAGTAAGAAATTTGGGTTTTGGCACATAGTAGTATGTTTTCAAAGTTATCCGAGCCTAATTTTAGTTACATTTGTGACGTTCTCTTGTGAGTGGAAATGTAGTTGTGCACCAGTTCCTAAAATAAAATAAATTTTTTTAAAAAAGTTTCAAAATGTGACAGATCTGTTTCCTATGAAAACTGAAGAAAGATGCCACAGTCATAATGATTTCAAAATATTACATGTCCTACATCTAAGAAAAGCTCATTGAGCAAATAGTTAAGGAGAAAGATTGCCCAGTTATGGTCGCTAAATTACAGCGATGTATATGTAATATGTAGTAGAGCTCATTAATTTATGTTACTGAAAGTTCTTTCCATTTAGTAAGAAAATTAAGTAATTTTAAAGCGAGGAAAAGCATACCAAAAGAAAACTTGAAGATGTGTCTGAAGTTATTGTATTTTGTAAATTAAGTTATATGCTGTACCAGGGATTTTTGCCTTATTGAAAGAGGCCTGAAAATGTGATTGGAGTCCTCAAGAATGCTTTATCAAGAATATTATTTTTCTAATGTAACTATTCTCCATTACAAGTTCTTTTAACATGGATTGCATATCAATTTTCATAAACATGTAAATAAGGAGGAAACCAGTGTTACTGTATTGYATTTGGTATGTAACATTCAGGTTTATGCATCAAAATAAATATTCAGTTGCATTACTGTTACAAATTTTATAGCAGATATATTAATTTTTATCAATAAATATGACTTCTACCATATTGTTTGTAAGTTTTTCTTCTGATGGTTTGGAATTCTTATCAATACAAGAAGAGTCTCCAGGCATTTGTATTTCTGCTATCTAAGCTATAAATTGCAAATGTCTTGGTTAAATTTATTGGGAATCAAAAAAKACCCTACAATATTAGCTGGAATGAAAAGAATTACAGTTATTGCTAGAGGAAGCACCCAGCATGGAACTTTGTTGAACTGAACATACTATTTCATTTGTTTTTTCAGACAAGGAGCTAGGCTGAAAACAAATTTCTCATTTGCAGTGTGGTGTTGAGTAGTCACGATGCATCCAATTAATTATTCCTTTTAACTCTAGGCTAATGCTTTTGGCYTTCGGCCAGACAAGGAATGGAACAGCGCGCTTTCGGTGGCGTCCTTTAAATACCCAAGATGAAAAGTATGTCCTTTCTTCTCAATATTATTTAAGATTTAYTGTCAAATGCACAGTACTCCAGCACTCTTGGAAGAACCAGCAAAAGCCCGGGAAAAGCGTGTTTGTATAGACCAAGCTGGGAGCATGTGGAAGGATTCTCACCTCCCAGAGCATGGCTTTGAAGCTGTACCTTGGCACTGCACTTTTAGCATGGTGCTCAGTGAGAGACGGCAGCCCTCTCCAAGCCATGGCTCTGCGTGGCAGAAGAGCTGACCGCACGAGAGCAGTCCCTGCAGAGCGGAGGACCTACAGCGGGAAATGTGGCAAATCGTAACCAATGCAGGGAGTACCCAGATACACATCAGAGTGCTGCTTCTTGCAGGTTCTTCAATAAGCAGTAATTAGTGTCGAATGCAATTAATCATTAAGGAACTCTCTTACATGGCTGTTAGCAAATACTGCTTTAGGAAATTTTTCTCTTCTGGTATCTACCTAGAATACAGAAATATTAAATGAAATCTTAACTGTGCTCAGAAGGGAAAAAGAGACAGACTTTTAGCAGATCTATTATGAGAGAAAACAGTGCTTTCAGCCAGTACACACAAAAAATATCTTATGAAGAGCATGCACCTTTATTATGGTTTCTCCAGTAGCTGTATTATGCTAAGTTACTCAGGTGAAGCTAGTAATTATATATCAGTTATGTTAATGAAAATTAGCTAGTTCAATCCAAATAACAACTCTTTCTTTTCTTGTGACCATACAGATCTATGAATAATTCAGACAAAAATGTGTTAGGTCTGACAGTTCTATTTAAGTACTATAACATAAATCTGTATGGATGGCACTCAGACTGGGGAAAGAGATGTGAGAAAACTTTCACCTAAACTTCCTGCATGCTATACTTATTCATTACATCCTCTCCTCCTCCCTTTGTCCTTATACCCTCCCTTTTCTCCCCCCTTCTTTAGATTATCCCTTCTCCCATAAAACCATGTCCATCTCAGATAGCCACAAAACATTTTTGAATTGACAGGACACAATCACCTTTTTTGCTCTAACSTGTTTTCTACTCCTTTTTCCTTGTGGGTCTTCCTGCTTGTGTGAACCGTAAGCACTTAAGGAGAGCGAACTTTTAGGTCTTGTATACGACCAAACAAAAGAGAAACTCCTTGACTGCCCTTCAGTATCACCTTAAAAGATCTAAGCATTAAGAATAAATAGCATGCAGGCATCCTGCAATATTGTAAAGTATGTAGGCCATTAACTCATGCTTAGCCCTGTATTTAGTTTTACCAGTCAGAATGAGAGTGTCAGTTGAGAACTTGAAACTAGCTGAGAATTTGATCCTCAGCAGGATCATGCTGGGCCCCAGAATTGGCCTTGGCCAAGTGGTTAGTAGCCTTGGGGAAAACTGGATGAAAATGCTCAGCTCCATCACTTAGCTGCTGAAATGGGTCTTGGTCAATTGAGGTGGRAGTCCTAAAAGTGGTATGATGGAAAGAGAGACAATTTTGGAAGTTSTCTCTTGCATATATATTATTGATATGTGGAGAAGATGATGATGCAAGCCCATGTTAAATTAAAATGATGTGCCCTTTAGCCAGCTGGTCTGAGCAGTAGTGCCAGTCCAACTAATGCCATAGTAGTCAAGGCAGGTGGACTCCCTGTGAAGCATATCACAAGAGGGCAGCTTTAAACACCCASACCTATGCTTGTGAGTGACAGTACCCTTCTTAGCATTGTTGGGCATTGCAGCAAAGCAACTTGTGAAAATGGCAAGAGGTGATATCCATGACAAAAAAAGAGGTCAATATTATAGAAGAGAAGAGTGCTCAGGAAGACACTGAGGTAGCCAAGTGGTACTCAGAGAAATGAGGCAGTACAGGAGCTAAGGCAGGTTTCTCCAACTGAGTCATGGTGAAAGAAGCCAGCATCAGTTGGCACATGTTTGGCAAAGACTCAAAGCCCTATATAGCAAGAGCAGGAGCCTCACAACAGTAGTGGAGTAAAAACAAGGAAGGGAGAGGCCAAAGTGGCAACAWAGCACCAGGCTAACCATGAGCTCATGAGGTGAGACTATGCGATGGCCTGGCATACAGCTGCAAGATAGGGCAGAGGGCTGTAGTGACCTCTCCTCTTCTCAAACAGGGRCTGGTGAAGCAGGAAAAGATCTGATTTCCAGTGACTAAACAAGTCAAGGGTATTTTATAAGGAGTCATGAGATCAGCTGGCCCAAAGTCCTGGTCTTTCAAGGATACTTTTTAGTTCCTCCTTGGCTTTGAGYTGACTTGGAGTGGTAGCAGAGTTGGCTTCCCACTGCCTGCAAATATGTCACGTGGACATACCATCCAGGCAGAGCTGGAGTTTAGAGGGCCAGCTTCTGAACTGCACTGTACTTGATTCCCTTTTGAAGGCTTAAGAGATTAATGGTGCAAAACATCCTGGACAAATGTGAATTTCGCCCTGCACATTCAAAAGAGAGGAGGAGATATAACTTCTCTAATAAATGGCATTTTATGCCCACAGGAGATACAWTGTGTGATGAAAACTGCATTATCCCCATAACAAAAGAGGAAATTTCTAATATTGCCTTGTGCTATTGCACATAGAAGAGCCTAATTGTTTGTTAAAGTGTGCATGTCTCAGGAGAAACTTGCATGTTCACAACTGCCGGACCATCTCATTCATTTACAGAATAGCTATACTGAGATTTAGAGAGAATCCCATATCAAGTTATGCTACATTTAGTTTACACATCCTATACAGTAAATGCTACAGAATCTAAAGCCAAAAATTTTTGTTTTAAAAGCAAAACATCTCTAGATGTCAAAATTTTGTTTTTGCATGCATTGCTTTATTTAAAATCAGAACAGTTTTGAAACTCAAGGTTAGTCTGACACAAATGTTCTGCACTGATGTGGGTTGATTTGGGAAGACAGGGAGGGAGGTTTGGGGAGAGAAAGAGGAGAAATGAACTGGTTGTTTTGGGAGATATACTCTTCTCGTGCCTCCAGTAGAAGTCAGGTCAGCTATAGGACTGGTGCTCATTTTGTATCGTATTCTGTCCATTTCTTTCAAATGGGACCTTAAAAGTGAATGTCAGAGTTCAGCATGTGAAGTGTGAGGATTTTTTTTCCCTGTGAAATAGTGCAATTTTTCCTGTGCCYTGACTGTTGCTGTCATTATGCCTATAAGATCTGCAGCTATTTTGCCCTGACTTTTCCCTTTAAAAGCAGCAGCAGCAAATTCTTTCTAGTTCTGTTCTGTGCAATAATTCTGTAGTCTGTCTCCTCTGGCAGCAACTACTGAGATGCTCAGGAGAAAGGAAATCATCCTACATTTATTGGCATTAAGTTTTCAGAGCAGGACATGATCTGAAGGAAGCTGTTGCTCCTCCCAGACACTCTGAGAGCACAGCCTGCATGCCTGCTCGGAGATCCAAATGGTGACTATTTCCTTACTGAGCTGAATGTTTCTGAGGCAGTAAGTCAATGAAGAAGCAGCTACATCAGGAAATTATGTTGACAAGGTGCAGATCTTCAGCCTACAGACAACGCACTTATGTACACTGCATCTGTACAAAATTCTGCCTTGGAAGCAGCATCAAATGGATCTGAGCAGGGTTCCTGCTGATCAAGTGTTTTGCCTCGCACTGGGTAATAAACACGATGCCTGTTCAGACTTCAGAGGCTGACTCCAATGTCATAGCTGATCTCTGTGGGGATATCTGGGGCAGGGGAAGAGGGAAGAAATGGATACTCTCCTAAACCCGGCAGAGAACACCCCTGCAATCCTGTGACAGGCATATTGTAACCATTTCTTCAGTCTTCCAGCTAGTAAATACTTCTTGCCAGTTTATGCATTTTTATAAACATAACATTGAACCCAAAAGGCATCCTTCACTTGGACTGCTTGTATCACAGCCATGTCAGAGCTGATTCTATAGTAATCCCAAAAGCATATGGTTGATTAAAACGCATCTTCCATAAAAGGACCCAGTCTTAATCAAAGTTACCAAGTGATGGAAAAGATGCTTTTTGGCTTGGCAGTTTGTTAGAAGAGATTACTGATGTTAAAATTGTGTCCTAATTCCTACCTTCATTTTTTTTTCTGGTTTCTGCTTCTAGCCAGTTTTGCTTTTCTCTGCAAGAATAAATAATCATTTTGTAGAGCATATTTTTTCCCTGTGAAGATATTTATACATTATAGTCAACTTCTCAGTATTCTTTCTCATAAACTAAACAGATTGAGCTTTTAAGTGTCTTGCTGTAAAGCATTTCTCTTCCCTTCCTCAAATCATTTTTGTGGTCTTTTTCTAATATCCTTTCCAATTTTCAACACCTGTTTTAAAATGTGAACCAAAAAGTTGTTATGTAAAATAGACTGATCAATGATGTATGCAGATGGGCAGTTGAGTTCCTGCTCCTACCTACTCACCTCTCTGCCTCCTATTCCTGTTGGACTAATAGCTAATCACAAATGTCAAAATGGTAGCCCAAGAAAATTGCTATTAGGTCATCTTTTTCATCCTAATGGTGTAACAGATTCCTCTGCATAAATGTATTTCTATATGCCAAAATCCAGTTTTTCAATTCTCACCAATAGGCTCACTTGTGTAAGAGCAAAGGTCCTACCCCGTGAGGGTGTTTGGAGGCTTAGAGCCCAAGAGTGGCCTTCAGGATTTGCCTTTCCTACAAGGAAAGTCTGGATAATTTTATGTTTATAGCCTTACGTGATTAAAATGGGATAATCAGATCTGCTGTCAGGATGCTAGCTGATCACATCAGGCATTCAGAGGGCACTTGCACAGGCTTTGTCTAGACTGGGGTTTAAATGTGTGTCATTAGCACATATTAGCTGATACATTTTAAAAGTCTGATGCAGACAAGGCATAATACCTTTAATATGAAAAACTGGCTGAGTTAGGCCCTTGGGTATTGCCATTTACATCGGTTTGTCTATTTCAGAGCTTTAGAATAAGTTAGCCAAGGGCTTGTCTGCAAAGACCAGTTAATTTGGAAGAAGGTAGGCTATGAATTCAAAGGGCTACAACTACCCCAGGTCATAAAGACCACAAAGAGGTTCATTCTCAAGCTGTTACTCTGAAACATATGTATAATATATATTATTAATATAATAGTACATATAATAGTATAATAACATTGGGTAAGCTTTCTTTTTTAAAACCTTCCCCCCAAAAAAACAATTCCCAYATGAGAGGTGCTATATTTAAAAATTAACCTGCTAGTGCATTTCTGTTTTCACCAATGTTTCCTGCTGAATATGGTTGATCAGTCTGCTCCTGTCTGGGGAGGAGGTTGGAAACTTGTACATTCTGCAGCTCTGGCTGCTGACATTACAAGCTGGCCTGCATTTCACAGAGGGAGACGTGGTACACTTGTTGTGAGAGAAAAGAGAGTGGAGCAACAGAACAGCATAAAATAGGATTAAAAATAGCAACTGGAGGGAATTTGTCAGAGCCTGGCGTTCCATCCAAAAAAAAATTAAAAATCCCAAAATATCCTAGGCACTTACATTAAACTAAAATAGGGGAATAGGGGAAAAAAACACAAAACAGATCAGATTGCTTAGCGCAAATCTTTGAAAAATACAGCAGTATTGAATGAATTAGGGTCTATGGATTTCCCTAGTCAGTTCTGCTCACAGAGCTGGTTCAGGTGGGCATTGTGTATGAGTCCTTCTAAATAGGAGCCTTTCCAAGTCACTTAGCAGTTAGGTCTATCCCAGAAATAAGCTACTCTAATCATAATAACCTCCAATGGCAGAGGAGCCATCATGCAAGAAAAGCCTGCAACTCTAGCTGTACAGTTCMCTGGTTGATGAAGAATGATGATGTTAGCAAAAAACTTTTCTTGCTTATGAAGGCTAGTGAGGAATTAATTGCTCACAGAAAGCAAATATTTGCCTGCCCATCAGAATTCATCTCAGTACCTAATTTATACCCCATACYCCTCCACTCTGATTGACTGTCACCTTTGCTGAAATTTGTCATTTGATTAGATGGAGACAACAAAGCTAAATTCTCATCTGGGCAGAATTTACACGTGTGTCTCCAGAAGATGAACAGCCACGCATAAACATATTGTACCACCAGTTCAAAGCTAATATAGAACTACTTATGTGCAGAATAAGGCAGGAATTACTTTACAGGAAGGTAAAATAASTCTGTTTTACACAGTAAAAGATACTGACAAAGAATGAAGCCAGATGGTGGCTCAACAGCAGAACTTTTCTAAAATGAATTTCCTACCCTGAGAGGGTCTTGATTGACAGCTCTGGAAACACGTTCTATTTGTCCACAGGGCAGGACAAGGAAAGCGTCTAATATTGTCCCAGCAGAGACGTACAAAAGCCACCTGCCATTTCATTTCCATCTCTGTGAAGTCCTTGCCTAGTCTGTGCATACTGCAGATGAAGGAGACATCTGCAGAATGCAAGGCTGACCCCGATTTGAGGCCACAGAACTTTTGCTAGTCAAAAGTTTGGTTTTAGGGCTGGATTTGAACATCTGAACTATAAAAAAGACATGAAACTGTCCTCCTGTGAAGTTATTCAATGACAGAGGAGGGTAAGGCAGCCTTCCCTAAAGTATGAATAAAGAAGCATGGCCTGGTAACCCCCAACCTGTAAAATAGATATAGAAGTTTTCGAAGTATGCATCTTGCAGAGAAGTCCATCTTACTAGTAAGAAAGAAAAAGAGCTCACATTGTGTTCACAGGGAGTGTTTTGAGTTGATTTCTAAGTCTAAAGCAAAACCCTCTGTAGTTTATAGCCATGAGATGCTCTTAAAACAGARGTTAGCATGGGGAAATGCAGCAGCAATGAAAACAATATTATCTTTTATGAGCAGTTCACTGTTCTCTTTGAAGGGATTTCACTGTGAAGGCTGAAATCCCTATTGTTTCAAAGGTTTACAGTTAAGAGTAGGAACAACATGGCATTTATAGCCTTTCTTTGATTTTTGTGGTCCATGCAATCCAAATGTCCAAAGAAAAACATGGAGGTGAGCACCCAGGTGAAATGGAACTGGATGATGGTTTATGCAACACAGTACAGTTACTTTTCTGCAGTGTGGGGCTTTTACTTACAGTGATAAAACATGGGYTGATGATCAGAAGTAACTAGTGACTTGACTGTCATACAGTACGATATGAGATTCCCCTGCTAGCAGTGAACAAGCTATTTTGGCCACAGGAAGCATTATAGAGGTGCTTATACAGCCTCTGTCCAGCTTCATACATTCTACTTCCTGCACCCAGATTAAGTAATATGGTACCAKCTGGGCTGTCTGTCTTCATGTTCCATGGTTTCTTCTTCTGAACAGTTTTTTTCAAAGTAGTTCAAGCATTGTGCTAGGAGCCAAAAAGTTGTACCGTCAGCAGAAGACTGTGGAGTGACTGCAGCAAGAGTGGGTGGAAAACTAGAAAGAGAATTTTGACTCCTTCTTCCTAAGTTCACTAAAAGCCTTGAAACAGCTTCAGCTGCCAATTTCCAAAGAGATGGAACAGTGAAAAGCTTTCCAGAAATAACTAGAACCAGGTTTTAGCTGAAGGTTGTGTCCCATTTGGCTCACRCCTGTCCTAAATTCCCCAATCCACACATGCAACAACGTGTTCAGAGAAATGCAGAACTGGTCCTGAGTTTAGGTCCTGTGAGTGATTTAGACTTTTGGGCAGGTTACAACAAGGTCCCTTTAGTCTTGCTTTTACTGCTAAGCAGGAGATGAAATAAGTTTAAGACTTATACATGTGCTTTAAGGCTCTTTTCCCACTGACAATTTGGGGATATTACCATTTTTTCCCTGTTGTAGAAGTGTAACTTATTACTAAAAAGTTCTTATTAATCACAGACGTATTACCTGACAACACTGACTTAGGTTAAGTCACAGCCCCCGCTCTTTCTGAGCACTGAGTGTCTGAGAGCTGTCAAATACATGAGAGCAAGAGAATCTGTAGCTGAAACTGATTTTAATGCTACTCAGCCACACTCCAAAAACAGGCAGATGGTGCACGTTTCCCACCAAGAACTATTTTTAAAATCTAAGCCATCAATAAAAGGAATTTAACTGAAATAAGGATAGAGAACTAAAGATGTGAGAGAGATTTTAGTTACCAGACAAGCAGGGTATCCTGGGACTGGAGAGATTCATGTTATAGCCCAGGCAATGAAGCTTATTCTCCCTTGTCCAGGTGAGCAGTCTATCTGCTGAACAACTGGATAAGCAAGGTGTCACAGTGCCCCATTCTCCATCACCTTGTATGTGAGGTTTTGTCCATCTACTGCATTGCCAGGACATGCCAGATGATTGACACCCTCAGTGAAACTGTAGATACACACCTCACTGCTCAGCACTCCTAAGGCCACTGCTGGGTTTACAGTACTCCTTGGGTGTCATTAAGACAGAACATTTGTGTAACTAAGATAAGAACTTGGTACTCTGAATTCAAAGCCTGACTGTCAGTCACTTGCATTTTGAATAACATGAGGAAATACAAGAAACCAAGGCATTCAASCATTCACCTGGATGGGCTGGATGTTCTTCCTAAACTGCTAAGAATGCCTCTCTTGGGTCTTAACCCAGACCCTTATCTCCCACACTCTTGTACAAATTGGTGTGTGTGAGAGAAAGAGAGTGAGAGAGCTCTCAGAACAATTTAGATAGACTATCTCCTCAGCTTATCACACTTTTTAATTTGTTCATTATGTTATTTCTGTTTATTTTACTGGAAGTCATACGGTAGAGAAAAATTGCAAAGGAAAAATACCTATCAGTCCACACAATAAAATATATGTAATGACAGTCTCATATTTAGGGCAAATTTATATGTAAATGGCAACTCATCCAATTTGCAAAGAAGTAAGGAACCAGCAGTTACACCTGAGAACCCATAAAGCTTTATATAAATGCATAATGCCAATTAGTCTTGAATAATGAAAGGTAACCCACTCAGAATTATTTTTTTCTGACAGATGGAAAGCTACTGTCTCACCGCTATTTAAATCTTAGTTCAAATAGAAATCAGAAAGCTGAACTATTGTGCGTAACTAAGACCACAGACTACTACTACCTAACTTCCAGCATTAACACTAATGCAACACAAATCAAGAGAACAAGTTGTAACTCAGATCCCTCGCTGTATAACTGTTGAAGGGAAGTAGCTGCACAGCTTGAATCTAGCATTTAGGCGGGTAGAGAATCAGCCTTTGCTCGACAGATCCCATGTAAAGAGGACTGGACCTTGCCTCCACAGTCCAGCTGTCATGGAAAAGGACAAATATTTCTCATTTGCCACTCAGAACATTGTGCTTAGCAGATGTCATGACCAGGTGCATGATTGTGCAGTTAGCTGGTTGAACACGTATGGGGAAAGCACTTGGTCTTCACCACAGATAGCTTCTGGAAAATGTAGAGTTGCAATATCTAACCAGCGAAGACTTTATTCAAAATATCACTATAAAATGTGTTTGTCTCACCCTTGTTCAGGCTCTTGGACAGCAGATTCAGCGCTCAGTCAAGCCCAGGGCCCTGCATCACCACCCTGTTAAGCAGATGGTGAACTTATGGAATCATCTTTGGATGCAGCCCACCAGCAGTGCTAGACCACAACTTGCCCACCACCCTAGAGACTTCTGATTTTAGTGAAACAGGGAGCACCTGGTAAATTTTGCCATTTTAAGCAGCGTTTCCAGGGGTGAGGACTGYGATTGCAGCTGCCAAGGGTGCTCCTAAATCTACAAAGCACCACTTCACTGCTGCTCCCCGCTAAAACCAACGCTGCTCCCTGAAGGTGCCAATSAGCAGAGAACACTGACACAGCCGACGCATGCAGGCAGAGATTTATTTACAACACTTCTAGAAGAGGCAAGTCACATAAAGGTCGTGGTGCTGCAGACAAAGTAAATAGCTTGCTGTAATATATGTAGTGAATGGTAATGCCAGACACTATAGAAGGGGAGAGGAGGGAAAAATGTGTTTTTTCCCTTGCTTAAAATTTATGAATGATCAGAACTAGAGGAAATGCAGTTGAGAGGATGTGGGTAGAAGAGGAACTCCTCGATTAACCGTTTTTTCCTTCCCCATCCCAGCCTTAAATACAAAATGCAATGTGGGTAATAGATGCAAAAATAGCAAGAGCCATAAGGCATACTGAATCTGCATCCAATAGGTTTTTATTGGAATGTTTTAGCAAAAACTGACAGTGACTAGAAACCCTTCATGGGCTAATTTTCAGATTCATGAGTTTGTGCTTCGTTTGCCTACATGTTTTCTGAGCTCTGTGCCAAGAAAATATTTCCTTTCTCTCACTGAAACGTAACACTGACATGCATCAAACTACTTCTTTTGTATGGGCTCGAGCATACATTCTCTTTGTGCTTTTGGTAGATTCATACATATTAGACACACACATTTGGGTTTTAATCATAAAATTAATGTAGACAGCAACCAGAAATAAAGCTGACAAATCTAATTTCCCAAGTAACTCAATATCATCTCAGGATCTTAGAGGAGGAAAAAAAAAGTATGTCCAAGAGGTTTCAAGAATTTTACTATAGGGGCAAATTAAATAAAAATAAAAAATTAAAGCCACTGATCATGTTAATGCAAGAGCATGTCCCTAGTATCAAATTCCATTTTTTTACCATTCAGGAGAATGTGATGGTATTTTAAACATGAAATTACTTTTCATAGTGCTTCCAATCTCAGACCTTAGACCTTAGGGGGAAAAGCTATATAGATATACATCGCGGAAAAAAAAATCTAAAAATAGTTTTTAATGACCCAATACAATGCTGTGCAAACTCAATCTTCTAAAATCCTTCCTATTCCTCAGATTTAATCTAAATTTTTTTTCAAAGCAATTGACCTGTCCCAAGTATTGACAGAGAGAGAGGATTGCTGCAATGTAAGCAGAGAAATCTGTCAAGTGAACAGTGACAGATGGCCTGAGAGCTGCACTGATGTGGCAGGGGCACAGGTAGCTTTCATGTCTCACGACATAATGTCACAGACAGGCAAAGACAGCCCTGGACACACTAAACATTAAATAAACTTACAGATGAAAATACAGCTCAGGTCAGCAACTGGTTGTTCTGTCAGGAGGAGGTCAGGAAAGACAGAGAAACCCTGCAAGAATAATGCCATTTGCTAAACAGCAATCTGAACCCAAGCCTAGATCTACCRAGGCTTTTGTTTTTAACCTGGTTGTTGTAGTTTTCTGCTTCCATGTCCTCCTGGAGAAGAACATGGGACTGAGTCCACACAAACATCCATGCTTCTAATTTTCAGGCTGTGATGATGATTTGTCAGGCGCAGCACTAATCCTGACTCTAGCATCTGTTTTGCCCTTGCCCTGTAGTGATGGAATTGTGGTTCTGGAGACAGGCAAAAGCTGCTCCTCAGTGTCTCAGTTCTGCTTTGCTTGAGAAACTGGTAAAAGTGTATCTCGTAAAATCTTCCAAGGCCAAAATGCAGCTTTGTTTATGGACAATGTTGTTCTCAAACAGGTGAATTGCAAAAGCAGCCATATGAGACCAAATCTCTATCCAGCCCAGAACCTATTCCAAGCAGCGACTTCCAGAGCTGATGTCCTTGTATTTATTAGCCCCCAATAAATTTTTCTTCTATTAATTTGTTCCATTAACTTGTTTATTAATTTCTCTTGGGAACTAATGCAAACTTTTAGCATTTTCTATACCACAGAGAATGAGTTCCACAGCAAGACTGTTTAGTGTGTCCTTTGGTTTTGAATCAGGCCTGTAATAGTTTCATCTGATATTCTCTACTTGTAGAGTGAGCGTAGGAAAAGACTTTGAAATTGTTTGATTTACCTAATTCTGGCAAAATGGCTGGTCATTGAACTGTTGTTGAAATTCACTCTCCAGCTCAGCCTTGCAGCTTGGCAGTGTGTGGCACTGCTTGGCAAAAGCAAAGGTCCCAAGCTCAGTCCTCTTGTGCACTCATTGAAGAGAGGCTTGAGGCTTCCCGATATCGTGCTGCTGGAAGGAGTGGGCAATGATCCCACCTTCATTAGCTAAGTAGATCTGAGGATTAACAGATATGGCCTGGAAGTGAATTTTGCAGCTGGTACCTCAGCTGTCCACAGACTTCAGTCACTTCCAGAGAGAAGCAGCTTCTGCTTGACCCAGGTCATAGCTAGTAATTATTATACTTTTAACATCAGCACATATGCACCAGCTATGACTCCTCTCTGTAATAAGGTGATAAGGAGGACATGCATCCATCAGCAGTGTCATCCCACACTAATGGCAAACTGATCAATGAATGTGATTTTAATGGCAAGGCTCATCATAACTAGACATGATGAACCAATGTAAGCAGTTATCCAGAGCTAGCAGTGCTAACTCTGGTGCCAAGTTACTGCTTCTGAGTAGATTAGTCATAACCCAGTCATTATCAAAACACTTGTTTGAATTGGTCCCCAAGTATATGACAGCTTAACTGTCTCCTTCCTCAAAATACCAATATACAATCATCAACTGTGAAGGAAAAAAAAAAAAAAAAAAAAAAAAAAAACACTCTGTAAGGGTTCAGTTCACTCACATATAAGGGCCAGACCTTAGTCTCCAGAGAAGTTGGTATCCTCCTCCATTGTCCTCAATGGAGAAGAAAGTATTGCAGGTCAATGAGGAAAATCAAAAGATGGGGCTAACTGTGGCAGAACCTCCTGGAAGCTCTTCCTAGGGCCACAGAGTCCTCTAAAAATATCTTCTCAACATGGTGATCACCAAAGTCCTCAGCTCTCTTCTGAAAAAGCTTCGAGTCTGACACAGGAAAACTAAGGTGTGCAACAACAGCAGGACTGGAGCACTGAGCTAGAGCTTGTTTACAGTCTTGCAGTCTTACAGTCTGCTTGTTACAGCAGCCCAGCTCAGAAATGTGTGCACTGAGCAGCTTGTCCTGCCTAAACCAAGGTGGAAGATCAACACAGGTATGTTCTGGTACATGATCTAGGTGTCTATGTTTCCTGTATAGTGAGTGGAAAAGCAAGTCACACTAACATAGCCAATACAGCTGAGAGAATGCAGAGCTACGCAGCTATGCAGATGTAGGTGTCTACTTTAAGCAGAGCATTCCTATAACGTAGCCTGTTGAGTAGCTCAGCAGACTCCACCGACCAGYTTTTCACTGAGTGCAGTGGCAGCTTAGTAATCATCACTGAGTGGGATGCAACCAACATGGCCGTACTTGCTTTACAGAGCCAAGGTGGAACTTCAGAACCAGGATTCCCATTTAATTCTACAGTCTATGCAAATATTATTTTAATCTATAGCGACAAAGTGCATGAGCTTCTTGTAATGTTTGGCCTGTGAGCCTTGATGACTTTTCAATCACTTCTTCRGTTATAAAGTATTGCTCTGAGATGTGCATGAAGATACTTGGGCAAAACATGCAAAACTTACATGCAACACATGCAAAACTTCTAAGAACATTGTAAAAGCTTTAATTTCTAAGTTGAATTTATGCAAGTGCATGTTAATGATTTGGCATCTTAAAGGGGTTATTTTGAGTGCTATCTTTAACTTCATTACTATTAAATTATTCCAAAGAGATGCTGGCAGCTTGTGGTCTACTGCTTTGAACCGATTTAAAAGCTCATATGTAGAGCTTGTGTTAGTTCACAATCAAGGACATTTCAACGGCGGGAATTATTCAGACTTTGAGAACTCTTAGAGGTGTTTACCTTATTTGCTCAGGGTTGATCCTTGTTCTATCTGTTTTTGCGCATAGATTAAATTGGCAATCAAAACTTGAACAGGTGTAAATCCATCACAAAGACCTAAATCATGTGATGATAAAACAAACCAACATAGCCTATATTTTGCCAGTAATTACTGAAGACTGTACCTCTCAGTTTCTTCTTTTGCCACATACACCTAGTAAAGCTATAAAACCTCTAGAAATCAAGTTTAATTTGAAGAGCCAATCCCATATAGTTTCCACTCCTTCAGAAGACAATAGAAAACAGCATCTTGAGAGAAATTTTCACCTTCAATAATTTGACAATGCTCCATAAGGTTAAGGTGCATGCAGCCCAAATCTCAGGACCATTTTCCATTTCCCTTACAGGAATAATATAAAAAGACAAAATCAGAGAATATTGGGCTTTAATTTAATCCTTTACATGATCCTAATACTGGCTGTAGGGGCTACTGGTACTGGGAGTTTCTGACTGTGGAAAGTTCAGGGAATATAGCCATTCCATACAAACTCCCCCTAAAAATTCTCTTCTTCCTTAGCTGAATGCTGCATTGAATCACTGCAGAGGAAAAGGAAATAAGGACAGCTAGAAGTAAAATTAGATTCATCCATAGGCTAGTGTAGTCAAAGTCTTTTAGTTACTGACCAAGAGATCAATGACTTCTCTATTAGCAATATAATTGCCTCATGCTACAATGCCTTTAGAGACTGGGCTAAAGTAAACATCTTAAAAAGTGAACTTTTTGTCCCTGTGAGGTATACTAATAATTAGAGGGGGGGAGTGTAAGAGAATTTTGGAGGTAAAGAGAAATGTAAAGAGCAATTCTGAGACTTACATGAGCACTTTCTTTTCCCGTCATACGTTTTCACCTCTCCTGAGGTTCTGCTAAGCACTTTAAAGTTATTGTGGGATAGGGGACAATTGGTATTACCACTATAAAAGCTTCCCCTCAGTCATCCACAGCATGAATCAGAAGTATGAATTGCTGTGCCTAAGTAGGAGAGGTAAGAAATAGACTGTTCCCACTGGAAAGATAAGTGACTAGAAATGAGTCCAAAAATTTGTGTTTAGGAGTCTCAAAGCTGGAATACTGCTACAGCAGATTACCAGGGAAACCAGCAATGTGTAGGAACCAGAGCCTAAACATTGGACTGTGTTTGCTTGGCATATATATAGGAGAGAGATGCAATGCATATAAAGGGCTTGGATTTACTTCACTGCACATCTCAGTAAAGAGCTACTTTCCACTAAATCACTGCAGAATATCATTTCTCAGCAGTTCAAATTTTGATTTCTCAAAAGTAGTGTGCTACTGTGTACATCTAATGACTCTGACTTAGAGCAATCAGCACCTTCATCTTGCCTACCTGAACCCACCAGTATGGGGAAAGAGGGAGAAAAGAAGCCTCTGTGCCATTTCCTCTTACCCCTTAATCTCAGTGACACAGGGCCCTCTATATGTCTACTTCTGTGCAGTGACAGATCTGAAATGTCCACCCATGCTATATTTCCTCTTTTGAAAACTACTGTTTATGCTCCAACCGGCAATTATAGCAACAGTCTCCCCTTGCCATCTTTCCTCTCCATCTTTCTACTCTTAGACAGCAGAGAGTAACTTGTTACTTATAATTTCATTTTTAATCCCTGCTACACCTTCTGGGTTTTGATTCTTCATATGGCATTCAGTACCACCTTCAGGGTTTTTTCCCCTATGCTCACAAGCACTGAAAACATATGTCAGAGAGGGGTCTTAGAAACGCCAAGGAACTTGAGATGGCCAAGCTGAAATGTGTGTATGCATGTGTACGCATGTACACATGTGTCTTCTCTGCAAAGTCTACTATCAATGCAGAATTTGCCCTAACTCCGAGAAGCTCACTTCTGAACCTCTTCTACACTCATGCACGGGTGAACGCACTCTCTCTTATACAAACTCATGCTCTTCCACAYTGGTATTATATATTCTCGCTCTCCTTCACAGCTCTCTTTGCCTCCGAGCTAAATTACTCCACTGTAATCACCATCAGCAATTTTCACCCTTTGCTGCTCTTTCAAGAAGTTTATGCTGTGTTGCAGTCACAATGTTGGATTCTCTTCTGAGGTATTTCCAGGTGTTATAGGGCAGCATTGTTTCTCATGACACCTCCACTACTTAGGGCATCGACCGCAGTGAACGAGGTTGCACYTTCATGTTGATTGCTTCCTGAAGTGCTTTGGGGATCACATGGGTCCCACGATGAGGCCTCTGCCTAGCWGCCAAGAACATTCATCTTAGCTTGTGTGTGGTGCATACTGTCATCTTGTAGGAAGGAGGTTAGTTTGTTCAGAGGCTGAAGTGCTGTCCTAGGAGCTGCAGGCAATCTCAGATCATGGTGCTGCCACTAAGAGAACAGTTAGATGTCTTTTCGTGACATCTGCTAAGGTGTGCATCACCACCCGACTGCTTGTTAACACCCTCACAGTTAGTGGTGAGTGGCGTGGTGACAAGGTGAACAGTCTGTGGCTATTTCAGTGTGCAGCCAGTCAGGTTGTCTTAGATCCAGGCAGATCCTCATGGGGGCATTGCTTTACGCCCAGATCAGAGATGTGAGAGGCTCTGTGACCTGCTTTCCTTCAAAGCTTGAAAGAAAGTGAGAAGGTCCCAGCTGAAGGCATGACTTGAGTTCTTGATTGATTTTCACAGATGGCCATGAGAAAAAGTCATCTAACTCTCTGTCATTTCAGCTTCTCAGCTACACCACAACAGGATTTTCTACCACATGGAGAAATTTTAAGGATGAGCACATGAAGACTGTGGGAACTATCCTTCTAGGGTAATGAGAAACATATTAAGTGCCCAAGAAATTTTTTATTTTTAATATATGAGAATAAAAAAACCACTTAAGGTAAAATTCTTACATTCAGGGTGGAAAAAATGTGTTACAAGGCTTACAGATTAATTGTCTGTGGAGTTCTGAGATGCTGCAGAACCATTTGGTGCTATAATTACATTGTGGTCTGTATAGTTTGATGAGCTGAACCAGCCCTGGAAGACAAAATTGATTTTTAAGTYAGTCTTTTAGACTTGTTCTTTGTACATCACAAAATACAAACAAATGAATGCATATGAGTGGGCTTAAAGGGGAAAGAGTGCTGTGGCTTGACTAAGTAGATGAGTCTCTATTCCACATTAAAATAGTGGGTGCTTCATATTGATTATTCCCAGGCAATACCTTTTACAGTTACATCTGTGAGGCTGGGCCTGAGCACTGAGATGGTGAAAGATGGATGAGTAAGGATAAATCCTTTCTCACCTAGAGTATGTCAAAGAAACAGGAATTTAGGGAAACTAAAGCCCTCAAAAATCTAGATTAATATCTGCTGATCTCCCTGAAAAAAGTTTCCAGTGATGAAACCTGCCCCCCAGCCCACCCCAAGTGAAAAGCTTGTGCTAAGAACAGCTTTCTGCTCATGAGAAATGCTGATTCTATGGGAAGTGAAGAGAACCTTTACTCAGCTCTTCTGATCTCCTGAGTAAATATTTATTTATTTTCTGTATAAAATTGCAAAGTTTCTTGGGAATATAGATAATGCAGCAGGAAAAAAAGTAATTACTATAATTTTGCCTGAGCTTTTGGAAAATAATCTATCTGATAAGAACCCCATTTATATTTTGTGAATTGYACAGCTCAGCATATGAGCATCTTAACTAAATGCATGCAGTCCCTATTTATCAAATACTACCTTTCTCAGGCTAACAAAACTACTTGTCCTGTCYTTTTTACTTTTCAAAGTCCATGTGATTAAGATGTCCATGACATTAAGTGCGCCTAGCATCTGTTCCTTGGGAAATGGCACAGTCACTCAGGGATGCTCCCTTCAGGTTAGCAGTGCCTTCCTCAGCCTAGAAGGGCAATCAGGGACCAAGTAGTTGCCCATTTCTGTATTATGTTTTGAAAATCCAAAGCAGGTCCAAAACTCTCCCTACTCTGGGTACAGGACAGGACAAGCATCAAGCCAGCATTTTTCCTTCTTCTTCCTAGAGGTGTTTTCTAGCAGAGGGAAAAATTTGTCCTTCTGCTTTTCTAGGAATAAACAGGTAGACTCTGAAAGAAAACCTCATGAATTTCCTACACTACAGCTGACATCAAATAAAACATTCTCTAGCAAGTGAAGTGACAGATGGCAGGAAACAGGAGAGTAAGAATGGTCCTAGCATTCAACCCTGCCAGGTCACCTGAGGACAGTAGTTTCCATCAGCATGAATGAGGATGGAAGATACTCAGAACCTTGCATGACAAGGCCCAAAATGAGAACATCCTTTCTCATCAAAATTGTGCWGCCTTCCTCTCTCCCAAAAGGCATGTTAATTTGTTAGAACTTGCTATCCTTGCCAATTGTTTCCAACTGAGTTCTTTTGACCTCCCTTCCCACCATTTGATGGGAGAGCACTTGCTRGCTAAGAGCTTCAGGAGGTTCCAAAGGCAGCACATGGGAATTGCTGTTGGCCTATACCACGTTTTTCTTCCAAGAAAAGAGCTATTGGGGCAGGTATTGTGCAGAGCCAGCTGGCTACCTTCTCCCAGCACCTCCTTTCGACCCCATGGCACTGTAGTGGTTCCTAAGTCAGAGGTGCAATGGGATGAGGTAAAGGACCATCTCACCTTGGTCCAGCACCTTTTGCCAGAAGCAAAGCCTAGGAAGATGCCAAGYAGGAGCACCTCCACTGCAGCTTGCTGCTTCCCTCACATGTGAGTTCAGGGTATACCGGGATGTCTGTCTCGCACACTCTCTGAGTGCAGGAATTAAAGAGGCAGGAGGCCATCTGCATAGTCTAGAAGTATTTGTCTCTCGCCCTCTCCTTTTATTGTTTTTGTTTGTTTGTTTGTTTGTTTGTTTTGTTTTTTTTGAGGAATTTGTAATTCTGTAACATCATCAAATACTTTCTCTTTAAAAACATCTTATTTCCTCTGCAGAAGAATATACAAAATATTTCTAAGGCATCAGACTGGTTACACAGCCTTTTTCACTCTATCTATATGCCAAGCAATGCAAAGCATTTCACAGCAGTAAAAATTATAAAGTAGCATACAAGGTAATGTAAGGAAAGCTGCTGTAGAAAGACGCTGCACAGCGTGAGTGGGAGAGGGAAGGAGGAGTCAGCCAAGAGACCAACAACTGAAGGGAAAATAAATTAAGAGTCATAAAACAAACTGCCATTCAAAACTCCCYTTCCACAGTGAGGCCATTACTGTGGTTTCCGACAGCTTTACAAAATGAGAATAATTTGGGAATAGTCCTGAGGATACATTCGGCTTCTGTCCTGTGGCACGCAGGACTTGTCAGAGCTCTTCCATACCCGTGCTCTGAAATCCAGCCGAGCACTGCAATAGGGCATCCATAAAGATAATGAGAACAGCCGTAGTTAGAGCAAATGAATGAAGAAAAAAGGGGATATAAAGTCTGGCTTGCACAGCAAAGCCTTTTGCCAACGAGCATCTCACTGGAAGCCYGCTGCCTGGTTCTTCCTTGCCTGCTGTGCAGCTGTCGGATACGTGTGTGCCACCATCAAAAAGAGGGAYGGGCAGGACCACGAGCTTAAATTGGTGGGACGCCTGTCCTGAGAGCTCTCTGCACTTCTGCATTCAGGAGCCCCAAACGAATGTGCCGGTGTCCAAGAGTTCCCACCTAACTCAGATGAGGCATAAAAAGACAAAGTTATAAGAAGCGGACCTATGTGGAATAGTGTTGCGACGGCACAGGGCACCCTTGTATATGCTGAGGGCAGTGAGCCTTAAAGAATAAATGCAGAACTGGTCAGTAAAACTCCTAACAAGTAGCAGAAAACGCACACACCCCAGACTACGTTTTTTATTGTCTACTTGCAGATATAGAAGAAAATAAAGCTGGCTTAGGCACCCCACCTTTTACCAGTAACTATCTGCTTCAACATATCCATTTTCTTTCTTCACAAAGAACTCATGTTTGCAACTCTCAGCATTGCACTACAGTATAACGCCATAAAAAATGTGCTTTTTGTGATTTTTCTTTTCATCTTGGTTGCGCTTGCATGTAAACAAACATACACCCAAAGTACTGATAATTTTGTGTGAAGAAACTGTCAGTGCAGAATATAAATTATACATGCCATTAAGTGTTTCTGAAACAAAAAGAGCCTTTATTTGCCTACTGACCCATTACCCAAGTCTTAGAACAGCTCTTGAGACAATAAGCAAACAAAACATTATGTATATCTCTCATCAAAACTCATTTCTTTCAGTTAGCTTTGCACTGTGAATTTCTCCTTTGGCATGCTCAGCAAAGCAAAAAAAGAAGAAAAAAGAAAAGAAAAAAAGAAAAAAAGATATGCATAATAAAAGCTAGATAATCTTCTTCCTCCCYTAGAAAAATATCTCTCCAGAAACAATTTTTTCTCTTTGTGCTGTTTACTTTTTGTACCCTCTCTTCTACTTCTCACCCTCCCTACCTGTTGCTGTTCTGTCAGCTAGCCATCTTAGTTGGATTATAAACAATTACTCGCTTTTGTCCGAAAATACTGTGTATGCCAGCAGTCCTGTGGAAATAATAATCTGCTTACTGCCTCATCAGCAACAATGCCAGATACAACTTSAGTTCAAAAATTAAATGGTTAGTGGAAATAGATATGCAAAACACAGTGGTACTTRGGAAAAAAATGAAGGCACACCTGTCTCGTGTGCAGAGGTGAGAAACACCTGAATTTTTAACCCTGACTAGATCTGTTGTGCTGCATGACATTTCCAGAACAGCACTTGGGATCAGTGGAAGCTACGGGCATGCTTCCCCRTGCATACAGTTAACACATCTGCCCRTGGATATGACACATKTGCGCAGCCAGMCACTGACGCAGCCTTAYRCCATGCTTGCTTGTGCCACTGCAGCGCGTGACTGTGCAGGGTGCCAAGAYGTAGAAGGGAAACACTACATCACTGAATCCAATGGTTCTTTTGAACACTTTTTACCCTCTCTGTGTCAAGTCACAGAAAAGTTAGGCATACTTTTCCTCCCCATGTGTCCCTAATAGTAGGGTATTCCCGAGCAATCAAGATCCTCATTCATACTCTTAGCATTTCTCTGACAGGTTAAAATAAAAAATCACTTAGATTTTGAAGCAGATAGCACACAAATTCAGATGCTGTAGCCAGCTTTGATGCCTCTGCTGAAGCTATCAACAAGATGATAATGTGCTTGATTTTAAGTGTGCAAAAAATTAGAAGCTGTTTGTGCTTGCAGTGGAGTCGAACCAGGTGGGGCCTGTTGTGAAATGTGCTGAGCCTACCTCGTGGCACGCACACCAGCCACTGGACTACAAATTGCTAGATTTTGCCATTGCTGGTTAACTAAAGCTAATTTCACAAAATTAGTTTGTGTTGCCACAACCGCGTACTCTGCAAATGCATATTATGTGTAGCAGAACCACAACCTTCTTGAAGAGCCCCTTCATATACGGTGGGTTAAGCAGGGCTTCCCCATAGGTCCATGCCAAACAGAGAGATGCCCTTGTGTTGTGCAGATAAGAAATGCAAACGAGAGGCAAAATTTACCTACAGTGGAGAGGTTTAGTTTTTGATTCTTGTTTCCAAGGTTGTTGCTGTGTTGTAAGCAACCAGTTGCTGGAGTGGAGAACAAAACCAAGGAGTTTCCACCCATCTCCTCAAGTGCCTAACTGTGACGCTCATATTGCTTGCCCAACCACAAAATAATCCATATTCTGTGGGACCTTACAAAGAAATGCAAGAGCTGGGTTTGAGTCCCTCTCCAACAGAAGTGAGCTACATGCAGAAAGCTCAAGGTGACACTTCCAGTTGTTTTGCTGATGATACCAAGCTGGGAGGAGTGGCTGAGACACCTGAGGGCTGTGCTGCCATACAGAGAGACCTGGACAGGCTGGAGAGTTGGGTAGAGAGGAACCTCCTGAGGTTCAACAAGGGCAAGTGCAGGGTCCTGCACCTAGGGAAAAATAACCCTACGCACCAGTACAAGCTGGGGGCTGGCCTGATGGAGAGCAGCTCTGCAGAGAAGGACCTTGGAGTGCTGGTGGATGACAAGTTGACCATGAGCCACCAATGTGCCCTTGTGGCCAGGAAGGCCAATGGTCTCCTGAGGTGCATTAGGAAGAGTGTCGCCAGCAGGTGGAGGGAGGTGATCCTGCCCCTCTACTCAGCCCTGGGGAGGCCTCATCTCRAGTGCTGTGTCCAGTTCTGGGTTCCCCAGTACGAGAGAGACATGGAGCTACTGGAGAGAGTCCAGCGTAGGGCTACAAGGATGATCAGAGGGCTGGAGCACCTGCCCTGTGAGGAACGGCTGTGAGAGCTGGGCCTCTTCAGCCTGGGGAAGAGAAGACTGAGGGGGGGNGGTTCAACAAGGGCAAGTGCAGGGTCCTGCACCTAGGGAGAAATAACCATAGGCACCAGTACAAGCTGGGGGCTGGCCTGATGGAGAGCAGCTCTGCAGAGAAGGACCTGGGAGTGCTGGTGGATGACAGATTGACCATGAGCCAGCAATGTGCCCTTGTGGCCAGGAAGGCCAATGGTCTCCTGGGGTGCGTTGGGAAGAATGTTGCCAGCAGGTGGAGGGAGGTGATCCTGCCCCTCTCCTCAGCCCTGGGGAGGCCTCATCTCAAGTGCTGTGTCCAGTTCTGGGTTCCCCAGTACGAGAGAGACATGGAGCTACTGGAGAGAGTCCAGCGTAGGGCTACAAGGATGATCAGAGGGCTGGAGCACCTGCCCTGTGAGGAACGGCTGTGAGAGCTGGGCCTCTTCAGCCTGGGGAAGAGAAGACTGAGGGGGGATCTGATCAATGTGTACAAGTACCTGAAGGGAGGGTGTCAAGGGGATGGGGACAAACTCTTTTCAGTTGTCCCGTGTGACAGGATAAGAGGGGGCAGAAATTGAAGCACAGGCAGTTCCGCCTGACCGTGAGGGGGAATTTCTTCCCTGTGAGAGTGACGGAGCACTGGCACAGGTTGCCCAGAGAGGTTGTGGAGTCTCCTTCTCTGGAGATCTTSAAGGCCCGCCTGGATGCAACCCTGTCTACCATGCTCTAGGTGACCCTGCTTGAGCAGGGAGGTTGGACTAGATGATCTCCAGAGGTCCCTTCCAACCTTACTGATTCTGTGATTCTATGATTCTGTGAACTGGRCTTACATCTGCCAAAACATTTTGCATGGCACCAGCAGTGGGCAGCAGGTAATTTCAGAGCACGTCTACCAGTGGAGCTCCTTAGTATCAAAAAACACTTAACTTAGGGATGCTATCAGAGGCTGGCCAGGAACTTACAGGCCTACAGTGGTATTTCTAAAGGAATTTCTCTTCCCTCACAGACAGCAGAGCAAAGAGAATTGTCAAATCACTTACGGATGAGGAAATATGACCATAGATTCTAGGTCATTTGTGGGGGAAAAAGGGGAAGGTTATTGGGCACCCCTCCCTTTTCCTGCTGAGAGGTTGGGGCACTGGTGCTAATCTGTTAAGCTCTGCCAGGGTGGAGATGATTTTGGCTGCAAGTGTATGCACAGCATGTACATCTTGTGGGAACAGACCTTTGCTCACACTTAAGCCAGCAGTAGCTTCCTGARATTTTAAACTTATTACATTAAAATTATTATAATGTCCTAGCGACCCACTTGTCCCTCCACTTGGGAGGGAACAGCTCTCCTCTCCCTTTGAGAGTGACAGAATCTGATCTTCTCTRGTAGATACTGATTTCATTTCTGACTTCCTTTAAACATTCACATGTCAGCAGATGCCTGTGGTCTTTTAATTAAGTAACAACRGGCTTTATTGTAATGACAGGTGACCTGAGAATATTAAAATACATACTCATAAAGGGTAAGTTGCAGTGTTTTGCCACCAAGAGTTTTATGGTATCTATTTCCAGAGAATAGCTTGGCTCCCACAGTCTTTACCAATACAGTCATACCTGCTTTCTATATGCCTAAAGCTGTGTTAAACACCTACTCACAGCTCCTCACGTAGGAGTTACTTGTGATACACAACATGAGTGACTTTCTCAAAGTCAGAGAAGGTGCAGATCAGGCCGATATTACTGGTTTGTGGTGCCACGATAACTCCACCTCCCTGAGCTTTCTTTCCAAAATATAAAATAATCTTTGCAAAGACAGTATATCTAGAAGCCTTGCCGCACTAGGTAATTACAAGTTTACAGCACAAACCTCCTCCTGTTTCTAATCCAAGAYTGGTTATAGTATTTCAGTCTCTGAAGATAAATCGCCACCCTTTTTACTTTTGTCTTTGGCTCGAGAAGTACAGTGTGTTTGTTAATTCAGAAAGCTACATTTTTCTCCCYAGTGCTCTGCCTCTCTAGATTCCTAAATCTTGCAAATAAAAAGCTACAGTTTTCTCCATCCGAACAGTTGTGTCAGAAAAGATAAGGAGGTTAAAATTCATAAGATAACTGTTTCATACCTGGAGCCTTGAAAAAACTGCAGGAAAGGATTTGGGGCGGCAGGGGAGAGAAAGCTCTGGAGAATGATATTTCCTAAAGATTCATCTTAGCGGTTGCAATTAGCTTCCTCAATACACTTTTGGATAAAAGTTATCAGATAAGAGATCAGGAGAGAGAACATGATTTAGCTCTAGCAAGTCTCGATTTACAATCTGTCTTCCCTCATCTGAGTTCATTTCGTGCAACTCCTGTGTCATGTTCCTCTCTTGCAGAGATGGAAGAAAGAGTTTAAGTCAAAATAGATAAGCGTAGAGCCTCCGGAGGCCAAAATGAAATGTCTGTTAATGGCATCTTTATGGCACTCCTAGGATATCTCCATATCCTACAGGGCTATTACGATGGGAATTTCATCAGCTTTACTCAAAAAGCTTTGGTGACATTCTGAAAAAAAAAAGAAAAGCATAATGCAGCAATTTAAAATACCTAAAACATTTGGTCTAAGTCTCCTGGATTTGAGCTCTGCCTGAGAAAAGTATGGGGTTGGGGGGAAGTGGATCAGGAGAGGAAGGAGGGAATTAGAAACAGCTCTTTCTCTTTTTGTCCCTTTTCCCACCACTCTCAGACTTTCAAGATCACTTGCGGATCATAAAGGAGGGTCCTCCTGTCTAAGAGGAGCCGCTACCAGGCTTCTCTGTGGAGAGGGCTGATTTTCATGACAGTATGTGGGAGACCTTTCCCTACYCACTAGTGATCATGATTCCAGGCCTGGATTAATAATGGGTGTTCATAATTTGCAACTCTTTAATTGCTTCCATTTCTAGTCATGTCTTTTTTTAGTCTTACTTCAGTTAATAAGTGCTCCATACATACTAAGTAATGAAAATGCACAATCAAGACCCACATGCCTCGCAACTGCTGTTTATACTTAAGGATTCAAAACTGGAAACAGGGGAGGTTAATGTTATTCTTAGGAGATAACACTCGTTGCTATGGTGAAGAAGTCCTCTGTCACTCACGCTGGGGAAGATGGTGCCTGCGTTAGGAATGCTTGACTGTATTTTTGCTTTGGAGATTAGCGGTAGTAATTATCCTAATGCAGGTACTAACCTGCCTTTTGCAGTACAGATTCTTCTGCAGATGTTTTGTACTGAAATAGGCTAGTTTCTACCTTCTTAGTGGGCTCAACAGCAGTAGCTTGGGCCTGAAGACAGCAATGGTCTTGTAACAATAAAGTACCAGACAACTTTTTTTTTTTTTTTTTTTTAAGTGTATATTACTGTTTGTTTCGTATTCTGGAGATCCTTTGGCTTTTTAAAATACATATAATTTCATTAGGCCTGATCTGCTGCTCACAACTTCATGATTTGCAGTTCCTACTAAAATTTATTCAGGCAATAATCCACAAGAAATTGGTTGTTTTCAGCAGTTTATGACTTGTTATTTAACATTTAACAGAACAGCAGTTTATTTTGGTAACAACCAATTCTGAGAGGTTTATTGCCATTGTAAACCATAATCAACTGTTTGTATCATTACTAGTTTTTCAAGATATAAAAATGGCCAGCTGCATTGGCATATAGCTGTTTAGCAGCTATAAACATTTGCATTGAAGACCATGTATGGGGTTATTTCACCGTAAAGGTCAAACGCATTTAGAGAAGTCACTCACTTCAGTGTATATTATTCAACAGATATTGGTAAAATCCAGTCCCAGGAAAATAATACTCAAGCAATTCTCACAAATTTTATTTTAATTATGGGCATGAAAAAGGAATCTGTAGGAGATAGACAATACAGAAGATTGCATTTTCTTTATTTTAGCATCAGGCCAGAAACTGAGGCTTGCTGCCTTTATAGATGTTTTAAGTGTTTTGCTGAATAATTTATTGTACTGTACTCACAAACAGTGTAATCAGCAAGGCTTCCCATTTGACTCTTAACGTCAGGCAAYTGGCTGTAGAATTTATAACTGCTATGTTTTTAAAAAAATCAAAATTCTTCAATTTTGGTTGGAATAGGTTTTAAATGAGAGCACACATYCTATAACAGTATATATGCTCTTCATTTCAAACCATATGGTGGGCCAAATCTTCACCAGAAATACGTGAGTAATTCACAGCGAATAATTCAAGTGATCAAATTAGCTCCTATTTCTGCTCTCAGAACATGTCTGCAAGACGACCACATTTTCCTTTGTTCTTTGTATTTCACCACTATTTCTTTTTACTTCACAGTTTTACAAGTAGTTACTGTGGGATATTTGAGATGAGATTAAGCACAGTCACTCTTCTATTGCTACTGTCTCAGTGGATATATGCATTAGCCCAACTCATGCAAATGTTCATTTAAGAATGAAAGAAAAATCTATTTACTCTAATAGCTGTGCCTGGCTGTAAGTTCTTTTTTCCAACTTGTTTGTGCTAGCCAAATTTTCACTAGGTGGGAGAGGAAAAAGAGATACCATAAGCCCATTTAAACCTTCAATCAGGTAAGTGTATTTTTTTTTTAATTATGTTTAGTAGTACTCATTCACCTCTTCTCTTCCTAGCTGATGGAATTTCTGGCAGAAAGTGTTAAMTCATTTTTTCCTCCAGTATTCAAACATTATGAAGCAAATTAACCCCTACCATAACTCCACTGAATCTGAGGACATTAGAGCAAAAATTACTTCAGCCCTATATTTCTTCTTTAAAGTGCTTGCATGCTCACACACAACTTTTACATAGTCAAGAATGACGATTGCCGGTATTCATTATTCGCATTCAAATGATGATACAGGAGACACTATAACTTTAATTCTCAGATAATTTTTCTGGGTTTACCCTCTCTAACTTGGAGTAGGTTATTAGGATTTTCAGATACATTCAGCTGTTGCCAGCTGGCTTAATTGGAAACCGAAGTTTATTGAGTCTCCTCAGAGCTACACAGCAGGCTGATGAAGGAAAAGAAATAGAAAAGACATCCCACCTGCTAGTGCAGTCCACCAAATCCAAATCAATCCCTTTTGAAGGGAGAACAGAAGTTCTCTTAAAAAAAAGAAGAAATCCACACAAATAAAGCACAACAAGCACTTATTTTTGCTTCCTTTGAAAACCCAGAAACAGTATATGACATGAAAGAAAGCGAAACAAAGTCCTTGGGGGGGAAAAACGCAAAAAAAAAAAAAAAAAAAAAAAAAAAAAAAAAAAAAAAAAAAAGAACGGCAGCAACGAGGATCAGGCAATCCTGCCTGCCAGTCACATGCATTAGCAAATTGCGGGTTACGGGAAAAAACTAAAAATGAAAGTTGAGTGTTTCATGAAGCAATCAAAGGGAGGTAGCCACCTTTTGTGGGGAGCTACCAGGCACGCGAGGTGATGAGCATTTAGGCCTGTTCAGTGGCTTTTCACTGAAAAGGGCACAGAGGTTGACAGAAAAGCTGCAGCTTCTTCCCTTTACTTACATCAGCGGAAGCGAAACTAGATCACCTTCAATCCAGAATCATTAGCCACCTCTGTGGATTGATACAGCTCAGGAAAATGTGAATCAGAGGGTAGCTTTTCCAGGTATGGACAATTTGTTTAATTGAAATGATGCCTTTGTGTTTTGTGAAATCATTTTCCCTTCAGATTTTGATGAAACACTGAGACATTCGAAAATTTGAAAGCAATTATTTCATATTCCTTGCTGAGTTTGGGGGAATTTCATAAACTCGTTGTCTTTTGTTCTCTTTTTTCCTCTTTCTTTCTTTCTTTTTTCTTTTTTGTTTTTTTTGTAAGTGGCTATGGCTACATTCAATGGGTTTCATCTCCTTCCGTCTGGAATCATGTTGGCTACTGGTTGTTGTCATTAACAGCTTTTTTGTCACTGTGTTTTCARCTTTTAAGTTGGCCTTTAAAAGACTATGCTTGCATGTTTATTAGGAACCACTGTATTAGGAGACTCATTTTCAGGACTGTCAGTCATCTGCTTGCAAGTTCTGCATCCTCATCTAGGGACATCCTGAAACCACAATTTCACCAGGCAGCAAGGACAGCTCGGCACTGTATTCTTTTTCTGTTTCCGTGTTATTCAGGGACAGGCTTTTGAAATAAGACTTTAACTATATGGAATCAAATTATGTGCCCTCCCCACCTCTGCTACCAATTCAACAAAAATCGAGCGTCTGCTGTTAAGCTTCAAGTCAACCTGAATAAACAGGTCAGCTTTTAAAAGCAGTGGCTGCTCAGCAGCTAACGCTGAAGTAGCATAAGCTAATTTATATTCTGTAGGGTCACTTAAACTCTCGAGTGTTAAGCTAAAGTGTCAGCCAGGTCCCTGTGGGGCAAGTCTCCACAGCTCTTGGAGCACTTTTTCTTAAGAGAAGAGTTTGGTTCCTCATTAGAATTCTCTTCATATTGTGGATTCCCTCCTTCCTTACAGAATTGGAAGAAGTAATTAGGAATAGTTATCACTGCTGACATTCAAAGCACTGYTAGAATTAAAACCCACTGAAACAAAAAGGAAGTTCTGTATCTATTGTATCAGATCCTGAAAATTCAGGCATTGTTACACAGACTCCCATAGGGTCACCTTTGAAGCTTTCCTTATCTCCAGCACCAGAAACTTGACTTGTGTTACAAAGCAGTGAGACTGGAGAATAACCGATGCTGTCTGAACTTCAGGGTTAGTGGCCTTTCTTTGTTCAGATTTTGTGGAAAGCTGTTTAAATGGGCAGAAATAGTCCAGGCAAATTTCTGTGTTTCAGAGGCTAATCCCTGCTGCTGCTTTTACTTCTGCAACCATACTTMCCTATTCAGAGGTTCTTCATTTGCTTTGGTTACTTGGCTTTTTTAAGGTGTTCTCTCCAGTTTTGTAACTTCAAAGTTTCAGGTGAGCATAACTAGATTTTGCTGAGATAGGAGCACACAGACAGGCACACATTGCTCAGGTAGGGGATTACACACTAGTGGTAAATCACTACCGTGTGCCTGACCTGAAGCACCCCAAGGATGTCAGTGTGTGATTGGCATAAGCAGATCTAAGATGCGCCACTGCCAAAGGCTGCTTTTCTCCAGTGCTTGTGCATTAACATCAATGGAAACCAGGGATGGTGTTGSTATGACAGTCACTAAATTATGGCCCCATCACTAGCGCTCACACAAGAGGCAACACGTGCAAGGTAAGCTGTGTGCTATTAAATTGGTATAAGCAGGTCATGATACTCCATCCATAGAAAATCTGATACAGATTTCCAGTCTTCTAGGAACAGGTCTACCATTTTTATTCTGATTTCAGACTCTGATAGAGTCAAAAGATTCTATGTTCATGTCCTTTAAACCATATCATTTTGCAGGGGGGAAGGAGGGAGGAAAAAAAAAGGATTGAATTCTCATCAGCTGGTACTGCTAACCTGCTTGCWACCTAAACTTCCTAACTAGTTCAAYATATGCAACTTCAGTGCTTAGAGCTGCAGTAGACAGAGATTCACAAGACTGAGGAAGAAAAAAAGGACCTAAAAGAAATCACATTCAGAGATTCCAGGCAGATTCCAACATCAAAATGGAAATGGATAAAGTGTCCAGAAGCTTCTGAGTGTTGCTGAAAAAGATYTATGGAGTCTACAGAAGTCTTCATTACAGTATAATCCTTCCTTACATTCCTCATAACTTTTTTCAAGCTACCTCCTCCATTCATAATTGTCTTTATATTGTCATTGACATTATGTTGTATTAAGTCAATCTCTAATATTAGGTGCAATTATGATATGTGACATTGAAATCATGCTTAATGTAAGATTCCACTTGAAGGAGTCACCTTAGATCTATGCCACTTTAAAGGCTATTTATTGCTTTTGTGATTGYGCTATCAAGTATTCTTTGTATACAAGTACCAAGGTACTAACAGCCAGATCCAAAATAGATAAAAGGAATAGCTGAATAACTTGAATTCCAATGTGTACAGTCAGGTAATTTGTGCTCTAGAAACCTCTCTACAGCTCCCTCACCTCAGCTTTGAAATGTACTGCAACTTTTTATTTATTTATTTTGCTTGTTTTTAACCTTAGTTTCCCCTAAACTCCGTTTTGCCTCCACTCAGTGGTAGAACTGAGGCCACTAGTGCTAACTGCCTCTATGTTCAACAGCTTTCAAGAAATTAAGAAATTAGATTAAGTTGTGAATGCTTTTGGACTGAAAACAGTTCTGGGCACATTCAACAATGGAAACACTTGCACCTATACTGTTGAGCCAAGTCAAGTGGAAATTAAGAGTTTAATTCACTTTGCCGAGTTAGCTCAGGAYTCTCAGTTTACCTTTTTTATTTCCATTCACACAAATTAGGCCACAGTCTAGTTGGCTTCATCTCAAACATCACTCCCACTGAAAAAAGTTTTGGAGCTCAGATTGTGCCACTTGTGACACTAACTTGTGCCTTCCGTCTTGTGCCATCTGTGAAGCCTGCAGCACCACCTTACTCATCAGTAGCAACACACACATGTACCTGACTGGCAATTAACTCCTCAGAGCCAGCTAATTCAGGGTTAAACCTACAATCACAGTACAGYTAACAGCAGAAAGCAAATTTAGAAGGAAAAAAAATCAACAAATATAGGATGTGACAAGTGCTTATTTACGTAGTCATTTTTCAGGAGTYGAGATGCACTTTAATACATAAATGCATTGTACCTTCAGTGAAACCTTCCTCCTGAATAGCTAATAAGTTACACTTAAGTGCTTTCACCGGTGAACTGACTTACTTTAGTTACTATGAAATCATTTTTATTATCCTTCTGTCCAAAAAAGTTGGAGATAGCTAAAATCATTTTGGTGCACCTCCTGCAAGTTTATGAAATATTGAAGATTGGAGGTAAAGTGGTTGCACTGAGAAAAAGATGGATAGGAAGCACAGTTTCACTATTACTCAGAAGATTGCTTGAAGGGAAGGCAGGAGTCCCAGAAACATCTGCAGAATTGTATTCTTAAGGAAGAGGGTGGAGGAAAAGACCTAAACTGACTCACTATAGAACAAAATACTTAATTGTGTAATATCAGCATATGGAAATTCCAATTGAGCATGTAAGCAACTTGCAGATGATGTTCCATGGCACAGCACTTGGCTTTTAAGCTTATTCTCTCAGGTGTTTAAGGCCRCTGTTGAAATGATATCTATGTACTGTTGACAGCAATGTTGTCTGGTGGTCAGATAATATACTAAGACCAGGGGAAATATCAAAAATAAAAGCTTGTAAAGGGCTTTTGTTTTTCAAATGGGAATCCCACTGCTTCTTCCCCAGCTGTGACTAAAGAACATCTAACTCAGAATCTTGTATCTGTCTATTTAATTCAGGAAACCTGAACTGCTGTCAGTAACCTAAGCACTTGGATCTTTAAACCTCTCTTAGTTGATCAATTTGTCCCCTATAGCAATTTATACTGCAGTAATTCCCACTGACACCAGAGAGGGAAGCACTAAACAATTACAAGTTGGCCTGCTACTGAACTCCGCTAACTAGAYGCCCAGGATTCGAGGGGATATTTCTGTCTGTTTAGCACACTGGTAGTTTTACCAGCCAAATTGTCTTGCTCTCATCCCAGTGGAGTCAGGAAGCTTCCCACTACTGGATGTCAAGAACAAAGGACTTGAGCTGACCAGTGACACCCAGACTGAATTCACAGTCCTATGGAGCACTGCCTCTATGCCACCATCATGCAACTGTATTGAATTATCAAGCTTCAGTTCCTCTGCAGCTCTCCAAACATTTGAGGATATTTTAACTGTGGTTGTAAGTTCAGCTGAGGCCACAAACACTGTACTTCATAAAAAGGACGCATTATAGAATGCAAAACAACTATTACAAGATATGTCCCAGATAGGACTGTACTGCTATTCTACCTCTACCATCTGTCTTTYTCACTGGACTTCATAGGATAGGATAATTCAGGTCAGGAAGGACCTCAGGAGGTCTCGAGGCCAACCTTCTGCTCAAAGCAGGGTCAGCTGTGGGGTTAGACCAGGTTGCTTGGGACTTTATCCAGCTGGACCTTGAAAACCACCAAGGATGGAGACTGCGCAACCTCTCTGGGCAACCAGTATCACTGCTGCGCTGTCCTCATGGGGAAAAAGCTTTTTCCTTATGTCAAATGTGAACTTATTTCAGTCTTTTCCCCTTGCCTCCCATCCTCTCGCCATGAATCCCTGCAAAAAGCCTGGCTAYACTTTCTCTTGTAGGTGCTGGGGGGGCTGCTCTGAGTACCCTCAAAGCTATCTCTTCTCCAGGCTGAACAAGCCCAGSTACCTCAGCCTCTCCCGCCACAGGGGTGTGTGCATTAACTCTAGGTTTATTGCAAGCAAGTTTATTGAAGATGGTAATACAGCGTAGTCATAGAAAGCAAATCTTACTGAACATTTATTATTGCCCAAGTCTTGGTTTCTTGCCTCTCCAATCAGAGAGGTTTCTTGTCAGAGGTTCTCTTAACTCCTGGAGAGTAAACTTGAGACGAGTCCCAGCTCAAGGGGAGATTCTCTGCCACGCAGCTGCTGCTATGCAGGAGAATTCAATGGGCTCTAGACTGCAGCGCTGTTTATGGGCACTGAGTTTGACTTATGGTCACATGACATTTGGTGTGTAAATACACCTTTTTTTGCTCTCCTCATGCCTGTTCCTGGCCTCACCAGTTGCAGCCAGGATCATCAGCACTGGGTATTGTCAGCTATTTGTGGGATAAGGGGCAGGCGGACTTGCTGAGGCCACATCTCCTCACAAGGAAAGCACTTCAGCTCCCACCACCCTGATGGTCCTGACTGAACCCCCGCCAGCTTGCCAGTATCTTTCCTGTGCTGGGGGTCCCAAAACCAGACATAGGATCTAGATGTGGTCTAACAAGAGCTGAGAAGAAGGAGATAGTCCTGTCCCTCGACCTTCTGGTTAACACAGCCTGGGAGGCTCTTGGCTGCCTTTGCTGCTGGGAATGCTGCCGGCTCACGTTCTTGCTGTCTTCCAAGTCCCCTTCAGCAGAGCTGCTCCCCAGCCCCTATCATTGCAGGGTTTCTTCCCTCACTGGTGCTGGGCTCTGCCTTGTCCCAGATGAATTTCATAGAGTTCCTGTYGGCCCATTTCTCCAGTCAGTCCAGGTGCCACTAAACATCAGTGCTACCCTTGACCACATTTACTGGTTCCTACAGTTTGGTGTCATCTGCAAACTTTATGAAAGTGCACTCGGTCTCCTCCTCCCAGTCACAGATAGATCTTAAACAGGATAGTCCCAGAGTAGAACCCTGCAGTATTCCACTTACTACCAGCCTCCTTTAGCACAGTCCCTTAACCTTATGATCCTGATCATCCAGGCAACATTTAATCAAGCTGTCTAATGAATTTTATCTAGATTTTCTTTCATTACATCGCATTCCTTGCACTGGTCACAATCTCTACTATTCTTCGCAATATAAACTGTACATTCATGCACCAGAATGTGAGAAATATCCAAGGCATCAACATCAACTCCATTGGTCAAGAGAAATTACTACATGCAGAACCAGGCTTTGTACAATGTTTAAATAATACAACCATTTTGGAGAGGAACTCCAAACTTCCACTAACTTCCTTCTAACTTCCACTGTTAGAACTAGAGTTTATTACATGTAATAGCTGCTATATTAAAAAAAAAAAAAAAAAAAAAAAAAGGAAACTCTCCGTATGAGTTAGTATATAAATAAGGAAACTATAATAGCACAGCAGGGGTGTTTTACTGTCATACGAAGCTGTACAGCAATTATTCCACATACCATTACTAATTCTTAAAATCTTTGTTATTTCCTATTTCCTAGTGTTAAAGGAAGCAAGTTCATTGCTACCTTGGCTAATAATTTTACTTATCCATAGCAGAGGTGTTTTTCACCCTGTAGTTCACAGATCACTGACAGTAAGACAACCAATAATGATCTGAAACCTCTTCTTCTTATTCAGAGTCCTGAGCAAGTGAACAAAATAAAATAAAATACAAAATTAATACAAAAGAGTATTTTAAATGTAGATGAAATTTTAAATSATTTACAAATAGAAAACTTTACTGAGTAAAGTTTACCTTGCAAAAGGTAGCCCTCACTTCCCTCCCCTGCCCTCAAGGAAATTTGAGATGTCCCTCATTTAAAAAAGTTTGGAAAAATGCATCTATAAAGGTATAGGTTTGTGCAAGCACAGGAGGTCGATACCAATGCTTGCTATTTCTATAAAATACACATAAATATTTGCAGTTCATAACTATGCCATATACATCCATATCAGTGAAAAATTGAGCATAAAGAGACTGAATAAACAGCATAAGTAGGTCGAGTTTTCAGTAGCAGGCTTCCTGCTAAATTAATCCCAATAGTTAAATGGACATTTGCAAATTTGTTATTATTTTTTCCTATCTTTGAAAGGGTGAGACACATGCAAGAAATGGCATGTACTCATCAAAAGAGTTTTTTTCTCTTAAGTTCTAATGATGAGATGGAAAATTGATATTGACTCAAAAATGCAAGAAAAAAATTATTAAAAATGTGAATTCCACTACATATGAAAGATTCCTTATAGCATCTTGAGGAGTCGCATGTATGTATATACACATACATTTTACATGTACTCACACACACACTCCATTCCTTAACAGCAATAGCTGAAACGACAAAGCTCAGCAGTCTGAAGATTGTGCTAACATCATTGGTGATACTAATTCACAGACAAGTAAGTCTTAGTAAGCTACATGCCTAAAGCTGCTGTCGATGACCCGAGAACAACATTAATTTTATCTCCATTCAAACTAAAAGTGCTGAAGTCTGTAGCTGGCACTTCAGTGTCAGTCTACTGTGCTGCTTAGACAGACTGACGGGCAGAAACTCTTAGAATAGTATGAATTAAAGAAAAGATTACCTATAGAAAACAATGATCTTAAAGAAATTATTGGTGATTTTGATCATGATCTTTCTGGTAAGTTATTTTAATACCATTTAATGTTTTAAATTGTCTGAAAAGTGGGGACTGGAGGTTAATCCTTTGGCCCTTGATCTTATAGGCCTTACAAATCTCCCACTCTACAGAAAGACACAAGTTCAGTAAGAAGTGTGGAAGTGCTGTCCCCTCCTCATCCCTGTTTAACCTCCGACCTCCTCAGGGCTCTGTGACAGGGATAAGGATTTTCATACCAAAGCTGAAGAGGTATTGAACACGAGCATGTATCAGGCACAGCATGAGCATAGCTACTGGACCAAGGTTTTCAGTGAACTTGGATACTGGACACCAATTTGTTGATTTAAGGGTGGTTAAAGTGTTAAACTGAATAAAGACATGGCAAAAAGGAAGTAATTTTGAAGATGCACTGAAGCAGAAATCTAAGCATACARTTTTTACCTCTAAAATTCCTTAGGAGATCAGGCAAAGATTTTGTCAATAGTACCCTTGTGTTCACATGTTTCTATTCTACCCAAGTCCCATTTTAGGCCAGCAAAGGTTTTGCAGGTTGCACTCTTGCAATCAGATGCCCAGACTCATCTGGTCATTCAAACTTAAGCCTACATCTGCAGAGGCAAGTACAGACAAAAGAATCAAATTTCAGAGAAAACTCTCATAGCAAAAACTAGATAGAGGAAGCAGCTGTGTTTCATTAAACAAACCTGGAATTGCTCACAGCAATGCCAAATGGATGCACTCAAGTTCTGCCTGAGAGTATGCCAAGGCTTGGTGAGCATGCAGGTACAAAATTACCTGGGAATTCCTAACCTAAGGAGTTGCAGATGAACACTTACTGAACGTTAAAACATACTAAAAAAGATCAGTTCCCTTGTTGCTGGTTGCTAGGCTGATGGATAGAAATTGCACCAAAATAAAATATATTTCTCTATACAGCTTTCCTATACAGAGAACTTTTGCATCTAGCAAGTAAACAAAATAGTCTCAAGAGGAATAAAGTTAAACTAATAGAGTAGACCTTTAAAAAAATAAAAAAAAAAAAAAGTCTGTTCTTCCCACTCTAGTTGAGTGCAGAAACACCAAATTCGTGTGCTGCTCTGCAAGGCAGTTGATACAAACATTCTCCAAAGACACTCTTCAGCCTGCACAGCTGACAGTCACTGACAACTGGGAACAACTAAATCGYGCAGTATTTTCATGATTTGCTTGACATCTTTGCTTTCACTGTCCTGTCTTCATCCTTCCAAATATGATTTAGTAGGTGAAGTGGTAGCTTTGCCATTGAACAGACAAGAGAAAAACTATAGTTCCTTCCAAGGATATGCACACTTGTGCTATTACATATGTGATATAACAGTTCTGTACGTATAAAAACAATGCTTTCATGACCACTCTGCATTAGCCCCTCATTTTACAGGATCTTCCAKATTTACCAGCGGCCGAAGTTATTTTGTCAGAGCATTTCAGAATCATAATTCTGTTCAGAAAAGATGAAAAAAGCAGAACTAGAACTTCAATTTATGTTTTTTTTTAATTGAGAAGGACAATCTCTCTCATAACTAAAGCCAGAATACAGTGTTTCTTCCAAAATAATCAGATATGAATAATCAGATCAAGAAGAAAACAAATCAACTTATAACAAAAGTAACTACTTCCCAAAAGATATGGAAAGTTCACTCTTAGAACAGAACACAATTAATTGTATTTAATGCATTAGTTTCAGCTGACATATCAGAATAGCTTTTTATTCCATTTATTTATTCAGTCACAAGGACAGCTAAGCATTGTCTCAGCTAGTCTGTTCAAAATCATTATAGGGACCATTTTTGCTACAAGCAACTTTGTTTTTGAGCAATGATCCATATAACTTGCAGAATTCATCCATAAAAATCAGAAATTCCCTACATAGGAATAGAGTCTGTTATCTTTAAATTAAGCAGTTTATTGTATTAGAACAATAGTTGAAAGGCAAAACTGTAGTACTCATAGTGTATATGTCCATTCCCCAGCAGGTTTTTCCCTGTGGSCTTTGTTGCTTTATCCTGTCAAGATATATCATACATGTCCTGCAGCTCCWATTGTTAAGGAGTCCCTAGATTATTTAAACTTTGCATTTTCTTTCAGAGTTTAATTAACTTTCTTCATCATCTCCTTCATGGGAGTAAAGGAACAGATATACAGTGGGAGGAGCCAGATTAAAAAAAAAATCATATTCTTTCTTCTTTCCAACATAAAAATTCAAACAATCTGGACATCTGCCACTGACAGACACATGTCTGTTCCAGGAATAACATGTGGTTGGATGCTTTACTTAATTATCCATAACCAATTTTGTCTGGCTAAATTACCTATAGCACCTCAGTGAGTTGTTTGTTGTACCTAAGATGACATTATTTGGAGTGGATACTAGGAAGTTTTGCTGTTTCACCCAGAATACTTTAGTCTAAATGTCTCATCTCATCGCTCTCTTCGAGTTAACTCATTTGCAACTGGCTTCCTGGTAGGAACCTGCAGTAGTCAACAGTGCCTCAAATGGCACCCAGTCACAACTGTCAATTATAGATCCACGGCTTCAGTAGCAAAGGCAGCATCTCAGGTTTAGCTCAGTTGGCTAGAGCGTGGAACTAATACTGCCAAGGTCTCGAGTTYGATCCCTGTATGGGCCACTTGCTTGAGGGTTGGACTAGATGATCTCCAGAGGTCCCTTCCAACCTTACTGATTTTATGATTCCCAGAAGCCAGCATTAAGTTGCTACCTAAGGAGGTAGATATGATGCTTTGGGAAATGGGGCATAATGTAGAGACATGAGAMGTAAGTCTACACAGAGCAATAACCAAACTAAACGTCAGCAGTGGTCCAGCCATGTTTGTTCTCTGCTGTATCAAGCTTACACAAGGCTGACACAATTGGAATGATCTAGACAACAATATCCTATAAATACTCATCTGACCCCATGCCATGTGGACATACCTTTATTTCCACTGCCATGAAAATCTCTGCACCACTATGACTTCTAGTGATCGTACTCAACGATTTCAAGGAAATTGTGTGTTCCACATAACTATTTGACAATTTTCAGAGATCTTTTAATATGCAAAAGATCTGGGCAAAAAAAAAAAAAAAAAAAAAATCAAGATTTTTCCTTTATACCTGAGTCTCATATGTAGAGCTAATGGAAACTTTAGCCCGTAGTCCCATTAGTCATTTTTGCTCCAAGATGCATCTCCAGAACTGCACTCACAAACAAACTCTACTATTTCACATGTGAACAGATTTTAACGCACGGTGATGCTGAAAATTCACCTGCCATACTTCCTATGACTCACTGTAACAGATTTTGTGGCAATGGTCAAGTCTTCATCAATGAAGGAAAAGCCTATATTTAAGACTACTATTATTTCAGTTTTAAAAGTTTCAAAAGTTTCAAGAAAGAAGCATCTACTGCTAAAAAAAAAAAAAGGAGAAAGATTTCAATGCTTGTAATGAGTCAACATTCAGTAAAAATACACTAAAACTGACACATCACATATAAAATATTTCAATGTACTTTTAAGTAGTTTTAAACCTTTACTTATGACAATAAATACAAACAGTGCATGCWGTTTTAAGCAGCTGTGAAGAACAAGTAGATATGAAAGATGTCGCACAATGCATCCGCTGGATCTTCCACAGAAAGAGATGTATAAAAAGTTGGGTTTTTTTTCTTATTGTCCTATGACCCAAGGCCTAGTATGTCAATTTTTGCCACTGGATTCCAACAAGTCTTTTGCTTCATTTATTTTTGTTGCTAAATAGGGTGATCCACCTGAAAAGAAAGGGTAAAAGAATACTATTTCCATATTTGTATGAAATATCAGACTACTACTCTTACAACATCCCAATATTATTSAATTTTATTAGCTCCTCCTTCCTCAAAACATCCTTTTCATAAGAYTACTTTAAAATGTTACTGATATGAAGTAAAATGATGAGTAGGGAAAAATGACAAAAATGTAATCAAAATTGAAGCAACTGAAGAATAATGCTGACAATTTGTCTCAACAGTCATTCTGATGAAGAAGTCTTAAAATGATCCTTTGAAATCACTTCAAACGAGCTTGACTTAGATTTGCAGTGCAGTATTGCTGCAAATCTATGCAAGGTCAGCTGTCGTCAAYGTTTACGTAAAGCCGATGGCTATTATTCCCATCAATCCCAAAAACTAGGGGCAAAATTTTATAAATTGTTTTACCAAAAAACCCMAAAACCTCCCCCCTAGCCTCTCCCATTCTAGACACCCAGAATTACCAGCCAGAAACTGTCAYGTTAAAGCTATTTAAACATGGTACGCCTTCTAACTTCTAGTCCTGAACACTGTCATTGCTTTACGCTCCATCTAATAATTTGATTACAGTTCAGCAGTCTTTTTGTGTTTGTTTTTTTACTCTCCCCTTGAGTGCCAACCATCTGCCTACAGTCACTGAAAACAGCATTAAGAGGTCTACATCAGTAGCTTACCACTTACTAAAATACACCTGTATTTTTTTCCTTCATAAAAAGCTGATTTCACTAATACTGTGCACTGGATAGCCTTTTCCAAAGCTTCTGTCATAATTTTTCATTCAGCAAAAAGATACTGATAGAAGAGACATACAGAAGACTAACACTAAACATAYGTAAATAAAAACAAAAAAGAAAGGTTTTCTTTAAAGACTTCTTTAGGACATTCCTGCAGGAATTCAAATCATTATAAAGTCATTTCATGGTCTAATAAAACAATTGGGAGTAATGGAGTTCAGTTCTCTTGTTAATGTTTTGGTTTGAATGTAGTCCTAATAGTTAAGCCACATTTGAGAAAAGTGGAGAAGGGGAAAAATAGGATAGAGAATTGATTACTGGAAAATATATATATTTTTAAACCTGTAAGTTTTTTAGCCAGGATTAGGATTTGCTAGGTTGAACATTGCTTGGTTCAAAGAACAGACAAGAGTATCAAACAATAAAGACTATAAACTGTAACAATTCATCTTAGATGCAACAATGACTCAGACTGCAACAGTGATCTTAGAAATAAATTCAAATATGCTAGAAGTGTTTTCACTACATTTATATCCTTAAGTGCCATATTAATTTTGTAGCCCTCCAATTTAAGAAAATTCAATCTCATGATTGTATAAGTGTTTGTTTATAATTAGGCAGGTCCAAAAGACTTCTCTCTTCCTCTGTTTCTGGGAGCAAGTATTCAGTCACTAATTTTTTGAAAGAAAAAAATTAACATTCAATGTATCAATATAAAAATACTTTTAAACAAATTATGTAAACATTCATGCACAATTATTTTATAGCCCTTATTGTGGATGTTATTATGGTATCCCCTATATATTTCCTATTTCTAATAATTCTCTCCTCAGGGTTTTAACTCTCAGTTAATATAGGCAACYTTTTAAAGTCAGTAATTATTGTCCTTTCTTCCATCAACTCCAAATGATAAAATATTTTAGAATAACATTCAGCAGTTGARTATTATTTTTAAAATCATGGCTTTGTTGCTAGAGCCCTGAAGCTCTGAAGGAAACAAGATATCTATGTGAGMCAACAGGCCTCTGCTGCCGCACGATCAAGACTACTCCAGCCCTGGCTCCGCAGCTAAAGACATTATACAAACTTTTTTTCTGTGGCTATACCAACAGAGCTGCAGGGCAGCACAAAGGCACAAACCCTTTAAATTGGTGTTCCTACTGAGAAAACAGTCCATCTTGATAGYACACAGGAGGCCTCCAAAGCCTACAATATGTCCAATAAACCCTATWCTGTGCCCAGCTGTAGGTGCATTATAGCTGTAAGCATGGTCCMTTAAAATGTATAATCTTCATTACAGGAATTGTCTCTCTAGCTCTACTCAGCACCACACTGAAATTCATGGTTCTGACTCAYGTCTTTGCATACTGCTACACTGAAATTAGAAAAAACTTTATCAAAAAATTTTAACCTACTATGCACTCTGCTGGTTAAGAGATCTGATGATCACAACATATTACAAATACAGAAGAGAACTTCTCCAGATTTTGTTTGTGGAGTTTATGTATTACAGATTTGTTAAAAAAAAAAAAAAAGAAGTGGTGTGACATCAAATAAGCAGGACAGATTTAGAATTAAGTTGAAAGGTGAGAACAACAAAGAAAACCATCAGCTAAACACATCACTAAGTTATTTTTTCATTTTCTTAAGATGGGATGCAGACAGAAAACCCTGTAATCCCGTGAAAAATATTTTAAAAACTTCCAATTCCCCCTTTTGACTTCTGAAATACAATGCAACTCTTCACCATCTGTTATTTTAAAGTAGAAACAGCAATGAACATATGGGCTTTCTTTCTCAACCAGCTGTAGTGTAGTTAAAGTTATAATAATAGCCTTTCTGTAGATAAATTTACATTAAAAACCTGGCCAGTAAAGCAACGGTGCTCAGCTTCACAGTTCTTCCGAAGGATTTCAAAYTTCCTTGAATTCAATCAACGATGTAGTTAGCGACTGCAGAACACTTCCCCACAGAAAGTTACTTTCGAACATGTGACTGTTCCATCAGAGTTCAAAACAGGAATGTTCAATGCAAAAATATTATAGCTCATTTTTTCTTAGCTTTAAATAAGTTTCTTAAAGTGTAGAACAGTGGTACATGAGGTCATGGTTTTAACTAAAGCAGCACAAGTCTAGAAGGCAACCTTAAATATAGCCACACAACTTACTACAATTGTGGTTCATAAAGCCTGAGAGCGACCAGTCTGCTTTATCGGAGAGAAAACACACAGATAAACTTAAGTCTAGTCTAAAAAACATACCATAGAGCTGCACTGATGGTGCTCATTTACACAGACAGCAAACTGAAGGACCTCATTTAAGCCTCCTCTTTTTCGGCTTTAGTTAAGAAAAACAAGAATTACTTACCTTTATCAGGATGATTCAAAATCATGATTTTTCTATGGGCTGTTCTGATTTTGGCCTTGCCAGCAGACGGACTACAAAAACAAATTGAAATGCTTATCATAAATTCCCCCAAACTCAGGCTGTAAATTAACAATTTATGCTGGCCTCAAAAACAATTAAAACTTGATATTTTCACCATCTTGTGGGCAAAACACAAAACTGCATCTTTGAGGAAGTTACTCACTAACAAAGGCATGTGAGACATATTGAGAAGAGCATTTTAAAAAAGCCTGGGTATTTGACACATACATGTATCTTTCAGGTTTTTTGAACTGCTGTGTAAAGTAAACACAAATAAAAGAAAAAAAAAGCTCTACAGTAAATCTACCTTGCATTCTTACCATTAAAAGTGGAAAACATTTTTTTGCCTCCTAGTGTTTATATGACCAGTGGCAAAACAACAAATATTTAATATTACCATATTGTATTCTACTGTAAATACTATTATTGTTGCTATAAATAATTCTTCTTTCTGCTGGGGCCTGAAAACACTGTACTTGTTATTTTTCCAAAGCTGGTCAACACGTTACATTCAGGGACACGTTGATTTACAAGTGCTACATAATGTTGTTTCCTTCAATGACAGATACGTAAAACATGTTCTTCAACTAAATTAAATATGTACCTTACTAGACAAATAACTACTTATGGATGCAGTGTACCAGCACAACAGGTTATAGTATGCAAAAGAACAGTAATATTTAAATTTGAATGGTTTCATTTTTCATAATTTGTTAGCATGGAGAAATGAAACAGTGTTTTCCACTTCAGATCACTTCTTAATCAGTGATAATTCAATTAATTAATCTTTTTGTAGATACAGTTTGAATGCAAGGTATAAGCCTAACTACATTCCTGAAGTAAACAACCTGTAATTATTATTCTGTAAAAGGGAACTTAGAGTATATTGTAAAAATATTTCACACAACTGCACAAGGAAAGAATGCTTCCAGGGAACAAAGTAATCCAGAAAGGAAAAATTAAAAGGGAGTGAAAGGCCTTGAGCTACAGAGTTCCAAAAAAAAGAAAAGATTTGTTTTCAGATAGCTAAGGATAACAATTAYCTATATTTTGATCTGTAAATCCCTTGTTTTGTACTGTAACAATATAAAGAAAAGTTGATATATTACATTTAGAAATTCAGACCACAAAAGTCAAATTTTGGGAAAGCTGTAGTTGCATATTATGRAAAATCATGCGGGTTTGCTCTGAAAAGCAACTGCAAAACTTGGTAATTTAAACCAAATGTTTGATCTAAAATACCACTCAAATACAATAGTTTATAATATACTGCTTATTCGGTAGTCATGACTGGTCACTGAAGACTCCTAGTCACTACCAAAAAAACTCCACTGTCAAATCATATTTAAACCTCATGACCCAGGTCACCCAACATTACACCCTTCCAATATCACAGGTTTTCAGCAGGTTCAGACTTCTGTCATTTGGGGACCAATGAATACACTTGTGGGCAGGACTGCCATTTAGCAGTACCTGGACTGGCTGGAGAAATGGGCTGACAGGAACTCTATGAAATTCATCTGGGACAAGGCAGAGCCCAGCACCAGTGAGGGAAGAAACCCTGCAATRATAGGGGCTGGGGAGCAGCTCTGCTGAAGGGGACTTGGAAGACAGCAAGAACGTGAGCCGGCAGCATTCCCAGCAGCAAAGGCAGCCAAGAGCCTCCCAGGCTGTGTTAACCAGAAGGTCGAGGGACAGGACTATCTCCTTCTCGGCTCTTGTTAGACCACATCTAGATCCCATGTCTGGTTTTGGGACCCCCAGCACAGGAAAGATACTGGCAAGCTGGCGGGGGTTCAGTCAGGACCATCAGGGTGGTGGGAGCTGAAGTGCTTTCCTTGTGAGGAGATAAGCCTCAGCAACTCCACCCACCCCTTATCTCGGTCCCAGCTGACCACAAATAACTGACAATACCCAGTGMTGACAATACTGGTTGCAACTGGTGAGGCCAGGAACAGGCAAGAGGACAGCAAAAAGGTATCCTTTCCCCAACAGGGCATGAGGACAGCAAAAAAAAAAAGGTATATTTACACACCAAATATCATATGAACATGAGTCAAACTCCATGCCCATAAATAGCATTGTAGCCTAGAGCCCATTACAGCCTGCTGCCATGCAGGAGAGCTCATGGCAGAGGATCTCTCCTTGAGTTTGAKTCATAGAATCAGTAAGGTTGAAAGGGACCTCTGGAGATCATCTAGTCTAATCCTCAAATGAATGGCCCGTACGGGGATCAAACCTGTGACCTTGGCATTATTAGCACCACACTCAAACCAACTGAGCTTAGTTGGGACTCCTCTCAAGTTTACTCTCTGGGTGTTAAGAGAACCTCTGACAAGAAACTGTTGGAGAGGCAAGCAAGAAACCAATACTTGGGCAATAATAAACGTGCAGTAAGATTCACTTGTTATGACTACGCTGTATTGCCATCTTCAATAAACGTGCTTGCAATAAGCCCAGAATTAATACACACACACCGCAGTGGTTCATGGCAGGAGGATAACAGGCAAGGGGCAAAGACTGAAATAAGTAGTTCACGCTGGACATAAGGAAAAAGCATTTTCCCCATGAGAGCAGCCCARGGGCAAAACTGGTTGCCCAGAGAGGTAGTGCAGTCTCCATCCTTGGTGGGTTTCAATGCGTGACGGGATGAAGACCTAAGCAACCTGGTCTGACTCCACAGCTGACCTTGCTTTAAGCAGCAGGTTGGCCTAGAGACCCCCTGAAGCCCTTTAAACCAAGTTATTTTATGATCATATGCTATACCTATATGAGCAGTAAATTAGCCTTTTTTTTTTTTTTCTAAGGAAGCAACCCCTCAGTATTTGAAGTATGACTTTCAAATCTAAGATATTTGTACTTGATACTTGTACTAAGATGTTTGTACTTATGATTTTAATGTAATAGTCTGTTTTTTTAAAAAAATTATACATTTGCGTGAAACTGATGTTTATTTAAATTCTTTTTAATATTCACAAGCAAATAAGTGTTTCTTAGAAAAACACTGCATCTTGGTTCACAGAGGAAAAGCTAGAAAGTTTCAGTCACTTTTATTTAAAATTTTTATTTACAGTTTTCACCAGACATATTAGCTAATTCCAGGAAGTTCAGCATTAGAGACTCGATAGTAGCAAACCACTGTGTTTAATTTTGTCTTTTGTTTGGAAAATACTCATAAGATTTTCACCCCCCATCTCACCTCAGACATTCCCCCTCCTCTCCTACTAGTAGTTCCTTCTACAGYCTATTTGTTAAAATGAATGATATGCTTATAGTGAACTTTAGTAATCAGCCCTGCTTCTTGACAACTAATGGAAGAATAGAAAAATTTAAAATTACTGAATATTTCCAGTATAGTACTCTGTAGCTTTCAACACCTTTTATACAGTTTAAACGCAAACAATGCATATGCATGCTTTTATCTAAAATACTACACACCTACTAGATGGTCATTAGCAAGTAACCTTTGAAATGTATAAAAAGTCAATACATTTGAAATGTAAAAGCAATAGTTAAATGCTCACCTTTATTTTATCTTGTATTAATTATTTTTAGAGCATCCATGCATACCTGACACTTGAAACAATGAAGAAGGTCTCTGCCTTAAAACTTAATATAACTTGGAACTAATGACACAGAGGACAAAAGTTACAATAAGATCAGTGTCTAGACAGATTTGGTTTGTGTATACCCTAGTAGCTTTCATAACACTTTAAAACTGACTTTTTTTTTTTTTTTTAGTAGCATTGTTATAGCACAGATAGCACTGTTATAAGCAGTGTTATATTTATAATTAAGTAACCAGTCAGTTAAACTTGGTCTATAAAGGTGTTTTTAAACAATGTGAAAACTTCCTATAAAGATGTTAGCCATGTTTCTATGCAACTAAAGACTCAATCCTTTAAACAGTAAAGAATTTCTTTCAAATGGCATTTGCAAGACTAAGCCCAAACACACCAAGCAGTGTCACCATCCTAGGTATGGACTCAAGCTATTAAAACYAGAAATAAAAGTAAATTCTGATTTTAACATGTGATGAAACAGCAGACGTGAAGTAAAAGAGTCGTGTTCAGTCTAAACATAACCAGTGTAAACACACTTTAATAAGCTGCAGTGTGCTACTCTAGAATATCACTGACTTTGCCCCTATAAGTTAAAATGTTAATACGTTATCAAATTTAAAGGTCAAAGGAAATATGTCCGAGTAGCACTCCTATTAATTTCCTGCTCAGCATGCAAGCATAAAATATTTCAAATAAATGTAATCTTATTTTACAATTCCTTAAAATGAATATTACATCTGCATAATCCTCATTACATTAGAAGTAAATATAAATAGTACATTGAAACAGGATTTTAACTCCTATTTGCCACCACCTGAAATAATTTCCTATGGAGATTATTAAAACCATCCTCCTCAATATTTTTAGTGTTAAAATTCAGAGCCAGTCTGAATCAGAAAAAGAAAACCAACTACTTAAAGCCATATCTGACTCTCTCATCTGGAAAGCCYTCAAACTCACCATTTCTTTTTATGGGAAACATTAAGATGGATGCTACCACTAGCCATCCAGATATTTTGGAAAAAATCCATTGATTCCTCAACCTAGAAATGAATTCCTATACCTGCTCTAAATTAAAAATCTCTCTGAGTATTTTTGTTTGGAGTATGCTCCAACTCTTTAAATTCAAACAAATCAAAGAGTAGGGAAAAAAAATAGTGACTTAAGAAAAATGAGCAAAATTGATTTGCTTTCCTCATTTATTAATACAATCTACAATATTGCTTATCTCAAGGATTTTTTTGTTTTTTCTTTTTGTTTGAGAGCAGGTCATGTGATCACACTCATTAGGATAGTATGTGCTATTCTGATTATTTCTACAGCACCAGTTTTATTCTCCACTGCAATACGTTACCATGCCTTCAAACCAAACACAAGTTGCATATTTTATTGTTTGCTTTTTAGCTTAAAGAGAATATTAGAATGGTTTATGAGCCTTTAGAAGCTTTAAAAAAGAGGTCAGGATTTTGGCCAGAGTACTCCATATTCTTGCACTATGGATTTTTTCATTCAAGATCCATCAAGAAACAAAAATATATTAATGCAATATACCTACCTTACACCTAAAATAAGACTAGCTTCTCGTCTACTCATTTTCTGTTCAAATCCTCCTTTATAGTAGGATGAAAGACTCTACAAAGAGGAAAGAAAAAACAAGAAATAATTAGTTCCATATACCAGGTGCCAGAACCTGAATCATAATATAGGAACCCATTCAGAGCACTGCATTTGTCTGTAATTTATTTTAAAGGTATGGAAAAAGTACAAACCAGATAATACCAAAGGACTTCTGGATTTTAACACATATAAAAGCCGACTTAAAAATGACTGTTTTTACAATCTTCTACTACTAATAAAGAGATATTAACAGCTACAGCTATTAAATTCCTGTCTTCAAGCAAAAAGGTCGAGACTCAAAGTACACACTGACATGAAGTAGTACAATGTAGGGCAAGGCGGGCGAAGGATACCAGGGAAGAAAGTCTTTTGTTTAAAACTGCTTTGATACTAGCGCAATGAAAAGTGGCAAATGTAACAACATTTAAAAAGGATTCTGGCATCTAAGGCATTATGGACAATCACTCTGATGTCTGGACGTTTCTACCAAGAAAGTAGGTATAAATTATAATAAAAGGATAAGAACAGATAAATATTGCATACTGATGAATAGTCAACATGCTTTTTACAAGGAGTACTACCTCAAAAATATATTAAGAGTTCCTTGATAGAATCACTGAACATGCAGTCAAGGATGAGTTGGTTGATGTAGTTTGGTTGATGCTTGCATTTCCAAAAGATTTTTGACCTGRTCTCTCTTCAAATTGTTCTTCATAAAACCAAAAAAGATATGGTAGCCATGGTTTAGTAGAGAACGTCTTCATACGAGCAAACAAGAGGTTAGAACACAAACAGCAAATGGCCAACTATCTCTATGAAAGAAAGTCATAAAAAGATTCCCAAGGAGATCTGTGCCAATGTATATTCAATGACTGGGAAAAAGGGGGCTCAAAGTTGTAAAAGACATCCAACACCAATATATATATAAAACTGAGAAACAGTATTTGTAATTTCAGCTTAAAAATCATCTCTACGTATGCAGGCTTTTACTACATATGAAAAGCATCCTAGAATTTTAATAAACAGTTCTACGGAAACTTCAGTTCAATGCTGACAATGTATTTGTCAAGACAGCACRTAAATGCATAAAGATACAACCAATTATCAAAGAATGGAACAAAAAAACAGTATCAATGGCCTGCCATCCTCTGAATACCGTCCACAAGTCTGCTCTGCCTCTATCTTAAAAGGAAACAGTAGGATTCATTTAAAAAAAAAAGAGAGAGAGAGAAAGAGAGAAACATAATGAAGACRACAAAAGGGAACAAAATAGCCTTCATTTGAGGCAACTAAATAAACTAGGACATTCAGCCTGTAAAAGTGAATAATCAAAGATTGATAGAGGTCTAGAGGGAAAAAAAATCACAAACAGCATGAAGGTTAACAGCAAAAGATCATTCACTGATTTAGATAATAAAAGAGTAAGGGGCATCAGGWAAAAGAAGCAGACCATATAGAGATTGGTTAAAAGCTGGAACTTACTGCTAAGGGATGTTTTGAATGGCTAAAGTTACACGGGTTTAAAGAGTTATTAAACAAGTTTTACCAAAAAAATAAAACCCAAACAAACAAAAACAAAAAAATTAACACAGAACTACAACCTCTACTGCAGGAAATCACTGGGAAGTAGCACAATATACAGGACACGCTAACCTATGTTTGCTTTTACGTCCTTTCCTAGACATCCTTTACTGACAAGAATTAGAAACAGGGTATTTTTTTGTAAGCTCATTAGCATATGAGACCTTAGCCACTGCCTTAAGGAGAGAAAAAAATGAGAGAGGGAAAAGAAAATTAAAAAACAATGAGACGGATAATAATTATATCAATTGACTGTCTTTACAGGGAAAAAGAAAAGGGCTGAAAGTATATTTGTCAACTCATAAATGTATTTTTAAATGAAAAAAGTTACTAAACCACTACTGCCAGTTAGCTGTGATCTGCTCAATGCAAATGCTTCTGTAAGAAGAATTAAAGACTAGCCTGCTGCAACACAAACAATTCTCTAAGCTGCACAAGCCCCAGAGGCAGCAGATAGAGTTCCGAGACAGCCTGCCTTTGGGAACTGGCACACAGAAATCACTCGACAAGACTGAAGTTCTTTCCTCAATGCAAAATTTATCCGCTGRGGAAAAATAAGCTTCTTTTGTTGCTATCAAAGGGAAGTCTAGCTTGAGAACGATTTTTTTTAATGTTTCTTTTACCCCCCAGTAAAAATGTGCCTAGCCCTTAATGAAACATTTTTCCCCACTAGCTACTAAATACATCCATTCACATCCAATGAGAATTTTGCCTTACATTTACACAAACTCTCTCTCAGCTAAGTTCAAAAGCATTTAAGTAACTATWAGGCTGTGGTTATGATATCTAAACAGAGCCTTTAATTAAGGTTAGGAGCAACATTCACCCCAAAATATTGTTCAGAAATACTTCACCTGCTAACAATATGCAATTAATTGTCTCTAAAGGTAGTGATTCCCTAGTGTAGCCATGAAATCACACACAGCAACAGAGCTTTCCTGCTGCGGTGCTGCGATCTGAAACAAATTTTCTTCCTCTCCTCCCCCGCTACCACACATTGAGTATCCATTACTGTAACACTTCAATTATCAAAACTGAAGCAACTGCAGACATGCCATGCCTACAGCAAAAACTGTTGAAGAACCATTGCTATRGGGTAACACAGAGCCAGTCTGTAATAGTGCACGTCCACATTACAGGTTAGAACATATAGTGCTCAGGGAGCACACTGGGCCTTCTCCAGTTCTACAAGAGGAAATGATCCCAGTGACTTAACAGTCACTGGAAAAGGTCCTTGAGAGGGTAAAACTGCACAGAAATTTGACAAGGACATCTAACAATTAAGGGCAAGAGAGAAGACAGAAACATAATTTAATGTCTTGTGAAACGTTTTCCAAAACTTCCCCAAAAAGGGRAGAGAGAAGGGAGTAAATAGACCACACAGATGGATCTCTGAAAAAGTTAATTCCTCTTTGCTCTTCAGTCCTAGCATAATACAGAAGGACATTGGTTCGTTGTTCATGTAGAGAAGAACAATATCTGAATCATCTCTAACACAGCTCTTCTCTAATCTTGGCAGTCTTCATCTGCAATACTGACCATGGTAACTCATTTGAAATCAGAGACTTCAGAGGGATGGCTGTAGGCTTAAATTCAGAAATACTTTTTCATGTTTTTAAAGTACACTTTCCTGACATTGTTATAACCTCAAGAAGCTTTGACACAGTCAGCTTCCAAGAGGAATGAAAAAAGAAACGCTATGGTCTATGCCTTTCAGCACAAAACAAAGTCTGAACCAGAGCCTTCAAAAACATCATGYTGAACTGGTCATCAAGGAAAAGCACTTTCTTCTCTTAAGTGAAGCATATGACAAGAATAATCAATTTCTTAAATTAGGATATTGCTCCTAAATGGAATATAAAGCAAAAGGAAATTAGACATAAAAGGTCTTTTCCCCCTTGGTTAAAAGGAGAAGAAACACCAAGTCTTACTTTTAGGAAACACTTTGTCAAATTTCTACTTTCCAAATAGAAAAACTTTTGTATGCTATTCATATTAAAGTAAATTTATTTCCTATGTTTTAATTGTAAGTAATGGCCACAGCAAAATGCAAAAATACTTTAATATTTTCCTGTTAAAAGAAGGCTTCAATGACTGAGCAGTTCCATCACTTTATCATTTATTAATTCTGACTGTCACAAACAATTTGTGTACAGGAAGAATCACTGAAAAGTACTCTCCATGTCTTCATACTTTTGGGGAGGAAGAGAAGGGCTTTCCATTTTGTTTCCTTGATTTCCTTTTGCATGCTGTTACTGTTTAACAACTTCCATAAGCAAATTCCACTTCCTGAACAAATTCTATTAAAAGGTATGGGTAGGGGTAGGAAATATAAATAGGATTTTTTTTTTGTGAATGTGTATTCACTCTTGCAAATTTTTACAAAACGCAGTTAACTAAGAAAATTCAATTCATTCATTCAGTATGACATCTTTTCAAGATACTTTCCTGCATTGCACAGGGTAAATTTGATTGTTGTTTCCATGCCAGATGAGAGAGATACAAAAGACAACAACTGAGACCAGACATTATATCATATTATATGAAGTGGTGTTTTTTTTTCCTGAAGAGGCTGTGTGTTGCTCTACCAACAATATAGTCCCCCACTGAAAAGGTGGAAAACATTGGAAAAAGGAAAAAAGAAAACTCACAACACAACAACAAACTACTGAGAAGATGTGTTATAATTTGCTAAGCCTATCTTTGACTTCCTTAATTTTACTTAGAAAAATCTTATAAAACAGACTGCAAATTATATCATTCTTTATTTTCAGTGCATGACAGGACATGACAGCTTCCCTTACCTCTCATGCAGAATTCTATGAGCCTGAGCAAAATCAGATCCAATCATGAAAAGGGAGTACAAAAATCTCTAATGAAGTGTTTCAGAATCTCTAATGAAGCTGTAGAAGAGATCCTTTCCTTCTGGAATGCAGAACTTTCAGGATTGTGGAATTTATGGATTTTAAGGGGTCATTTTGCCTAGAACTGCTACTTTTATAGCTCAATCTTCAATATCATGGATCCTACAGGAAAAGCTAATGCCACTGAAACACTTTCTATTTTTTACCCATTTTAAGATATTAATGACATTATGATTAACAGCATTAAGGTCTGTCTGAGGAAGAAAAGTCAGGTGACTATTTGGGCTATGCTACTTCTACTGGCAATAGAGTCACACTGCTACACAAAAAAAGCAAAACAGTGCCACTAGCATTAGTAACGTCAGCAACAAAACTGGGTTCATAGTAAAAAAAAGCATTTTCTGAAAACCAACATTATGGCTTGTGTAGAGGYGAAATAACAACATTTCCTCTTACAYCTCCTTCTATTGAAATAATACAGTAGAAACTTGAAGATTGAATTACAGCAATATTACAGTTCAAATTTAAGTCTATATATGTAACTGGAAGTAGAAATTCAGAGTAGAATATAACAAGTTTTACTTGAAACTTTTAATTAAAAGATGAGCCTAATTGTTGACTATACATGTTATTTAATCATATATGTAAATAGAAGGGTCAGAGACTCAAGACACAGCAGCTCATGCATTTAAAATGATCTCTTCCTAATTGCTTTGTTGGACTTTACCTAACTTACTAATAAGTTGGAAGAAAGGATAAATGGCATCTGAATTATTTTCTGGGACTGCAGCTATCATGAATTGTGACTCCTACTGCAAACAGAGGAAAAAGGAATTTTAAATGGGAGAGGGAAAATGCAAAAGGTCACAAAGAGAACCAGCTAGCTTAGAAATATAAAGCTCTTTCATACCTTCCCACAAAAGGCRGTCATGAGGGAAAAGGTTTGATTCTAGAAAGCTAGAGTAACAAMTGAAAATCTTGCGATTTAGGAGTCTCCAAGCACCACAGGAAACCAGAAGAGTAACACTAAACCCAGACATTAAATATCACAGCAACTGTTTTTTTTCCAATAACGAGGTTCTTGTAGAAGTACTAACTGCTTGATTTCCATTAGTCAGCACTGTTTAGAAGGCAATATGCTGTAAAGAGAGGCAGTGAAGGAGCTAACCCATAGATTATATTTGACAACTTCAAATTCCCCAAGTAAAATCAAATAATGACATAAAAATATGTAGTTTGGACAATAAGGGCTTACATAGGTAAACAACTTACTTGGTGATTAATGTTTTCTCTTTCTATTGCTTTAAAGAAAAATTACCAACAGGAAACAGTTGTTTGTAAATGGCATAAAAAACTCCCAAAACATACAATCCAAGAAAGAAGCAGCTATAGAACAGAAAACCTAAATACCCTGGTTAAGAAATATCTTGGTTAAGAATTAGACAAGGGTCTTAAATTTGCATGATGCTTGCAGAAGAATAAGTATTATCATTACTCTCATAAATGTGAAGTTAATAAACACATACAGTTAATGGCAAACTAGAAGAGAAAAACAAAGTTTTACCGTATTCAGAAGGTAAAGTATAGTGAGTTACACTGAAATCTTGTATTTTTAAGTTCAGAAATAGGAGGAAAAAAAGATACTGCATTTGCAATAAACACAAAATTCTAGGTTTCAAGGACGGGTTTGAAGACAGGAGAAAAAAATAAAAAAGCAAACCAGGGATAAAGGACACGGTGAGAATTTAGATGTTCCCAGGTTGCTCTTTTGGTTGTTTATTAATTCGGTAGGGCTCAAAGTCATTAAGATTAAAAGGAGATAGACCATAGTGAGCTTGACTCAGTACTGGTTCTGAGCGCTCCAGTTTCCCAAACAGACGCTTCCCTGTGCAGTAGTATGTCATACTTCCATGTGTTAAAAAGTCACTGTCTGCATTCTTATGTCTGCATTTAAACACTATAGCTTATATACACGAATGGATGAAAGGAACGCTGGGGCAAAACTTACGGGGAGGAAGGATTAAGATCAAAAACCATACTACTTTAAAGACACAAGTTCTTATCACTAACTACTTTTCAGGAAGCCTGTAAGTCATGCTGTACGCATMGTATAAAAGCAACAGTATACACAATATCTGCAAATACCCTTTGCCTCCATGGCAGGCAAGATGAGAATCTCTCCAAAAGGGACATTAAAAAAGAAAGTCTTTTCGGCTTTGGCCACTAATGCAAGAAGAAACAGAATAGAGAGCAATGACTGATCCAGAAACCATTCCCGGCTCATCTGCATCACAACTAAGAACAAGTGTGATTCAGCCCCAACGGATAAACCATGTTTCAAATGTCTTTTCCTCCCATGGCAGTTTGCATTTGCTTAAGCTTGCACCTTCAGAACGTGATCAGACAGCCAACAAATTTGGACTGCGACTCCCCGCTCATTCTTGATATGCGGCATATGSGAAAGCTCTGTGTTGTAATTGCCCTCACATAAATAGGTATGATGCTAGTTAATACTTTTTTTWAAAAAAACTTGCCTTTAACACGCTTTTCAGGAAATAATAATCTAAAACGACTACTGCTGCAACATCTTCCCCCACAAGCATCAAAAAAGACACTGTACCCTTTAAACAAGCAGACACCTATCTTTGTGGGAATTACTTTACTCMGACAGGAATAGAATCATAGAATCATAGAATTGGTAAGGTTGGAAGGGMCCTCTGGAGATCATCTAGTCCAACCCTCAAATGAGTGGCCCATACGGWGATCAAACCCACGACCTTGGCATTATTACCACCACGCTCTAGAACACATTTATTTATCAGAGAACAGTGTAATCAGTGAAGGCAAAAAGTAAATGCTCTGGAATATTCCCTGTGTATGCTCCTCTGGTAACATTCAGCTTTCTATTATTATATTATTTATTATTATATTTTTAAATATGTAGAGCAAAACAAAGAGTAGAAACTTGGTTAAAAGTTCAAATTGCATGGGGAACACAAAATAAAAGACAACACGTGAACAAAAACACAAGCTTCCTCTCCTCCCCTCTCCCAGCTTTGGCAACCTTTCCTAGAAGCTTCTCTACTAATTTGTTTTCTGGATTTTTAAGACTATCTAAAGGACTAAAATTTCATTTTCACCTCCTTAAAAGGGAAATAGAGTCATCACTTTGTAATCTCTAGGCCRCTTCAGCTCACTTTAACAGTTTGTCATAAACTCACCAGCAAACAGTTCTGAAAAATGCAACATCATTTCAGAGAAATTAAAACCGATTATCAGATCTCAAAAACATCTTTCGATACAGCTTATAGCTTTATCTTCAGGTGTTTAAAATATATCAGATTAAAACTAGAACATATGGAGTAAGGAACAGCCCTATATGGGAAAAAAAAACAACTTGCACTTACTGTATTCTACATCAAAGTGGCTCCTCTTAAAATATTTGAAATATAGATTCATAAAATTAGCATCTAATAGCCTCTAAACTTACGGAAGTTGAAATCCTCTTTGCTGTCTCTGTAATTGCTTGCTCCAATGGCTTCCAGAGGTGGAATGCATAACGACCTGAAAAAGATTGAAGTTAAAAGAAATTATAATCAACATTCACTAGAAGAGGGTAAAAAAAAAGAAAAAAAAAAAAGGAAAGAAAAAAGAAAAACCACTCTGTTCACCAGCTTCTAGTAAGAATAATTAATAATCAAAATCTTTCTTCATTGTTAATTTTTTCATCTCACTTCTTTGCTGCCCAACACTGTTGCACTTTATTGCTTTCCAAGATGTTCCCTGACAGGCCTGCCCAGCAGAAGTCCCATGCTAAACTTGTAATGGTTTACATTTTTTAATCTCTGTACTACTGGGAGAGAAGAAAAAGAAGTTTTATATACTCAATCTAAAAACCTAACCATGGCCTGCAAAGATTATGTTTGCTCACAGAATAAATAGATTTAAATCCATTTCAGTACAACAAATGGAGATATCTGCCTTGTGAACTTTAAGAAAGATGGCAATATGTAATTTTAGCTTCAGATATACATTATTTACTAAATACTGTTCTAAGATTATGCCTTAGCAAAAAAAAATGCGCAYACTACATGCTTCTTGCTGTGATTTTGTGTGCTTACTCACACATTTTACAAGTACATTTTTTATTTAGTTACAAAGAAAGGGATACACAACCATTCAATTCCCCAGTGGCAGTAAATATGTCTATAGCTAAGAAAGGCTATATGAATGCCGTAAAGGGACCTCACATTACTCTGTTCTTGGAAGCACAAAGTAGGTTTACAAATTTCAGAATTAAGATTTGTGCTATGCTACTGTAGGATTTTCCTTCTGAGTCCCTTCCCATCCAATTTTTGTTTTGATTAACTATTCATTAGCAATGTAACTTACTATTACGCCCAATGTAAAACCATTTATTAAAAAGGTGCTGCATTACTCAGACAGTATCTTGTTTTCATTCTCAAAATATGGGATGTCTACATAAGTTATTTTAGTCATCTAAACATGTGCCTGTATTAACAAATAAGTTAAAACCACAGTTGAAATAGCATAGCTAAAAAACTGTGGTGTATTAATATATTACCTCACCTTTTTAAGGCTTTCTCTTACCACTTCTTTGCTAGCTGTCACTAATCCCATAACTCATCCAGCAGAAGAAATTCAAAACACTCTTCTGCATCTGTAGGAACACATATATTAACCAACTGCCTATTGTGTGTTCATCCACCACGGGTTTGTTTTCCTTTCCCTTAATGAAAAAAACAGCAGTATCCACAAAACACCTGTTGAAGCTTGGTGCAACATGTTCATCTAACGCTTTTATTCTTGGTATGAAAATTTGTACATAGTCAGATATGGCCAATCTGACATCTTGAAAGTAATGAAAATCAATTTGTGTATTTCAAAACCAGAACAGACCATTGTTATCACCTAGCCCAAGTAACCCATCATGTAAGTCATGGTAATCGACCTGTGGTGGAACTAGAACTTGTTTTTCAGAAGAACATACAGCCAAGATGTAAAGACTTCAAGCAACAGACAGTGTACTACAGGAACAGCTCACTATGATATATCACTATAGTCGCTAGAAACTTCTACTTTTCTCCATAAGAATTTATGACCACCTTCTCACTAGAAAATCCTGTTGTTCTTTCATACTAAAAAGCTTCCACTTTGCAGTATGCTAAAAAAAGATGAAGTCATCCTTTCACATTACATTTTGAAGGCAAAAACAYAGATAGAACTCCTTTAGCTGGTGCCCATAAAATAAGTTTCTTCAGCTGTGACTTCTTCAGAAAGAATTCTGGAAACATTTCAAAGATTTTGAAAGGACAGGAACTACAACTGGACACAATTCTCCAGCCTTGGGCAACTTTCTTCTTCTCAATTTGTTTATACTCCCAAGAACTCCATCAACCCTTTTGGGAACAGCATCTGACAAGTGTCACTTCCACGCTCTGTTTGTAATTTAGCTTACCTGCAAATGCAACAGTTGCAATTCCAAGTCCAACTGCTATCATAGTTCTGGCCTAAAATAGAAAAATAGAAATCAGAATAAACTGCAAATTTGGATTTAAAATGTATTCAGCTCTYACTTTAGTGGCAAGCATTTCTGATGTCTGACTTGGACATTTCGTAYGTAATTTATTTGGAGGACGAGGAAGAAGATCTGTGTTCCACAGGATACACTATATTTTACTGATTAGTCCCATTATTAACCCATACCAATGTTTCAGGGTTTAACTTGGAACTACTCACTAGCAACTTAGTGAATATATACTGGCAAATAGGCAACAGTATGTCATAAAATAAATGAATAAATAATCCAAGGCAGATAACTAATCAGGACCACTCTGAAGTAAGTCCTGCAGATTCGTTCAACACATTTTGAAGTGACAATAACAGAAAGTGTATTACAAAAAAATGGAGAGTTCAAAAATTCTAAGGCACTGGATATTGTTTCACAAAGTCTTTTACCGTGTATCATCAATATACTTTACTGATTGTCATCATGACAATGCTTGAAAATAAGAACAGAGTATTGACTTAAATGCTGTACTTGGGCTCACCTACTAAGAAAAGGACTCTGATCCCAGCTGACTCGTAGCACCCCTTCAAAGAAGTCAGTCCCAACCCATAGTTTAGGCCTCAACAGCAAGTTGGAATCTTCCATCTTTCATGGCTTGACCCATGGAAGCCCCAATAAAGACATGAAGCCCTGTAACTTTCTTTCACTATTTACTGTCAGTTTCTTGATGGAGTCTACCTTAGAGTAGATATTTGTAAATAGAATTATGACGCTCCTCAAGTAGTTTTCATCATCAGTTTAAATGTGCTCTAAGTCTAACATCTAATTTAGGTCACGCCAAACACTTAATTTATGCCACAGTATCTCCTAGCTTTTGCTAAATCTGGAGTAGGTATATTTATTCTCCTATACAATGCTTGAAGAAGGTCAGATATCTCAATGAGAACAATAAGAAGTATCTTCATGTTAAATGAGAAGCTGCTGAAAGATATCCAAAACGAAACCCCAAAGAAAGGACTGACTCCTCACATGTCTCCAGAACTCAAGGCAGCCAACACTGAAACGGAAAGCCTATCAATTCACTTCTGAAGAGCCTATACGTAATCTAAAATGAACTCACTCATCTTGCTGCAGTCTATGGCATTACCTGTCACGTCTTATCATATGATAGCTTAATAGTGCCTTGAACTTTTACTCAGGAAATGAGAGAAGTCAGATTAAGCCTTTTCAGTCTGAATTCAAAATATATCTACAGTAAAAATTCCTTTATCATCAGACTGACTCTTCTAAGTTTGGCTTTCTGCTCCTACAATTATTTCTGCATTTATCCAGTTACTGTTTTATATATTTTCTACCAACAAGCCTGACAGCATGACTGGAACCCCAAATTTGAAGGTGTATGTCCTAATAACCAAATTTGGAGCCATATTCCCTTTGCTTAAGATACCCAGGGCTAAAGTAGTCTGTCCTCAATTGTACTCAACGTTTCCAACCATTTCTAGATGGAGAGGGAATAGGGGAAGAGTTGAGAAATACAGGCTTTAAAGCCTTCTAGATTTGGATTAGCGGAGGCTAAACTGCAGACAGCTGTATAAAACATAGGCATTAYCACTGCACCCAGTTGCTCCCTACAGTTGTGCTTCTGAAGGAAAGTGACTGGGATTGCTATCTGTAATATTGAGTTCAGCACAAAAGTGATAACCTGCTCAGAGTCTATCTATAAGAAGTTGTATTCCTCCACATATAGCTTCTGGATCCTAATGTGTTTTAGCTAGACACCTATATCCTGGTTTCTCAGATGGGACTATTCTAACTATTTGCATAATGTAATATTGCCATTTCCTAGGGAAGTTTCTGGTTTAAAAAAATATAAAATAAAAGCACCTATCACTAATTATGCTGAAAGTAGAGATTATGGGAGTTTTAGCTAGAGGTGCTTAAAAACCTACTTGTCCTTCCCATTCTAGGTACCCAAATCTCCCATTTCTCTGTAGCTTTCAGTCTCAATATTAGCATCCATTTCTGAATGATAAGCATGTAAAAATAATGTAGTAGTTTCATGTTGTTCCTTTCGGTTCAACAAAATTTCCCTTCATCTTTAGAGCGTGAAAAAAATGTAAGTACGTTACCTTAAACATTATAGGATATCAAACAGCGAAGCATATAGTCTACCTCCTCACTAAACTAATAACTCTTTCCACTTCTTCTCACAAATCAGTTTCATCAGGCTCTCAGCACTCAAAACCTTCTACAAAATTCTAAATCCTATATTTAGACAGTAACCAGCAATGGCCACATTTTTTCTGGAAATATTACAATATTATAGACATCATACATTATTTGCTATCTTGTACTTTGCGACCATGGGTTCATATTCACTAGAGACTTTCCACAACCTAGTAAAAGATTCTAGCTGTCACTCTGAACAAGCCGTTACAGTCAATTAAGAGCTCAACAATGTGTGAAATAGTTCACATTGGGGAAAAAAAAAATATTTATTAGCTTCTGCGTGTCAAAATTAAGTTATACTTACTTTACCACCATAAAGGTGGTTTAAGTCAGCAGTTTACAACAAGGCATGCTGTCACTGACAAGGCATTAGCAGCCAAAATGTCATCACAGGTAAGGTAAAGCACAGAGACCAGGCTAAAAATTAATACTCAGACTTGGTCAGCTCAATGTTGAAACAGCTCAAGTGTTTTGCAGAGCAGTCTGGGAACACAATATAGAGACCTCTGAGGGCCCCAGACAGAGTCAGCTATTTCCACTGGGGTATATTATATCAATCTCAGTGGAAAGCGTTAGCAGCAGATTAAGAAAGAGTGGCAGCTGCTCTAGAATAAGAGTGGCAAGCAAGCTCAACGGGAATCTGAAGACCAGCCAGAAAGCTAGGTGAAACTGATGGGGAGCTCAAGCCAGAGAGGCAAGAAAGTCTGCCACAATTTCAAATGAGGTAGAACTACCAGAAAGGCTGAGAATCACTGGTTTAGGATAGTTCACCTTATCCACGTTACCGACAGGTCAGAGAACAGTTACGTGCCACAGCTTAGCCAGGAAACGGTAACTTGTCATACTGAGGCATTTCGAATGTTCACTATGGGATGAATATATAATAACTATAACCACAAGAAAAAATAACTTTCAATCAACAAAATGGGAAAAAAATACGAGGTATATCTTCTACTGACACAGGCTCTCTTACAAAATTTGTGATAATTTCAAGTACTCAATTTCAGTAAACCCTTTAAATCCAGTTTGCTTCAGTTTCCTTATTTACGCTCGCTTATCTCCAATGATTTTGAAGAATAAATCAATGTTTGTCCAGTGCTTTAAAATAAAAAAGTACTAAATATTATTTTTACAATGAGTGCAGACCTTCAATTAAATGCACCTATTTCATGTGAACATTAAAGGAGGGCAATTCACTATCACTCTAGAAGGGACCAACTTGTTTATGATATAAGACAACTATCACCATGACTATTTTTGGTTCTCATTGCTTGAGAATGTGTTTTACTTTGGACTCATAAAGGCTCGCTGAATTAATAAATACTCGCTGACTTTCAGTTATGAGAGAACTGACTTTCTTTTTTTTTTTTTTTTTTTTTTAAGTGCTGTTAAGAAATTTCCAAGATGTAAGATTAAATGAAAGCATTCCCTTAGGATCCAAGAGGGGAAAATAAGGAAATAAAAGATTAAATAGTAGCATCTGTCCCTTTATTTATTTGAAGCATTGTCTCCCAAAGGTTAGTCATCAGTTTTCAGTAATAAACGCTCTTAGATACAGACAACAATTAAAAAAAAAAAAAAAAAAAAAAAAAAGTTTTGCTAATCTGCAAAACAGAGTCACAGTATAACAAAGGTCAGAAGGGATCTCTGGAGATTGTCTAGTTCAATCCCCCCCGCCCCCAACACACACACACACACACACACACACACACTAATAGCAGGGCCAGCTACAGCAGCCTGGCCGCTGGATTTTCTGTATTCCTTTGAGAAACATATAAGAAAATACAAACATTAGAAAGGCAACTCCAAGATCTGACTTACTGTGCTAGTAAGTTACTCTTGTCAAACAAGCAGATAAAGGATATACCTTCAAAACACACTCTATGTTAATTAATGACATTACTTTTAGCACACAGGGATCTATGGCCAATTCTTAATATATAATTTTCGAGGAGCCTTAACTTCTTAAGCACAAGAAGCTGGGATGAATGAGACATTTTTTTCTGCAAATTCCTAAACCTAACTATACTCAAAAAAAAAGAAAAAGGACAAGTTAAAACCTATAAACATTAAAAAAAGCTTACGAAAATAATTTATTTTAAAATTTTAGCACAACGCTACTACATCTGACTACTAGCTACCAGAACCACCTTTATGAAGGTTAAGACATAGCTGCTTGATTTGAATTTTATATGCTGACTCTTTTATTACAATCACAGAAAATACCCTTCCTGGTCAAATGAAAWTTTTTTTTGTTCTTTTCATAACTAGCTTTCAGACACGCAACAAGAGCTCTGCTGTCTTTTGGGCATAAGAAAGCTGCAGTATAATAAAATAAAAAGCACAGAGAAATTCATTTGTTCTGGTCTGGACAGCAGTTTTTATTAGTTTATCCTTAGTAATGGTTCAGTACAACAGGAAATATGTATCTATACTTAAATGCACATGTGTAAATTAATTAAAAAACAGTCCTATAAAGTACCTTAGATGCTGCATATTGTGAAAAGATCTTAAGGCAGAGTACAAAAAATTTCTAAAACTATTTTTCCTTTAATTAAAATTCTTGACTTGAAAAAATTAATTGTATCTAGCCTTGAAGTTAGAAGAATGTTTCTATTCTTCAGAAGAATAGTTACAGCCTACTGGAAGACTGTCTTGGAGCAAACCTCCTAATTAGCTCTATATGGAGCAAGATACATTTTACAGTTAGACAATCTTCTGTGGCTATCTCCAACAGATTTGATTTCATAACCAGTTTCTTTCCAGTCTCATCTTATGAAATCTAATTCACTTTCCAAAAACAAATTAAAATTTTTCAGCTAGATGCTCTTTTCCATACTCACCCAACTCTCATGCCAACGTGTTTCATATATAAAACTACGCTTAATGTTTCTGACTTTTTCAAAGTAAACAGTGACAGAGCTACAGATTTTCTAATAACAACGTTAACATAAGACATTCAAGCAAATCTCCTTGAATATATGTTTAAAATYCACAATGTCCTCTTGCGACTATCTTCAAGAACAGGCTCTGTACTGCTGTTGTTGTTTTTCTCTCTCTCCAAATTATCATGCTATAGTAAAACAAATATGAAAGTAAAAGTTACCAAGATCAAGTGACTTCAGCCAACATCCTGTAAATCTCACAGCCAAGATTCAGGGTAGGATATAGAACAGAGCTTTTTCAGCCCTAACAGATGGATGCAGTTGTTGTCAGACTGCTTCCACTATAMATTTTTCCATCTACTTTGGCTACTGCAGCAAAAAGGTATTGTTAATTCTGTATGTCTTAAGAAATCAGCTGCATGACACAACAGTTGTTCTTGCTATTTCCCKCTAGCAAAATTTCAGAATTTGGTTATATACAATTGAAGTCTTTAGCTGAGAATCAATGAGCACACATATTGTTCCCTATTCCACTATCTACAGAAACTGTGAAATATGTTCCACTGCTAATAGCATACTATCATATTCCCACCTTCTGCTGAACAAAAGTAGTCTCCAGCTATTACAGAAATGGTTAGTCTCTATCCATTTTATTCCTCAAAAAGCTTGGACGAGCTGGTATAGCTATGTGTAAAAAGATGTCTTAGTACCTGGAGACTCAAAAGTGAACTATCTTCCATTTTTCCCACAACACAAAGATGACCACAGTAGTGCACAGATTTTGATTTAGAATTCTTTTGTTTCATTGCACCTGAATCTGGATGTGAAAACAGAATAGCCAGCCCAAATGGTCCAAGTCTGGCTGACTACTGGTACATGGTTTAGGCTACCACAAACATAAAGCCCCTTTTGAAATTTTTCTCTTCTGTTGCCACGTCAGATGCAACTATCATCAAAACAATTACAGGATCAACGTGCAGCTCCACTAAAGTTAAACTTTAACCCTACGAATCACAGTGAGAGCAACACACAGCAATGTTGAACACAGCCCAGAAAAAAACGTTTAAAAGCAGAGAATACTGTGTTCTTCACTGAAAGACCTGGCTAGAGAATAAACTTCAAGAGAAGATTGCAGTAATCCAGAATCTAGTTCCCTTTAAAAACCTACAACAGACTCTAGACCATAGCACAGAGAGTACAAAACAAGTCACAGTAACAAAGGAGCAAACCATGCTAACCTCAGATACAACTTTTATCCCAGACAGATAAAAAGATCCAGGGACTTAAAACATTCAATAGAAGTGTCACTGCTACCACCCTACAGGGAAAGCACACAGATGTGACAATGAGTTTCAGAGTAAATTTCTTCAGATTACACAACTTGCTGTCAAATGCACATAAAGACTGTCCTGGAAAAAGATACTTCAATCCTACAGTGTAGTATCAATGAATGTAATTCATAGGAACTTCGATTTTAAAAAATTGCAATTTTTTTAAAAAGAAAAACAAATGTTATATATGCAATAACATGCAAATAATAAAGTAGGCACATGTATAACAGATCATTTTAAAAGCATTTTTTCATTGATAAACTATAGATTTGTTTAGTTTTAGCCACACAAACATTGATGAGTGGTTAAAGCACTCATCCACATATTTTCTCCAAATTTCTAAACAGAACTCACTGTTTCATGAACTGGCTGAACTGAACACAAAGAAGAAACAAGATAAAGGTAGAAAACCCTTCTCATTACAGCTTAGCATCATATAGGGAATTCAGAAGGTATTTTGCCTCCCCTTCCAGACCCGTTCAGCCTCTCCCACCTGATGAGCTGTAAAATAAGAATTCCTCTTCCCAGGCGCTACAAAACCATTAACATTCAGATTTGCAGCAAGAAAACTCAATAGGGTAAGTGAAAGTTTCACAGATAGATAACATCTTTTCATGGTAAGGTAACAAAATTTCAGGCCCTATCCCCTCCTGCCTGAGAAAGCTTAATCAACACAATGTATAACACAGAGGAAAGGAGCTCCAACTTCGGTTTGTGCCAGCAGAGCCAATCTGCTGCTGGCAAGGCCAGGTACTTTACAGGGCCCCCAAAGCAGAACCATATCGCCACGCGGCAGTCAGCGCCGAGCAYAGCTCAACACCTGTGAGACACCGCAGGGCCCAGGGTGACACTTGCCCCAGAAGCAAGGAACCACACAGCTTTCCCCCCAGCGGCCCTACCGATGAGCCCGGGCGGGGAAGGAGAGCCGGGATCCTCCTGYCCGAAGCCCCATTTCCTCCCTGAGGGTTAAAGCCGTGGACCGGGAAACACGACCCAATGGTCCATCAGGCACCAGAGGAGTGCCAGAGTGGGGGGCAGGGGCCCCCTCATAGCCCAACGGTCAGTCAGACACTGGAGGGGTGCCGGGGGGGGCAGGGGCCCCCTCATAGCCCAACGGTCCGTGAGGCACCAGAGGGGTGCTGGGGGGGGGGGGCAGGGGCCCCCTCACAGACCAACGGTCCGTCAGGTACCAGAGGGGTGCCGAGGGGGGCAGGGGGGAGCAGGGGCCCCCTCACACCCCAACGGTCCGTCAGGCACCAGAGGGGTGCCGAGGGGGGCAGGGGCCCCCTCACACCCCAACGGTCCGTCAGGCACTGGAGGGGTGCCGGGGGGGGCAGGGGGGAGCAGGGGCCCCCTCACACCCCAACGGTCCGTCAGGCACCAGAGGGGTGCCGCGGGGGGCAGGGGCCCCCTCACACCCCAACGGTCCGTCAGGTACCAGAGGGGTGCCGCGGGGGGCAGGGGCCCCCTCACACCCCAACGGTCCGTCAGGCACTGGAGGGGTGGCGGGGGGGGCAGGAGCCCCCTCACAGACCAACGGTCCGTCAGGCACTGGAGGGGTGCCGGGGGGGGGGCAGGGGCCCCCTCACAGACCAACGGTCCGTCAGGCACAGGAGGGGTGGGGGGGGGGGCAGGGGCCCCCTCACACCCCAACGGTCCGTCAGGCACGCGTCAGGGGGTGGGTCACCCTTGGAGACTCGGGGGAGGCGCGGCCGGGCGCCCCCGCCCCTCGCCCCGGCTCTGCGGGCGGGGAGAGGAAGAGGAAGGGCAGAGCCCCTGTCCCTCTCCCCCCTCCCCTCCTCCTCGTCCCGACGCAGCCGTCACCGCGCTCACCAGCCCTCGGTCCATCTCGATTTGGCCCTTGTCGGCGCCGGTAGGGACCCTGGCGTACTCGGCATAGCGCAGGCCCTCGGACGGGGCCCCGGCGCCTTCCATGCCGGAGCGCCACGGAAGAAGGGGGCGGGGAAGGCGCTACAGGTCGTCCGGAGGGACAAACCAGTTCAGTCGGAAGGACGGAAACCAAAAACTACGCGCAGCCTCCCCCCCCCGCCGCGGCTGCATCCCGGAAAATGGGCGGGGCTAGAGTTGGCCACCTCCCTCCTGCCGTGCGCTGCCCCGCCCACCGCGCGTCAAGGCCCCGCCCCCAGGGCCCCTCCCCCCCCCCTTGGGGGCAGGGCTGGCTGCTGCGCCAGCGTCGGCCGCCATTACAGGGGCGGTTGGGGAGTGTGCTTTTGCTGTCGTGAGGTTTTCTCGTCCCTTTCCTCTCCCCGCKGCCGTTGGGAGATCCGGCCTTTCCCTCACATCTCCCTATGGAAGGGTGTGCACCGGCTTGTGGCTGCTCRTGGTGGGGAGGGAGCCGGCTYCTGTAGGAGGCCCTCCTAGTTGGTGTGAGGGGCTGGAGGATGGGTGACTGGCTACCTGCTCTAAGTCYCAGGGCAACTGAGAAGAGAAGGGGTGTGAGGGAGAAAGGAAGGGATGAGAGTTAATTAATGTATAAGAATAAGAGTAAAGAGGGTAAGCACTGGAGAKGATGAGGGGTCACACAGAAGTGACTCATGCCCCTCTTTGAAGGGAATATAGGATTTTAGAAAGGGATAAACATCTATAGAGGAAAGGATAAAGAAAAATTGATTTGGGAAAACAACTGAATATGGTTATGAACTAACTTGCAAAATATTTTATGTGTGTTAGGCTTCAATATATTTACATAGCGATTTCCTGAAAATGCTCAAAGTTAAAAACATCGTTTGCCCTTCTGAAAATCTTTAAGTGATATGTCAAATGCAGTAACCAATCACCACCATTAGTCCTGTGTCACAAATTGATAAAATGTTCAATCTCTTTGTAAATACTGCAACATAACAGATTTTCTTCTGCTCTTATCCTGGTTCTCTCTCCCTCTTACCTGATAGTACTGGCACTGGAATTGAATTGTCTGCAGATGGTTAAGCAGTGTGACTCAACAAAAAGAATTACTCTTTTTATCTCCTATTTCAAACACTTCTTGTTCTTTTAAGGCATAATTCTGAGCACGTATCATGGTTTGGTATATCTGATTGATATTCATCAGACTTCTATAACACTGAAACGCAACTGCTTTAATTCATCTCTCAGTATCTTTTTAAAGTACAGCTGCTATTAACCATAAAGGTGAGTTGACCATATATAGTATTTCATTAATCTTAGGAAGAAATATAAATGTAACTTTCTACAGCACAAAATTCACTGGATGTTGTATGAAAATCCATTTTGGAAGAAATATATTTGCTTTTACTTCTTCATTGAATATATACCATATGATCATATATGATTAATTTTTTAAACCTTCAGTGGAATTGAATTTCTTGTAATCTTAAAACCTATTTTAAAATCAATAAAAATGTCCCCAACTAATCATTTTGCTGTTCATTGATTTGTGCAGAAGTCAGGGAAAATAGCACATCCTTTGCTACTTTTTCACTTAGTATACTTAGATTAAAAAATACTAAATTAGAAGTGCTAGAATTTAGGAGGGGGCTATTTCTTACCTCCCTTCTCCTGCATATTATTACAACTTGTTTAGGAGGTGTGGGTCTGTCTTGATGGCACAATGCTCTTTTGTCAAAAGATAATCAGGCACAAGACAATAAACGTGTATTTGTTTCAGGGAAAAAGCCTGAAATGTTAGGAAATAAAAAGAAGCCAAACAGCTAGGAGAAAATAGGCAAATCTGTGAAGTGGAAGACTTCAGAAAAGAACAACGTTGATTTTTTTTCAGCTTCTGTAACATTTACTTATATTGAAAAGTACCTACCCATAAAAGTAGCCTTTTTGAGTCCAGTGGGACAGTGAAGTAAATGGGAATTACTCATTTAACCTCCATGTATGCCTGGCAACTGTATACCCACAAAACATTTGCTATTTAGCTATTTTTTGCAATAAAGCAAAGACATCTGAGTCCGTACTGTGACATAAATCCTAAGCATCAATTAAGACAAATCAGCCTATGCACTGTGGGAGTTTTGAAGGTTTTCCCAGCTCCTTGATCTTGATCTGTGTTTTTGTTATGTCTAAAAGAAAGCTGGCTGCAGGTCACCTACTCCATTTGGAAATAGGTATGTGGAACAGGAGGGAGGTACAACAAGGATGTTGTAGCTTTATGTATTAATTTGAGCTGCCTATTGAAATACCTGCTTGGGGATCAAYGTCATAGTTCCATACATCTTTATTAACCAACATATTTCTGCTAGTTGKTTTTTTTTGTCTTAATATATATTACATACTTGATCGTTCTGGGCAGAGTCACCACACCAAGTTACGGTGGTGCAGATCTATGGCTGTAGATAGCAGAGCAATTAAGGTATTTGCAGTGTAAAGAATTGCCACATCAAATCTGTTCCAAAATACTTCAGGGTAAATGGAAAACTTATTATTCTTGGAACATCCCTGTTAATGTGGTATTCCAAGGCACTGTAACAAAAGTCATAGGATCTCAGAAACATCGAGGTTGGAAGGCCCCTCAAGGGACCATCTAGTCCACCTCCATTGCTGAAAGCACTGCTATGCCTATACAACCCTTTGAGCCTGGCAGTTCAGCCAGTTTTCAGTCCACCTACCTCACTGTCCACTTATCTAGTCCATGCTTCATCCATTTGTCAATGAGAATATTACACACCCACCAATGTATCCTGTCAGATTTCATGGACTTTTGTACGTCCAGTTTGTTTAATGTTTTGGCCTTTAAAGACACTGGGCCACACTATAGTCTAGTCAAATACATCTAGGCAAGCTCAAAGGTGGAAAACATTATTCTTAATGTCTTCCTCACRGAGGAAGTGGAAGGCACTGTGTTGTTTCCCTTGTAAGCAAAGAGGGGAAGGGTGAAAGTAACTGAGTCTTTGCTTACGATTCTCACCCTAAACTCCTCTAAATATGCTATGCACCAGAAGGGGCTGGTAGAGACAGCCTGCATATTACTATTTGAATTTAAGCCTAATATGTGCCAGCGTATTTTCACTATTAGTATATAGTAGTGTGCAGCAATGTTGATATTTGTTACACCATTTAAGTTAATTATCTGCACACTTTTCCCATAAATGACTTTTGGTTACAGTCTGTATTACAGTAGTCCRTGTTGCAGTCAGGGTCTACATTTGCAAGAGTTTCTGTAAGGGGCGAAGGAGATCAAAGCTTGTGAAAATGAGAGCAAGAGGGAAGGTGAGCTTTTGGATTTACTGTTCACCACTGAAAATTTCCAAAGTCCCTGTAAGTGTAKCTCCTGGACAATGATATTAGAATGGCAGGAACTGAAGTCTGATGCTGAAGATGAAAGTTTCTTAGGTCAAGCAAGGAAGGGAGTGTAATTAAAGAGTTATCAAGAAAATCATAAGGCATATGATATAAAATTGGTAGTCAGTACTTGAACCTTGCTGAATTGTTGTGTGCATGCAAATGAATAAGGAATAAAACTTTCCAACCACTGTACCAGGATTAGAGGTTGGAAGAGCTGATTGCTCCTAAAAGCATTGGTATGCTTCTCTAATTACTGCAGTATACTGTAAAAGCAAAAAGAGACATGGGCTGTGGAATTCTACTAATTTCTTTRGGTAATCCTTTTGGTAACATTAAACAATAAACAATATAATATTCTGCTGGATACCTTAATAATTGTCTGTATGACACCTTAAGTAGATTAGCTACCACAGGAAAGTATATTATAGAAAATCCTAAACTGGAACTAATCGTGGCCTTCAGGAATTATGACAGTACAATTATTCCTTGAGGAGGTGGTGGAGAAGATAGTACATACTGCAAAAGGCTAAAATATTTTTTGTGAAGTGTGTTAAAATAAGGTATGYCCAAGTAAATCTTCTCTACTTTAAAAATTGTTCAGAAAAAATATATTCAGGATTTTACAAATATTATTTTAATATTGACAGATTTCTCAAGGACTTTTCCTTCTAGCCACAGTGCTGGAGCCATAGCTCTAAGAGTTCATTGATTCTAATAGCAGTTGTGTATTTTACCAGTTAATTTAGCAATTGTCTTTTCCAACAGATTTGTTGCAGGCATTTTAATAGATAAAACATTCATTTGTCATCCTAATGTTTTTTGTAACATCAGACCTTTAAGATAACTCTGCTCTATGATTTAGTATTATTTATATAGCAATATGGATATGCATAGCACTCTCCAGGCACAAGAATACACTACTAAAATGTAGCAATGATTTTCAGATACTACTCCAGGACCTCAGTGTAGAAAGTTCTGAACGTCAGGTCAATTATATTTTCAATCTCCACTTGCTTTTAGTGAAGTAGTATTAGCTAAAGGAGAGGCAGACTTGGTTTAATGCTGAGGGATACTGCAGAGAAAGCAAGGGTCAAATTTCTTTCAGTGTGGAATATAATATTTTTTGACAGGTACTGTCAATTTCATCTTTTTGCAAAAAAATGGGAAGTGCATGTAGCATTTTACATCTYCTAAACATTACCTAACAGACACGCACACAAACACACTTGTCAAAGCTAATGACATTCTTTCTGCTGTGCCTGACAAATTCCAGTCCTAAATCTAAACAAGAATAAATCTTGGCCAAATGTAACAATTCACAACCTTCTTCTGAGGCTACCTCTCTAGGGAGCAGTGAAATTTCTCTTCTTCAGCATCACGAGCTAATACAATTAGTGCTCTTAACCTTCGAGAGTGCCTGGCCCTCACAATAGAACAATTTTGTTCCTAATGGAACATTTTGTGTGGACTGCACAAAACCAGTGGCATCTCAAAGAGATACTACAGCATTAATTCATAGTAACCTTTTTTGGGTTTGGTCTTTATGATTTCAGATATTTTGCTTGCTTTAAGTGTAGGTTTCAGATTAAATATTTCAAAAGTAGAACTGAACATTACTGTGTTTTCCAGTTTAAGGTTTTCTGTTTGCAGAAACAGTGTTGTTCTGCACAACAAGCTATACTATTCAACAAGGAAAACAGTAGTAAAGTAAAACAAACACATTAAAAAAAATCAATTTGCAATTTGCAATCATGGTATAAAAACACTATATACAGTACTAACTATAGACATGCTTCTACATATGTACTCTATGCTTTGTCATTGTTCTAAAATATGCAGAGATGTTTCTAATATATATGCTCTGCAGTGCATTTGGCTATGTGTCTTATCTACTTAGTGAAACTGCCCAGGACAAAACCTATGTTTGTGAACCCTTRAGCATCGTACTCGGCTGTAGGACTAAATTTTAGCTGATGGCAAAGGAAAATGCTGTTCTRAAATTAAGGCCTGCTGATACTATGTGCTGCCTCTTGAGCTAATCAGAGTGGGGCTGTAGGAAGTCCACTCTGTCCTAGCTGTCTGTCTCAAAACTATCCTGCAATCTGATGCTTTTCTTAAGGCTTTAGGCTCCTGGTCTCCTTGGATTAAATGAAAATCTTAGTTTTCAATGAAAAGTGTCCATGATTGTGGGAAAAAACTTGAAAATATGAAGCCTTAAAACCCATAAACCAACATTAAAAAAAAAAAAAAAGTGATCAGATATTTTCAAGGAGGGAGAGATGAGGGACCTGAATTACAATCTCAAAGCTTATTTTGTCTTTTTTAATACTGTTTCTTTTGTAGGAAGGAGTTGAATCCTATCTGCTATTTCCAAAGAAAAGATGGGGTGGTTTGCTAGGGTTTTGAGTATCCTTTGGGTTGAGAAAATTATGTTGATATTTCTCATTTTTAGTATAGCTCATACTGCTACTGAGTTGAAAATACAAGTTCAGTGTAGCATGGTCCTCTCCAGAAATTATTTTGCTCTATAACCAGAATTTCATGAAGAACTACATGAAGGAGGGAGTATCGTGATCCTTAGTATTTTACATCTCCACGGTCGAAATTTCTCAAAGCAAAAGAAAGATCATTTTCTATTCCTAGGACTTCTCTCCTGCACAATACAAAATTTTTTTTTTTTTTGTTAATACCTGGAGGCAATAGTTTTACAGAGAAAAACTAACAACATTTTTTAAATCAAGGAATCAACGTAAGTGATAGGAAACTTAAATAGAAACATTCTTTATTCTGCTCCCACCTAACTGGGTCTACATTTTAGTAATCTTTTTTTTTTCATGTGAGACAGCTGTCAATCTAAGTGACATATTAGAGACTACATCTAAGACTGCCAAATTAAAGACTTGCTCCTAAGAGTCAAATCTCTGGGAAGTTAGCACAGAGAGGAAACTCACCCATAGGTTACCCGTATTTTCCAGCAGGATACATCTATGCAATGTGTTAAGCAGTTAATGTTAAAAAGGAAAAAAATTCTTAGTACTTTTTGCCCTTCTCTATTAATTAAGCATAGTCAGACAAAGTGCACTTGGCACTGGCATAAGCCATGTGCTGTCAGGCTTACACAGCCAGTGAAAGAACTTGACAAAATAAACACAGCTATTTTCTCCACCATCATGTGGGACTTTCAAACCATGGCACTGAAGTGCTGTGGGTTTCTTGCACATGCATTGCAAGAAAACAGGAGAAATGACTGAGAAGGGCTTTTCCTCTTGTTCCTCTTTCTTTGCATTTTTTAGAACCAGGAGAAGCTGAGACACCTTTAGAAGCCTTTCTAATGGGAGACTGCACAATGGGAAGGGGAGGCACAACTTCTTTGGATGTGAAGCAGAAAGGAAAGCAGTGATCCAGTCCCTCCCCCAGTAGGGAGGACAGGAAGTAGAGACACACAAAGGCAACTGTTTTGAGAACCTGCTGCCCCTTAATATCTTGACAGATGGATGCTGACTAAACAGAGGAGGAAAAGTGTAATGGTGAAGAAAGGGTGGATTTGGGAGCACTCTGGAACTGGGGAGTTTCTGAAAGGAAGAGGTACTGGTACTGGGAAGATTTCTGCATGTGATTGGAGAAATATCTTGATCTTAGYGGTCTTAAGCCAACTTGTAGATCATAAGTCCCTTGCTGAAAAGGAACTGGTTGCATTGGGAATGGGAAGTGACAAGCTGAGAGCAGAATTGCTGAGGGCATTGAGCCTTCTATGTCCCCGCTTTTCTCTTTTTCCTTCATTCATTTTAATAATTCTTTCACAAAGCACATTCCTTCTCCTGTGCTACATTACTCTTGCTCCCCTTCATTGTTCACCCACTTTGTTTGCTTGTTCTTTCCAACTTGACTGTTACCATCTTACCTCTACCCTTCTTATTCCTTGCTTTCTTTCCAGTGTAACAATTATCTGAAGTGGCAACAATYGTAATGGTAAGTATGGATCAGTTGTATCTTATCCATTCATCCCTTATCCATTACAGTTATTTTGTCCTGCTCTTTATTTTTTTTCTCCTGTAGTCAGGATTTCACTAGTGTGAACAAAGACCCCTGTAGTTTCCTTTCTGAATATAGCAGTTATAGTATCTCTCTATTGCTCATTTCACCCTTTTGGGGTCTAAGAACCGCTCTCACCTGAAAAACAGGGCCAAAGCAAGCTTGATAAGCTTAAATAAAACTAAAATATGTTTTAAAAAGCAGCAGCCTTGCTGYTGAGAACAAATTTGAAATATTCCTTACAACTTTGGAATGAGTGGAAAAAAAGGAAATTTCTAGTTTCAAGACAAAGATGAAAGAACTGGCCAGGACTTGGAAGGCATCAAAATAAGTTGTTAGTGCTTATTCAAACACAGGCCTGGGAATCATTGCTTGCCCATATATGCAGAATTAATTGGCTGATTTTGCTAATGCCACTGTCCAAGAATTGTACTACTGTTAGAAGAGGATCCAAGTATCCTGTTTCTTTGTATTCCAGAAAGCTTAGAAAGTGGTGGCTGGTTGTTTATCTATACGTGTCTGTGGCCTTCACATATCTCTGTTACACAGGATGGGTGTGGTGAGAGTCAGAAGGACTCAGGAGGCAAAGACACAGAACAGAGAAAACAAGCTACTCTCTGTGCCTACTAGTAAGATTCTTTACGCTGCCAAAACAGACAAAGCAAGAACCTGTTACGGCATGTGACCCAGTTAGRGATGTAAGACAACTATAAACATAAACTGTAAAATAGAATATGCAGCTAATATTTGTTGCGCCTATAAAAATACAAGTTTGGAGTTAAAATTATGGTACCACTGTGAACCTGTAGTATTATTTTGGCAGCATACTTCTGTTCACTGTGACTGAAATAATGTGAGGGATGTGTYACAGCCCATCAGAAGTTGTATTTTAATAGCACAAAACTGAGGGGATGTGTGGCATWCTGGAGGGTATGACACAGAGGTATGTTGGATACATGTGAGATGCAAAGATAGCTGGGAGAGTGTTGGATGGCTGATTAGGGTAGAGAAAGCTAGACCTGGTCTTATCTTTTAGAAGTGGTGTCTGACATGAACCATTCTCAGTACCAGGCTTGGGCATTGTCCTGTGATGACCTAGGGTCATCGAAAAGAGAGCTAAGAAATAAACTACCAGYGAAGCACTGGTAGTGCTTGTCTAGTGCTAGAGTTCATTTTATGTCCCTCTTTTTTTCAACAATACATTTTCAGGCTATTTCATAGAATCATAGAATCAGTAAGGTCAGAAGGGACCTCTGGAGATTATCTAGGCCAACCTCCCTGCTCAAGCAGGGTCACCTAGAGCATGTTAGACAGGGTTGCATCCAGGCGGGCCTTGAAGATCTCCAGAGAAGGAGACTCCACAACCTCTCTGGGCAACCTGTGCCAGGGCTCCACCACTCTCAAAGGGAAGAAATTCCCCCTCACGGTCAGGCGGAACTTCCTGTGCTTCAGTTTCTGCCCATTTGTCTCTTGTCCTGTCACACGGGTCAACTGAAAAGAGTTTGTCCCTGTCCCCTTGACACCCTCCCTTCAGGTACTTGTACACATTGATAAGATCCCCCCTCAGTCTTCTCTTCCCCAGGCTGAAGAGGCCCAGCTCTCGCAGCCGTTCCTCCTAGGGCAGGTGCTCCAGCCCTCTGWYCATCTTTTTAGCCCTACGCTGGACTCTCTCCAGTAGCTCCAKGTCTCTCTCGTRCTGGGGAGCCCAGAACTGGACACAKTRCTYGAGATGAGGCCTCCCTAGGGCTGAGTAGAGGGGCAGGATCACCTCCCTCAACCTGCTGCCAACACTCTTCCTAATGCACTCCAGGATACCATTGGCTATTTAGATTATGCAGTTACTGTTTGCCACCAAAATGTAAAGTTCAACACGAAATAGGTACTAAATCTGAATTTTACATAACAATTTAGGTTTGAAGATACAGCAGCCGTGGCCACATCAATTACAATCAATTTTGGTAATTAAATTTGTGTTGTTAAGACATAAATCTGCATGGTTTAAGAGGAATCCAGATGTTAAAATTGGATTTTTACCAAACAGGGTGCCTGTAGGCACAGCTGTCACCTCACAAATCTTTGTAGTCCACAGACACGGCTCTCCTAGGATTTCCTAGAATTTGCCTTGTCCCTAACCTCTCTGCACCTCATGTATTCACTCCACAGTCCTACACAAAGGACTATTCTCGATGCTTACTTCCATTTGCCAGTGGCTTGTCCAAAAACCATCTGTATGAAGAAGAGGGGGGACCTAGGTTAACGTATCTACCCTAAAGCCTGCCTCCATCAGCTATACCTGGTAGCCCACACAAAGCACATTGGCAAGCCTCAGGCCTCATGGCCTACCTAAATACCTGCTTGTACAACTTAGGGGATGATTCATATTGTCAAGTGACATATACATGATTTCTGGTAGGAGCCTAATTGCTGTCCAGGCAAAATACCTCTGAGACAGATGGAGACCAGAGATAAAGAATAAGCCTGCACAATTAGTCTGAGGCTATGAGGCCCTTCACTCTTTCAGCAGTTCCTGGAGACGACTGACGGAGAAGATATTCTCTCGCAGAACAACCTGGAATATCGTGAAATGAGAAAGCTATGTTGGCTGTTGGCAACATCAAGAGATGCCTTGTAACTATGACCTCTACAGATAAGAAGCGTTTCTCTGCCCATAGCACACAGCTATAAATGACACGAGGCAAGCGGAACCATGCCCTTCTCTGACCCTCCTGGGCAGTTTCCAAACCAAGACTGGGACTATGTGAGCAAGCACTCTGATTAATGACCCAGGCAGCTAAAAGGCAACTAGCATCCACCCTCTCCACTGAGCTAGCTCCCTGGAAATATCCCAGAGACCAAATCTTCTCCTAAGAAACCAAAAGAAAGTGTAGCACCAACTCGGGCTGGCTTCTGCATATGTCTTAATGCATACCATGTCCTTGTCTCTAGAAGAATGGGACTGGCCTCTGGTGGAAATCAGGGAGCAGAGAAGTCAGGACTTGGCTGAAGGTAGGGAGAGTCCCTATGGTGTCTTCTGCTATCTGTTTCCAAGAAGTGATCATACTAAGCTCTCCCACTGTTCCTATGTGCTGCAAGATCATGCTAGACAGGTCATGGCCCAAAAATGGGACAGTTCTGTGAAGGATGCGAGAGACTATGCACCATTTCATCCTTTGCAACACACTGGCACTGCACTCCGGAATCTGTGCAGAATGATTTGTATAGAAGTAAAGAGCATCCCTGCTTGTCTTCCCTATCTCTGTCAACCTGTGTATTCATATGCCCATGCACTGCCTGCTTAGAAAATCTGTAGCTAGCCACACTGGCCCTGTTGAGAAGTGAGAGAGTGGCTAGAGTAGCAGAGATAGAGAAGAGAGTTGAGCAGGACCTGGATATAATAGCTGTTGAGTGGTACAGCAGYGACAGGTATGTAAGTCTTGTGACAGGCTGCCAGGACTCATAGCTAGACATTTATACTGGGCAGAAGCCTGTTGTGGTACTCACCTGGTAGTGTTGGAGCAGAGTCCCCACAATCCCCCCTGGTTCCAGTTCTGGTCATAATCTTTCTTCAGTGAGAGTTGTTTCTCTGGAGTGCGGGACATGAAAAACTGGGTTCTCYGTTCATGCTTCAGAGCACGTAGAGGGGACCCTGGCAGGAGGGAGCACTGGAGCTGCCTCTGCGGGGCAGCGCTCAGAAGTATGTGCTCTTGGATGTGGCAGCGGGAGGTGTGCTTCTGATGACAAGGTCCATGGAGCGCCATGCACACCAGTCAGTCTGAGATTCGCCATGTGGCATTTTATCTTGCTGTTTTCCTAGCGTATGTGAGGTGTGCACAGCCTGGCTAGTCAGGAAATCTGGCCACAAAGGCATTCCTTAAAGAATGTGGTGTAAGCGCAGCTTGAGCGACTGGGGACAGAAAATGACAGGATCTGCCTATATGGAGCTGGATTTCCCCAGCTCTTCTGTATAAAGCTGAGTTTCATTATTCATACTCTTTTTTGGGGGGGTTAGGAGCTGCCAAACTTCTTTATTTTGCTAGTGATGGTAAGAAAGTTCTTAGTTTTCCCCTAGCCCTGCAGTTTCTGCACTATCTGATCAGATAGATACAGCACCACTGGTCAGCTGTGCTCAGTGAAGGAGGTTGTTTTTATTTCAAAGGATCATGTATTTGTTCACTATTCATAGGGTAGAATTAGAAAAGTTGAAGTAAGGAAAAATCTCGACCTGAGCAGAATTCAAAGGCAGAACTGGAGTTTCACAGGAGCATTACCTAACTATTTGTCAGAGGGTTTCTTTCTAATTTCGCTTCCTTCTATCTGCATGCACACCTGCATGTCAGAGTCCAGTACTCTCTGACCAGCTTCTTTTTATCTATGTGTTTATCTATGTGTTGATTCCACACATGGAGAATGCAATGTTTTATATAAAAGTTTACTTTGAAGATACTTAATATTACATGGGATTTTTGATTTAGCAGAGTGATACAGCAATATACTGAAATCACAATACAAGTGGATACACTTGGCAAAATAAAGCAATTGCAGTGTACACTTCAACCACAATACCAATGTGATTCCCATTACCAGTCTCTATAACATGCTCACCATCATGACACTGAAGATCCCCAGTTGCTGGGAAGGAATACATGGGTTGAAGCCAGCTCAAGCCCRTTGCTCTCTTTGAAATACTTCTRTTAGTTGTTTGGGTTTTATTCTCTACACTGGGCTCCCTCCACACTGCTCTGGCTAACTCAGGGAGACACTTGCACTCTTTTAATAAACTCAGGAAGGACAGTTTGCACACCAGTCGCTCCACTCAACTGACACAGCTGTTTATCTAAAACAAAGAGCACCCTCCAGTCCCCTTAGGGTTGAGTTAAAGTCAGCTTCCTGTGCCGCAGTGTGGTTAATGAGTCCCACCCTGCAGTATTCCTGAGCTTCATGGCCACCTCATCCGTGCGTATCTCCTCTGAGYCTTCTTCCATTATAGAGGTTCATTGGTCAGTCATACTGCAATAAATAAGCAAACAACTAAATAAAAACTTTTAGTTGTTCTGCTTTCTCATATGGAAATTTGTAGTGCTGGAGTCAAAAACTRTCAGAAATTTAGCTTTTAGCCAGACTTCACTTTGCTTATTCCAGAGTAGTCTATTGCAAGACTGCACAAACTATTACTCCTCTGTTTTATTTGTAAGAGCAATAGATCAGCTTTGSTATGGGCCCATGAATCTAGCCCCAGCCTTACTGGTGCTGTATAAGTCAGGTGATCAGCCTGACCTTCAGCTGGAGGATGACCCAGAAACCAGTAAGTGGATTTGCAGTTTTACAGCTGAGGGAATCTCGTTAGGGGTGTGTCTTCTGAGGAACTGAAACTAACTTGTTAGAACTGAGGTTTCCTAGCCTTAGCTGCACTACTCACTTCTAAGGAGACAAGACTGTGGTGATGTCTGGGGTTGGAGAAGGCAGAGAGGAAAGCAGGAACGGGATGGCTGCTTTCTTCAGTAACTCTTTGCCCTCTCAGCGATACCTCAGGGAAGACTGTGAAAAAAGAGAGGGGTCTGAAAAACCACAGAAGCTGATGATACCTGAAGAGGAGCAAGGGGGCCAAGCAGCAGTCCACCAACAACAGCGAGAGCAGTTGTAAGTAGTAAGGCCAAAACAGTGGTGTTGCTTGTATCAGATGCCTATTCTTCATCTAGCTATTACTTCTMGAGGTAAAAATACTTTTATAGCCAATCTGTGAGCAGGACAGGGCATATTAGCAGCATGTCCTCATGCTCTCAGAGCTACCTGCTGTCAGTGTGAAGCACAGCTACTGATGAYGCTTCCTAAATGAGACCTGTATTTTTCTGACAGACTTTGATCTCATGCCTTACAGCTGGGACTGCTCAAATGTGCTGTATGCGTATGCAGGCAGTGMCAGTGCTGTGTGCAATAACAGCAGTAGACTTTGTACATTTGATATTGCTCTATGTGGTGCCTGTTTCTTGGAATCCTTTTCTAACTAGAGTTTCAAGTCCAGTGCTACCTCTGTGTTTTTTCTCTCCTAATATTTCATCCCAAATCTAAAAATACTTYTGGCTTAAGAAGTGGATATAGGCTGCGTTCCACAAGTGATCTGAATGCAATCCAGCATACAGCACAACCTTGAACAACTTGATGCTGGCAGAACTGAAGCCAAACTTCAGGCTTGAATTTCATTTCAAGCTTTATTGGGATCTGTGCTCTGTCCATCTCTTTTTCTGGATGTCTGTTCTTAGCTCGTCTAGTTTGTGTAAGCCCTAACATGCAGATATGACACAGTGTAGAAGTTGACAGTGGTGTGTGTGGGTATTTTATACACGCGTGCGTAATGTATGCATGTTTACCTGATGCAAACTAATTGTTTACAGTTCTTTCTTCCAAATACACTTTTCATGAGCTGTTACAGTGCATGTAACACTGTTAATATGCGTTGCTTAGCTTGTTTTTTTCCCCTTCTTTCAAAGTGCCACTGATGGAAATCAGTTCCACTTTTGAAGAGCTGTTTCAGTTTCCTTTCTTTGCCTTCTGGAAGAAGATGGAGCCATGTTGGAAAAGCAGTGGCAGACYGCTGGTCATAAGCCTCAACCAGAAGCTTTGTGCTGTAACCCTTAAAAGGCTGCCACTAGGTGGTAATTATACACGGACAATTTGAAGATAAGTAGCCTGGAAGTCTGTGAGCTTTCTAATGATGTGATATCAGGAGAACGAACAGCTGTTCCTGACTTGCAATCCATGTTTATTTTCTGCCACTTCCAAACATGAAAGACCCTCTGTCTTGCCTTCCCTCAAGCTGCCATATATCCACAGTACAGTGAGAGCAGCCTTATTTGGCTCAGATCCTTATAGTATGTGCATTTTTTTTTGGGGGGGGGGGAGTGCCCTCTCTTTGGTATAGCTGTCTTTGCACAGAGCGTGGTATGGGGTACAAAATCTCTAGTAAATCTCATGTAAGTACTTGATCAGTTGGTTAGCCTGAACTCCCCACAGAATTAAGGCTAGATTAAAGTTCCCACATAGATTCAGACCAGATGATGTAAAACTAAATATGCTTTGGGGGAAGAATTTTTTTTCCTTGTTTCATCTTGATTTGATACTTGCAGCAACAAAACARTTGAAATCCGGTACAAGGACTRTGCACTTAATACTTTTCGCTGTGCRATACAAAAGATTTTACCCATGTGTCTTCAGAAAATTGTGACAAAGAATTCATTCTTAATCCAGCAGTGTTACAGATTACAGTAGTGTGTAGCTGATGAGAAGGAAGAATGAGGGAAAGGTAAGTTCAAGCAGTACCAGGTGATACAACTGGGAAAGAAGTGCTCTTAAGAAGTAAGTAGGCAAGCTTGAGTTTTTTTTCTCTACCCTTGGAGGGGGAGAGGGGCAACAGTCAGTTTGAATGAGATGAATCCTTATAAAACGAGATTCCCTTAACTGACCCAGATGAAAGTGGTAGAAAATGTCTGAGGTGGTGAAGCAGACAAGGGGAGATCTTTATTCTTAAAACAATAATTAACTATTGTATTTATCCTCATCTCCTTGTTACGTTGCTGCAAGTTATCGTTCTAGTAAGACCTCAGATTAAAATATTGTTTTGGTAATGGTAAATCTTGGTCTTTCAGCACTCAGTCCCTTTAAGATGATTGTTAAAACCGAAATACTAGGACAGTCTCAGAACAGCCCAGTTTTTCAGGCTCTGAGATATCCAAAGCTTGTATGGCRCAGTTTGAGAGCTAATGTCACTGARTGTCAGTTAAATAAAAAATCTTTAGAATAGCATTAACCAAGAAAACTTTCCAGGATGTGAGTAGCAGAGGAGAGCATCATGAGGAGCCCAAGTAGGATGCCTCTGTGCCAAGAAGTGGCTCTGTTCCAATTTGCGTGCTACATGCTGTTTTCTRGAAACAGCCAGGATATGCTTTTGCTACTGGTCAGGCCAGAGTCTGAGTCTCATTTCAAGCCTACATGTGAATGGCCTGTGGGTGCGCACGTKTACGTGCATGTTTTTTTGTGTAGACTCTGAGTCTCAGGCTGTGCTTCTGAGCACTAGGAAGTGRGAAATCTCTGGCCTTTACAGCATCTTAGCATGAGATTGAGTGTCCCTTCATGCTGCTGGGACACATCAGATGTTTGTGGGAGCAGGAATGTTATAGCCTCATCCAAACTTGACTCTTTTCAAGTGCTGCATGGGCAACCTGAACCCTAGCTAATGCTAGCAATGCAAATGGAAAATGTCTGAGTTGTGGTGTTCAGTCCATGTTGACCCATTTCTAGGCCCTCAGTTGACTGAAACTAGATAAATGGAGGAAGCTGTTTCTGGCCTAGATGTACCTGTGACTGAACCTACCATGAGGCTCCTTGTACCTCTGGAAAACATAGTGCAAACCGGTATTAGATGGTAATTCTTCTCTTGCTTTGGGRAAGTTTTTCTATGTTGGGACTGAAAATAGATGTTAAAACTGGTAGCAATTAAATAGGAAAAATACTTGTTCAAATCCAAAACTGATATGAAACTTTGCACACGCCACGCCTAGTTTTCTGTAGAATGCTGTTTCAGGCTATGGAGAGAAAACCATCAGGATAAAAAGTGCTTGGATCTACTTATAATAATAAGCTTGCATTTAAGTTAGTTCTTGTCAAGTCTGTTAAGTGCCATGAAATTATCTTGTGGAAAGGGAATTCCCAAATTGCACCTGCTCATAACTATTCAGAAACAAAAGTCCATACAGAAGAAAGGTACAGGGAAGTAGGGAAATTAGAAGCTGAATGGCAGGCCTGAAAAGAGAAAAGTCATGATCGTCTCCACCCTCATTCAACAACCTGTCCTTGGCATCTCTAAACCTGGCAAAAATAATATTGTTTYTGATAAAAAATCTTTTATTTTTTTAATCAAAATAATAAAATCTGAAGATATATTKTTCCACAACTGGGAACAGTCCCTCATCACCTAATGTGAAAGGAGATTGGAGTTACTAGAATACTTGACTTGAGAAATCATGTTCTTTGACTTCAGTAGCCAAATCCATCATGTTTTTTTTTTTCCTTCCTTTTCCAATTTTAATCCTGAAC